>NC_091823.1:21761874-22061874 GCF_038994185.2 Dermacentor albipictus
AGCATGTGAAGGTGAGCCGGCGAACATGGTTTAATCTCGCGTGCGCGAGCGAGGAACGCGGCCCGGATGTATCCCATCTCCTGTGGCGCGCGAGGATGATAGTGATCTAAGGAAAGGAAGGACGCTTGGTTCTGCAACCCATCAGGGAGCTGACACGCGAGGCAAGGTTCTAGACGGTGTTGGGCTAGGGGGTCAGGTGAGGGAGGAGGGGCATTCTCCTCCGGCTGCCAGGGTTTCTCAATGTCCTCCTCGCCTGTCGGTCTGGACAGAGTGGCGTCACCGCGGCGTCTACTACGGCGTTGGTCACGCGAATCGCGGAGGCCGTAGTAGATGCCTTAGGCGGACGCCGTAGGGACTTGTTGTCGGCGCTCGTGCGTGTTTAAAAGCAATCTGCGACGTTGCCAAAGTGCGCGCCCACGCGGGCCTCATCTTCAAAGCAATCTGCGATGTTTGCAGAGTGCGCGTAATGCCGGTAGCTTCGTATGCGCTGTGCTTTCGACGTTTCGTTCGCGTTGAAGCGACAGATGCGCAGAGGTCAATTGGCTCGCGGCTTCTGCCGCGATTTCTAACTCCAGCTTTTTCACAGACAGTTTCCGCTGTCATCGAGCGAGATCTGTTCATGTTTACCTGTGCGCGCGTGGCACCTTGCTGATTAATTTACTTAAGACAAGTTGACGGTATAGTTGGTTCGAATCCATAATAGAATGAGTAAGCGCGACTGAACAAGAACGTGGAAAGAAGCAGACACGCAAAGATAGCGTAGTTTCTGTGTGTCTGTTCCTTGTTACGTCCTTTTTGACTCACGCTTACACATTCTTTCACTGTTAATTTAGTTAATCAACGAATGTTTACAAGTTTATATGGCCGATAAAACTACTATCCTTACTTGGTATAGCTATCTACTAATTTGCTATCGCAATTTCTGCTTCGCCTTTCGGGCGAAACAGCAATTTTTTTGTTTACACTCTAAGCGAAGCACCCACTGTACGACTGGCGTCAATCACTTCATGTTTAATTTTTGCACTGGGCTGCATCAACAGGTAGAAGTGGAACATGCTACGCTGACAGTGGTTCAGTTATTTTTATCTATGGTTAGGGTAATATACTGCTGTTAAGAAGGCTTTCTGAGGAAACGAAGGAAGAAAACAGTGCAGAGCAATAAAATGAGAGGAGGAGGAGGAGGAGGAGGAGGAGGAGGAGGAGGAGGAGGAGGAGGAGGAAATAACTTTATTGAGTCCTGAGGAACCCCTCCCCACCCACTCTTGGTTTAGTGGTCGGCAGGGGTCGCGGGCCGCACCCACGTTGGGCCGGGAATCAATAAAACGAGAGAAAAATTCTTTTAGGAAGGTTTCGCCATGCGTACCTTATAAAACTGAAACCTGAAAGTGCAGGTAGAGCTGCCCTTCTAAATATTATTTGGTACGGTTGATATTGCAAGATTCAGTTCCCGCGAGCAATAATACATCGAGGACTGTTTGAAGTCGACAGCTCTCTAACATCCATTTCGGTCTTCGTCTTGCATTCTTAGAATAAGTCATACTTCATGAGGGCCTCGCCAATTGTCAGGAATTATTTGTATAGTTTCTTGCAGCTGGTAGTCTGGAATATGCAGAAAATTTCGAGTTTCAGTGTCGCTTTCGGAAAGAACCTACCTGTGTATACCCCACCAGGCTTCCAATACTGCACGATGCGCTTCATGGTGCAGTTAGAACAAAGAGGTAAAAAAGAAAACTGATGACGAGACGTTGCATAGTTCTTGGCCACAGGCGTCGCTCCCCCGGAGGAGTTTATGCTCAGTCGTAAAGCAGCCTTCCCGAGCAGCTCGTGCAAACGAGGGAAGCCACGCCAGCGCTATAGGGAAAGTGGCAGAGCACTCGTCCAACGTCCTCATTTGAATAATTCGAAATTAGCCCTTGGGTCGACTTTGTGGTGAAGCATTAAGCGCACGCCTCGTCAGCTAAGACAACATCAGTAACACGTGGCGTGCAACCCTCTATTGGCATTCCCCTTGTTCGCCGAGAGAATGCAGATCGTACAGTTTCGCTGCCTTTGTCTGCAGGCCGCCGCGCTGCCCGATGCAAATGAGCCCTCCCGCGCCGCGTTGCTTGCTGCTTCGGGCGCGTTGCCTTCGCGGGAAGCGTCGGGTGCCACGGCAACCCGGCGTGAGATGTTATGCACGGCGAAACCTGGAACGCCTGTTCTCTTCGGCGTGATTGCGAACGGCGAAAGAGTCGCTAAGGAGGGCTGAGCGTCTTTCGTCCGCGGAACGCCGGTAAAGGTGCTATTTATTTATGCGAGAGCGTCAAATGGCCCATTGAGCGAAAAATCTGGCGTCTGTCATCTGTAGCAGCAAAACGGCAGGTAAATTACCGATGGCTGCGACGCCACATCACAAGCGCGCTTCGACAGAGCACAGATGGGGGATGGGAACACCTGCATCACGATCGCGCGCCAGGTGCTGCGTGAGGGGATAGGGCATCGCCGCGACTCCACGTCAACCTCGCGGTTGCCCTCGGAAGCGTGTGTTATCCGCGCGTTCCTTGTAGACGCAATATCTCGCCTGCGTTCTAACTGCGCCTATAGATAAGGCCAGACCAAGACGCCCTCGCTTACCCGCGAGGAGTTCATAACTCCAAGGCTCGCTCAGCGGCATTCAACTGAACATTAATGCTTTCGCATTCACAACTCAGAAGAAATGCTTAGGTGTCCTCGGTTTCTTGTTAGCGTTTCTCTATGACAACGCATGCTACGCTCTTCTAGTGCACTTAAGAGCGATGCGAAGGTGATCGGCCTATTATTAGTTACTATTAAGTCATTCTTGGCTCATCATGATTAACTCTCGAGTAGAAGTAAGTGTGCAGGTAAAAGAATATAGGTAGCTAAAATAATGTGATCTGTCTTTTTTGACACAATGAGTAGCTTGGACAGAGCAGCTTAGCGAGTTTGACTACGACTAGACCCGCCGCGGTGATGTAGTGGCTTTGACCTTGCGCTGCTAAGCCCAATGACGCGGGATCAAATTTCCGGCTGCGGCAGGCGCATTCCAATAGGAACCAAATGCAAAAACGCCCATGTACCGTGAATTAGGTGTTCAAAATTAGGTGGTAAAAATTAATCTGGAGTCCTTCACTATGGCAGGCCTCAAAATTATATCGTGGTTTTGGCAGTTCAGCGATTAAAAAGAAATAATAGTTGCTAACAAAGCCCATGGGAACAAGGTATAAGGGTGAAGTATTGTCTGATTAAAACCATGCCAATATCAGTGCAGGGAGACACCACCCAAGGAGATATGAATTGAAAGCTCTTTGCCCATTTTTTTTTTTTCTGTCGTTGACCGACATTACCAGTTTTCCTCGTTAGCATTGCTTAGAATGGCTTTTATTGCATTCGTAGTTGTGCATACTGCGGCTGCAAATCATGGTTGCCAAGCTGAAAACAGCTGGTCAAAAATGCCACCGAAGACGTTCACGTTTATCCATCATGTTTTTTTCATGAGTCTAAAAATACCACATCCCTCGCTCGTATCACCATCCACATCTTTCGTGCGTGTGTCGTGTTGTGCTAGCGCAAGATACGGCAAGGCTTTCGTATCCGTGGAACCATTCCTAACGCACTTGGTTATGATTTTACGGTAACACTGAGCCACCGCAGATCCTGCGTAGTGATTTGATGAGTACCAGCGCACATAATTTTTGGCTGTAAAGTTCTTAATAAAAGAAAAAAGAAAGAATTAACAAGGGAAAGGTAGCCTATATTCTCTGCGCAACGAGTTTGAAAGCATTGCACCTCAAAGCTGTATTTTTTTTACCTCTTACAGCCGCGTGACGCTTAATTCACGACGTCCTTCCAGATTTACATTTCTCCACAGTGATTATTACGCTCCTGTTTGGAAATGATCATTATGTAAGAAACTAGCAATGATATCTTGCAATAGCACTAGGCAATTTCTTTTCCATGAATATGTTTGTTTACTTTACTCAAGTGCTTCGCCTTCTTTGTTTGTGTGGTACACAATATTTTATGGTCCCTCGCTCCTCCACTACTCAATGGAGTGTCCAAATGAGCAACGGCAAGGTGTTCATTGTTTTCTTATCTTGGACGCCCTTTTTTTCGTTGGAGTTAGGGGAGAGAGGGAGCTTTCTTCTTGCTTTTCATCTGCTCATTTTTATCTCCCCTTCAATGCACTCCTTTCAGCTTTCCCCGGTCCAATCGCAGTTTCAACAGACGGTTGCAATCTGTCCGGTGATGACAGCAGGGATTGTTGTTTTTGCTTGTCTAGCCTGCACACACCGCGCACCATTATATCTGTATGTGCCTACAATACAGAGCCCTACTGATGAAAAAAAACGAAAAACTCGAACAACGACACAAACATATGATGTCCTATGAGGGCGGAGGACCCAATCTCCCTAGAAGGTTCCTCTAGCGAAACACAAAACGCTGCAATGCCTACCCACGGACGCAGCCGGTTTGTCCGCCACACCCCTCCTGCCTCTGAAATACACAAGGGGCAGGGTGGGGGGTACATTGAAGCGGAGGGATCAAGACTCTTGATTAACCTGCAGCCCCTACGCAGGGTTTTGTTTCTCCCGGCTTACCTATCTCCTTTATTCTATACTTTCTTGTTTTCGGATGTGTTGTACCGTGCAGATGTCGGCTGGTGCTCGTAGTTCGATATTCATTTTTTTCTTTTTTTTTCTTTTTTTGCTGACGCCCCCCTCAATCGCTCCACCATCACCGGCCTGTTCTGCAAACCTGAGGATCAACGCGCTGGACTGGCACTTTCTGCCTCAGCTTTTGCTTTCTTTGTGGGACATGCTCAGACGACATTATATTGAGCGACTTGCAGACGTTCAGCTGACATCGTTTTATGTATGTCAGGAAATGAATAGATTACATTGTAGACGAACATTTCTTCAACGTAGCCTTCTTGGCGTACTCAGACCATGTTTTTCTTCGGCCTCCGTCATTTAATTGGACTCAAGAACAGCCATTAGAACCTTCTCGGCGGCCCTCCTCTCTTGGAAAGCAGCTACGGTTGTCAACAAAATTTTGTTTCTAGAAACGGGAGATTACAGCCTCATGTCCCCACACATCACATGGTTCCCGGCCCACATGGGTAACATTTTCGGACGTCCTGACTGTAATCCTATTAGAATTCCAGGTAGAAAGTTATAGAGCGCTTTTCAAAACTTCCGATTGGACAGTTTCTAATTTTCTGTCTATTAAGCATTAGTGTTCTTCCGTTTACGGCAGATGCCCGCGAAATGCAAAAAAAAAGTACCACGTGACATGCTCGCTTGCACGTCGTCATTGCAGCGCTCCCAAACATTTCCCGTGTGAACGAACATAGCATCTAGCAGTGTACTACCGCTTAAAAGGTGACAGAGCAGTGACGCAGGCGCTGGCTGTGCGATTTACGCCACCGATGTGCTTTCCCCGCGGCTGTTCATGATAGCAAAAGGAAGGCGCAGCGGCAGCATACCCTGCTAAATGCCATGTTCGTTTGTACGCACAATGCTTGGAAGCGCTGAAATCGCAGCGCGTAGGCGGACATGTTATGTGGCTTCCTTTTTCGCGGGCATCTGCAGTAAGCTTATAAATTTAATACTTAGAGCGAGAGAATGGAGAGGAAAGGCAGGGAGGTTAACCAGATATCAGTCTCCGGTTTGCTACCCTACACTGGGGATGGGGTATAGGGGTTAGAAAGATGACAGAGAGGAAAACGCGAAAAAAAAAGAAACCGAACGCGCACACATGGAGACACACACACAAAAGGCGTTCCAGTTAAAGTCGCTCACACAGGCCGGTAGATCGCAAGAAGCGCAAAAGCGCTTGCACGGCCTTCTTCTGTGACGGTAGGTCCTTTCGATGTTGCAGAATTCTTTTTTCGGATAGCGGTTGGTCGTCCAGTTGGCTAAGTTCCTGGCTGAGGCATGCCCTCTGTGGACGGTACTGCGGGCAGGTGCACAAAATATGGCTAATTGATTCTTCATGGCCGCAGTGGTCACAGGTTGGGGTGTCGGTCATCCCTATGCGGAAGGCATAGGCTTTAGTAAAGGCAACGCCCAACCAAAGTCGATATAAAAGCGTGGCGTCTCTACGGCGAAGCTGTGATGGCGCTCGAAGACTTAATGTTGGATCAAGTGAGTACAGTCGCGGATTCCTTAAATGTGGCTCATTCCATTGCGACACGGTGCACTGCCGAGCAAGTAGGCGGAGCTTCCGTGCCGCGTCAGTTCTAGAAAGAGGAATTGGGACGTGGCGCTCCTCAGTATGGGCTGAGCGGGCAGCGTGATCCGCCCGTTCATTGCCGACAATCCCGCAGTGACTTGGAAGCCACTGAAAGGTTATTTCGTGGCCTGCGTCACTTATATGGTGTAATGTCTCTGTAATATGGAATATTAGCTGTTCGTGCGGTCCGCGTCGTAAAGGTGACAGTAGAGACTGCAGTGCCGCCTTCGAGTCGCAGAATATTGTCCATTTGTGTGGTGGTTCATCACCAATGTGATGAAGAGCAGTAAAGAGCGCTGCGAGCTCTGCTGCCGTCGATGTTGTCGCGTGGGTCGTCTTAAATTTGATTGTTGTAGCTTTCGCTGGTATGACGATTGCCGCCGCGGAGCTGCTTGGAAGGACAGATCCATCAGTGTAAATATGCGTAGAGTCACGGTAGTTCTCTTACAAATATAGTAGCGTGAGCTTTCTAAGGGCTGGTGATGACAGATCAGCTTTTTTCGAGATACCAGGTATTGCGAGGTTGATTTTTGGCTGAGCGAGGCACCATGGAGGGATCGAAGGTCTCGCAGCCGGAGTGAAACAAGTTGGCAATGATTCATGATATGCAGTTATCGTTTGGCTGAAAGATGTGTGTGGCCTGTCCGCGGGTAGAGAGGCTAAATGGTGACGAGGAGTCCTGGCTAGATGCCTTATATGGGTCCTGAGTACTTCAATTTCAATGTGGGTCTTGACAAGGTGGTCTCTAGCGATTGCTATCGTAGCCACTGTTGAAGCACTCTGAGGCAGGCCTAGACAGATCCGGAGCACTTGACCCTGAAGACTTTGTATTGTGCGTAGATTCGTTTTGCCTGTGTTGTTTATTGCTGGCAAGCTGTATCGCAGAAATCCCAGAAAAAGCACCCTGTACAGTTGTAACATGGCACTAGGCGACATTCCCCAGGTCTTGCCAGCGAAAAATTTGAACAGGTGGCATATGCCCGTCAACCGTTTTTTCACGTAAGATATGTGTGGGCTCCATGCAAGTCCCTGTCGATTATGACTCCTAGAAACTTGTACGATCGGACCCGTCGTATTACTTGGCCATTTATCGTTACACTGTAGTTTGCCATGGGTTTGCGCGTAAATGGCACTAGTGCGCATTTCTCGGAGGAAATTTCCAGGCCTCGATTACGGAGGTAGACAGCAGTTTGCGTCGCGGCTTTCTGAATTCTCGCTCGCAGCTGTAGGCGTGTTACTGCAGATGTCCATATGCAGATGTCATCCGCGTACATTGATAGCCTGACTGTGGTTGGCACGTGCTCAAGGAGAGCAATTAGTGTTAGATTAAATAACACGGGGCTAAGTACACCGCCCTGGGGGACGCCGCGGTAGCTATAATGTAGAGAAGTATGGCCTTCCTCGGTGCTTACAAAGAAGGATCGCATGGATAGATAGCTCCGTATCCATTGAAACATCCGACCACCCACTCCTACCTCTGCGAGAGCAGAGAGGATGGCTTCATGCGTAACGTTGTCATACGCCCCTTTAACGTCGAGGAATAAGGATGCGCAGAGACGCTTACGGCGTTTCTCATGTTGAAAGTAGGTCACCAGGTCGACGACGTTATCGATCGATGATCGACCGCGTCGGAAGCCCGCCATGGCATCTGGGTAGGTGTTGTGGTACTCCAAGTACCACTCCAGGCATCCTAGGATCATCCTCTCCATTACTTTGCCCACACAGCTCGCCAAAGCGATCGGGCGATATGAAGAGAGCTCCAACGGCGACTTGCCAGGCTTCAGCAGTGGAACAAGGCGACTTGTCTTCCAGGTTGTTGGTAGCGTGCCATTCCTCCAAGATTCATTGTACACCTCAAGAAGAACCCCTCTCGCTCGCTCCCCCAGGTGACACAGAGCTCGGTAGGAAATTCCGTCAGGTCCTGGCGCTGATGTGCGGCTACACAAAGCTAATGCTGCCTTAAGTTCATGGATCGAGAATGGTAGATCCAACCGGTGATCACGTGGTGGCGGACAGCTGCTCGAAGGCGATGGAATTTTGGCAGCTGTGAGTTGGCCGGATAATCTGGCGCAGAAATCTTCTGCCACGTCAATCTCCGATCTCTTTTGAGAGAGTGCAAGTGCCTTGAAATTTAATACTTAAATTTCGACATTGGGATATATGCTGAAATAACTGGCGTCAAACTATTTGTTTAGTCTGCCTGATTACGCACGCGTCAACGCAAAGTGCCGCTCTCCGTCCAGCCTCCCGGTGAAGTAAGGTGTGGCGCAGAATGAAACTGTCATCGCACTTCCCAAGAGCTAATCCAATTGCCGGTTTGTGTAACTGACGATTGGACGCGTAGTAATTTCAGCAGGCGCAAAAGAGATGGAGAGATCGCAAGAGAGAGAGAAAACGCCAACACATCTCACTCAATGACCGCGGTAACTCGCGGTCAAGACGCTGCAGTGAGGAAGCGCGGCAGCAGCAGCGAGCGAATTGACCTGCGCGCTGCCTATCGTTTCAACACAAACTAAGCGGCAAAACCTCAGCGCGCAATCAGCACTCAATCCCCATCGCAGATCGCTTTCAAGATAGGACTCGCGCAACCACCGGAGTAGAATGCACCCCCCCCCAACTCCCTCTCCTCCCCCACCGGTGCCTTGCGCGCGGCGGAAGACGGTCCGCTTCATCCCCGCTTTTCTTCCTCGCGCGTTCAAGATTGAGCCGCCATCGTAGGCTGCCCCGGGAATAAGCGACAGCATCGTTTTATCGCCGATATACCACCCTTATAAGTGCACCCGCCTCACCCCTGAAAAAAAATTCTGGCTACGCCACTGTCCGTCGGGCAGTGTCAGAATTAAGGGTTTCGTATGACGGCGATGGCGACGGCAGCAATGCACCTGGAGTGTCCATATAATTGCTATCGCAACAAGAACACACTGTATGTGTATAGCGACCTAAAAGGCTCTACAATCGCTACAGATGTGCTGCTTAACAGAGCTATTCTGTGCAGAATTAGGAAATTAGAAAAAACGATTGCTAACTAAATATCCTCACTGTAATAAATATACATCATCATCATCATCAGCAGCAGCAGCAGCAGCAGCCAGTTTTATGTCCACTGCAGGACGAAGGCCTCTCGCTGCGATCTCCAATTCATTCTTTTAATAAAATGAAGAGATTTGTAAGGACGTTCGGCTATTCGCTTAAATGGACGCTCATTCTCGATTATTTCAACGCTATAGCGTTAACGGCCCGTACTGCGAAACATCCGGCGTCTGAGTTTTGCGTCGGACATCGTTTGGCGAAAAATTATTCCGAACCACAACCACGCAGGCCCTTCGCGGGGCGCAGTGGCGTCACTGAAATAATTGAATTCCTCAAAGGTTCATCAGAGCAATCATAAACTACAACCTAAACACAGCCTACAGACATGATAGCGTCGTACTGTAACTTGAATATGCCAGAAAACATAATTCTGTTACTCGGAAATTCAGACATCAACCCCTTTTCTAGCGTTTCTACCATTCGTAGAGTGGCGTGCTGCGCTCAGTTCCTTGCAACAACACCATCCAGATGGCGCTCGCCTCCGCGCATCCGCGGCCCACGCAAAACGCGGCTTTTATACCAGAAAGATCTCTTGCTCGGCTTCGTGTATAGTGTTCGCCACCAGCGTGTCCCTGTCAACATTAGAATTAAATAAGCTGCAGTTGCCGGGAGGCGTGAGAACACTCAACGAGCGTTTAAGGATATCGCGAGCCAGATTTAAAGGCGAAGCGTAAGCATTCTCCAATTTTTTAAACCACATTATGAGCTATTATTCGCGAGTTTCATTTTGCAAACCCAGTGATTTGTCACATTTTAGCGCACGCATTCTCCGTCGTCCTCTCCTAAACGGGTAGCATCGTTCTTGAATACCAACCTATTTATCACCGGATTTCTAGATGGCGCTAAATCAACGCGCTCTGCATTCTGTTTCCCCATATGCCAAAGACGCATTGCATCAAAATATGCAAAATGCCCTAAAATTATATATATATATATATATATATATATATATATATATATATATATATATATATATATATATATATATATATATATATATATATATACACGTCACTTTTCTGGTGACAATTATAAGGACACGTTGTACCGTTTGTATACAAGTAGCTTACATAATCAGATCGCACATATTTTGTGCTCTGACAGAAAAATATTGCCAGGTTAGCAGCGTTCATAGTGAACAATTATTGATAAACAAAAATAATTTATCCGTGGTTCGCATCTTTCATGGCATTTGAGATTGAAATGTGCAAAACGGTATGTTTTTTACTTAGCCCTCCGTTTACGTGTGCACAGCCGCGTGCTTATTTATTTACTGAATATTCAAATTTCGTACCGCATGAAGATATACTAAGCTGAGAACTCGTATATTCAAGAGCGTGCTTTATACCGCCATACCGTCAGTAACAGCAAGGAGATCTTGAGCGCCGATTGTACTACCGATAGAGTCTGCAGCCCATGTCAGCACGTGCTCTAACTGTCCTTGAAGTGGGCAATTTTTACTCCATTTCTCAGCTTCAGGTGATATATACGCTCCTTCCACCGAGGGGCCGATGCTATGCCTCTTCGCGTAGTAGGACTGTGAAAGTAACCTCCCCGCGAGTGGGGCATATAAGAAAAGCTCGTGAATAAATGATGAATGGGTTGGTTTATGTATGCCAAGGTGTTGTATCTTGAAGTAGAATGGTGGCTGTGGGGACATCGTCAGGAAGTGTGAATTGCGAATCAGTCTTTCGTTTCGCTCGTGTGGTTCCCCTTTTTACTTACCTCCAGAAATTTTTTTTTCTTAAGAATAAAATGTTGTCTTTTCTTTCTTCTTTTCTTTTTCCTTTTCTGAATATGGTCGTTCTTGGATCTTGCCTTTGAAATTTAGGCTCCGACTACTGTCCTTACCTTTTTTTCTTTCTTCTACTTTCTATTTCTACTCCGTGTTTTCCTTGTATCATTTTATTTTATTTTATTTGGCAACAATAAGCATCGTACAATTATTCAAACATCACCCGTGGTATTTCCCCATAAACTATAGCCTTCCTGTCATGAAAAAAATTACGGCAAAGCTCATCTCACGATGACTGTCGACGGTAATGCATTGAATAACGTTCGATCAACGTAGCGACAGATCGTATTCCTGGAGTGGCATTGATTTAACACGAGTAGCGGAAATTTTGAGACTTTCATTGCTTCAGCTATATTGCACACGCTCTTACGTCATCCCATTTTGCCATGGCACCCGCTTGTCAAGGTCACCCGTCACCGCGGTGACATGACGAGAACTGTGTGATGCAGTGACGATGGAATGACGAAGAAAGAATTATATCGGTGGGACAACAGGGGCGATATAACGACAACGGCAGGTACACAAAGAGATGTCGATTCTTAAATTATTGCGATGATGTCGCGCAACAATGTGGCGACGACGACATCATGAGGAAAATGAGATGGTGGCGACTGGATGACGACGGTGGTGTGGAGACGACGATACGAAGACAGTCGGATGAAGAAGCTGGCATGACGACAATGGCATGGTTAGGACGGCCTCACGACAACGCTATGGCAACAAATGCATGAAATCCTCTGTGTGACGACGACGCAATGACGACGGAGTTGTAATTACGGTTGAATGACGACAGCACAATTACGAAATAATGTCAAACAAGGAATGACGTCGACGGATCGACGAAGGTGGTATGACAACGAAGGGCTGACGAGAATGGGTTGACGTTACCAACTCCATGACGATGGCGAAACATCACTCTGACGATGGTTCCATGCTGACAACTGTATGACGATGGCTGTGTGACGAGGATAACTCATGACGACACCATGTCCACATTACAATGACGACGATGTAATGACCACAAAGGAATCATGATAGCGGTATGACAACGAACGCATGACAACGACTGTGTGACGACGACGCAGCGACGACAACGGCGCAATGACGGCATGAGGGGGATGTTATGATGGAAGTGTACGAAGTAAAAAGCGCAACAATTACTGTACCATGAAACCCGTATGACGACGTTGGGGTGACGATGACGACGACATTACAAAAGTCGGATGACGAACCTGGTGTGACGACAATTACGCGACCACGACAGCATAACGACAGTCTGACAACGAATGGATGATAGCGAGTGTCCGACGATTACGGCAGAACAAGGGCGGTATGATCAAGACTGAATGACGGCAGTGTGGTGGCGATAGAATTGACGCCGAAAGAACGGCGAAGGCGTACTACAACGACTGCATGACGACTATAGGATGAGGTTACTGAAGCGATGACAATGACAAAACGACAGCGGGACCACGACGGCATGCCGACGATGGAGGGATGATAACAGCATGACGAGAGTCGTTTGACAAAGCTAGAATAATTATGATGCAAGGACCACGACGGCATCACGACCACGAACACATGCCTAATCACTCAATAAACTAGACAACTTGGTCGGAGTAGAAGGCATGGCGTCGACAGCATCCTGAGAGTCAGATCACCAAGCTCGGATGACGACGACTCAACGACCCCGAAAGCACCACGGTGGCGGCGTGAGGAGGAATGCACGACGACTGTATGAGGACTATGACGTGACGACGACGGCATGACGACTGTCGGATGACAAAGCTTGAATGACGATGATGCCACGATGGCATTGCAACCACGAGCCTATACCTAGTGGCCTAAGCTGTTAGATAACTTGGGCCTCTGGGTGCGGGGTAGAAGGAGTGACGACGAGGGCATGCTGACACTAACATCTAGAAGCTGGAATAACGACGATGGAAATACCACGACGGCGTCGCGACTAGGAGCACATACCCAGTGGCCCAAGTAAGGAGACAACTTAGACCGCTGGGTATGGGCAAGAGGATGGATGGGTGGATTTAGATAAAACATTAATAGATGTTTTAATAAAAACTTATTTGTTCTTTCTTTTCTGCCAGAAACCTTTGGAATAGAAGATTATGCAACATGTTATTTCACCTGTGGGTCTTCACTGCACTTTGTTTTTCTAAGTTTACATCACTTCTGAATGCGACGTCTTAAGCCCAGTGCCGAAGCGCGGCGCCCTCAATCGGCCGGCAAGGGCAGCAGCGTTAACGCGCTGCACAGAAGCCAGACAGGCTCCTAATTAAGGAGGGGCGGGTCCGTAACCGGAACAAAGCGAACGCAGGGGAGATGCCCTCTCGTTTTTTTTCTGGTTTTTTTCTTTTCTTTGCACATTTCTCTAGCTCTTCTTTTGCCCCCCCAGTGAAGCTGACGTTGATTGATCCTTCGGGCGTGCCTGTCGACTCGTGCGTGCACCAGCGCACTCTCCTCCCATCGTGCCAGCAGCTCTCGCTGCCCTTGAACGTCACACATCGCTGAACGCTGCGTTGCCAGCACTCTCTCGGGACGTTGTATTACGCGCCTGTTATTTCTTGTCACGTCTAGTGTTCGTGTGTACATTCTTTCATTTCGAGTCTACCGGAACAAAACAAAGAAGTTGCCTCCGTGCAAATGCCTGTTTTTTTTCTGTTTGGTTGTTTCGTTGTTTCTTTGTTTGCTGGTTCGTGTGTCTAAATGTTTTCTTTCCCGGCATGAGTGTGACTCGGAATTTCGTTATTCTACTCCTTATTTTCACTTTTTTCTCGTCAACCTTATGTTCAATGAGGTCACGCACGGCATTATTGAGGGTTCCTGCAGCTATGCTATGAAGTTGTGGACCGCTTGGTATAACTGGCTTAAACCCTTATGATTTATTGCTGCTTTTAGATGCAGTGATCTCGATGAAAGAAAGCCAAGGGCTGAGCTAATTCATGTTCCAGGAGCGCCAAAACATTTGTACTGACTGCAGCCTGCCTGACCTTCTCTCGTAAATGCACCCGAACCGCCTCCCACCTCTCACCCCTGCCCTCCAAAAAATATTTATGGCTACGCCTCTCTCCGTAGGGCAATGTCAGAGTTTGGGTTTCATATGATAGTTGTGTGGAACAGTGATACTTCCTCGTTCGGAAAACATTTGTTAAAGAAACATTGGCGTCATAAGTTCTTACCTCTGCTCTCTAGCTATATGCATTCGCAATCATCAAACAAGATTATTTTTATGCTTTGTCGGTAGCAACAGAAAATTCCTCGTCCTTAATGACTGGCTAAGAAAGACTGTTCGGCGGTGCAAGCAATGCTGCTCAATTTGACTAATGACACTGCAAGGTTCAAGCTTTCGACTGCAACAGTCAAAGATTTAAAAGCCGAAGAAGAAACTGCAAATATTTCCTAGAATATATATATGCAAAACGCCATTTGCGCCACACCCTAATAACTGTAAATTCACTAGCCTATCAATCTCTCGTCAGGACGAAATTAGAATACGCATCCCGCATTTGGAACCAGCATCAAGTATATCTCATCAATCAAGGCGAATTGCTTCAAAATCGAGGTGCAAGGTTTATTCATTATAAGTACTCGTACGACGTCAGCATGTCGGCACTGAAAACAGAATCCGGCTTATCATTGGTTGCATCTCGTCGCCGCATTGCCAGCCTGTCTTTTTCACAAGTTCTTTTACAGCTCACTCGGCAAGCCACCATATATTCTCCCCCAACACGCATCTCCAGTCGCACCGGTCACCCGCAACAAGTCGCGCGCCCGCGTACTCGTACAGTCACCTTTTAGTCTTCATTCTTTTTTTCGTGCAGCAACAGACTGGAAAGACCTTTCTAACAAAATCACAACCATAACCTGTCCTAGCACATTTTTGAACACCGTAACAAATTACATCGTACTGTAATAAAGATATAGCTTTCACTTTTTCATGTATGTATCCACCCCTTATGTAATACCCCTTCAACGTGGTCTTTAAGGAAGTAAAATGAAAGGAAATGCAACTGTATCATAAGTTCAGCATCTAAGCTTTGTAATGCTTGAATAAATCCCACTTGCATATGTGCTTACGTCATTTCTGCACCATAGTGCCCATGCAACCTCAGCACCAAGAACGAGACGGTTCACGTACACCACGGCTACTGCTTTCCAGATGACCCGACAGTGCCCGATAGCCATTTAAATTACTATTTACACAATATTTCATTTCGCGAAATTCTATTTACAAACCTGCCTCATTCTGATATCAGGAAATCTGTGTGCTTATCCTTTCCTTTTCGATCTTTTAACAGCGCTTTCATTGAATCTGGCAACATGCGCAGCCTTGCTCGGGATATTAGAGCATCGGTAAGATATGAGGTCTTTCAGGCACCCACGTTGCCTCCACTGTACCTGGAATAACATGCCCCGCTTTAATACGCCGTAGTTGTATGGAGCGCATTGCTTCCTGCAAAATGTAGATCATTACGATCAACGCGTTGAAACGATTAATAAGAAGGAATTCACGCAGAAGCTCCTCCGGGAGCTATCTAAAACATATGTAAGGACTTTCTACTACTCGACTGCTTTTCATCGTCGTATGATGCTGTGTTTGGTATAATGGCGAGAAACACCGCGAAAGTCATGTAGCGAAACCGAGGAACGCTGTGGCATCGCCGTAAAGTTTATTGGACGGCGTCGTGCGGCACATATCATCGCTGAGGTGAAGGATGAGCTTCTTCCTTCTAGTGTTGTTGCTGTAGCCCTTGCTCGCCATCATTTTCCATTAACTCTTGCTGCTGTTGTTCCTCGTTCGTCCCAGCTGTCTCCTTGAGCTGTTCCTGTCGTAATATCTACTGCCGCTGACGCTCTGCATGTTTGCTACGATTGCGAAGCACGATAGACGTGTGGTCCTGCGCCGCTTTGCGGGAAAGGATGGGTAGCGCAGTGACTAAGAGACTTTCAATCAAAAAGTGTCCGGTTCGAAACTAATTGTCACTAATTGGCGTTTATACCCATCTGATTTACTTCTGTGTCGCTTATCTATTTTTTTTCTATATTAATCTATTTTTATATATTTTAACATTTTCTTTATGCAGTGAAAGCGACGTCCGTTACGCGTCAGTGATGGTTTTCCTCAGAGAGTCGACATAGAAATGCTTGCGCATTTAAAATTGACCCAAAGCAGGTCGAACAACGTCCAACAAAGCTTTACGAAAGAATGGGCCTGATCTCAAGCACATGAGCGCGAGATAACCGCAATGTGTACGGCATTCAAGCGATGGCTTTATTGACGCATTGTGTTGATTTCATCAGATTTATTACACCTCCAATTATCCAGAAAATCCTAGTTTTCAGGATTCCCGTGACATAACTTGGTTATACACATTACAAATCAAATCAGGCAACTTAACCTGGAAACCAGTAAAAAGTTCCAATTGAAGTTATACTGGTCTGCAGCAAGAAATTTTTTGATGACGTTAATAATGTTAGCAATAAAATATTTATATTTATAAAAATGTGCAGTCATGGTTCGCATGCTCAGCGTCCTGTCAGAAAACACCATCGCGACAGTGCTATTCGGATCACGCTGTTGTAACTGCTTTTCAAGTCAAGCCTCCTAGCATGCAATCGGCACTCGCGTTCATCCGAGCACTTCGCTCCCTTTATTCACGCTTAAACCGCCCTCACGGTGCGACTTATATGTGGTACACAACTAAAGGGAATAGAAAAAAATAAAATGACCTCTGCTCACCTGCCTCTGGTCATGGAAAAAAGATACTGAGCGAAGAAAGAAATCTATGACTTCGGACATTCTGCTGTCCAGACCTATCTTTAGCACACAATACAGAGGTCCTGGAAGCAGCTTTCTTGGAGGAGAGAGAGACAGAGACACAGAGGAAACTCGTTTTCGTTATAGACGACCTACGTACCACCGGCGGTGCTGCACGGACCATTTCCTTATCCCCTGGCTTTGCCTCCCTGCTGCTTCACCCTTACAGCTACCCGTCTTTCCTGGCCCAAAGTAAGTCTGCTTTGTGCGGCCAGGTTGGGGCTAAGTGACGGCCTTGTTTCTGGCCAGCATTTTCGCTTTGTGTGTCTCCATGCAAGGACTTTCCCGCGTCGTCCTCCTTACGTCACGTTTTTTACATCGAAACATCTCCGCCGAAAAACAAAGAAAGAAATAATGAAAAGAACGGAGAGTATACGGTGACACCTCTGCTATGGTCGGTCCAAGTTTACGGTGCCACCGAAGGCCGTTGCGTCTTCCGCTGCCGTCTTTTGTGTCGAACAACCGGCGGGTCTGCCCGGTTGAGCCGCTGTCGTTTACGACCTTCGCTCAGCGCCGCCGCCTCTGATGAGCGCTCGAAGGGGTGGCAGAGGAGCGCGCGAGCAGCAGCAGCAGGCGTGCGCCCCCATAAATCCTCCCCCAATAAATCAGGCCTCGTTTGTTTGGAGAGGCGATTTGCGACGGCGCGCGCACAAGCACGGAAAAGCATACACGCGCGGTACGTTCTTCCGTATTTCCTCGTTTCCGGGGCTGCCCTTATCGTCGTTCGAGTTGCTACCTCTCGCACGCGAACCTGTTTTGTTGCTGATTTCTTCATTTACGGCGGCGCGCATCTTTCCTTTTTCCACTTCGTTCACGTGTTGCTTGAACGCAGGCCGCGCGGTCCAAGCCGGCTTCGGCCTGACGCGCAGTTCGCAGATTTTGTTGTCGAGTGCCGCTGGTGAGTTTAGAGGGGCAACGCATCTGTGAAATGGCGTACTCTCGTTGCGCTTGTAATCTGATGAACGCCTGCACTGCGCAGTCCTGCAGGCGTCTGAAATGCGGCAGTTATTTGTAAGCGAGCCTTTGTTACAGATGATACATTCGCACTACGTACGCTGGCGAGTTTCACCTGCGTTCTTTTTCGAACCAGTGCGGAAAATAAAGTTGGCTGCTGGTATTTGTGAGCCTTCATTTAAATAGTAAGTCGTAGTGTAACAGCAGTTTTCATCTTCCTTCTTTTTAGCTGAGCTTCAATAAATGTGCGAGATTTTTTACTTCCATCTGCGTTCGAGGTTTAGAGACAGCTCTGACTCATGCTATTTATCATCAAGCACTCGTATACCTGGCTCGCTTCTCACACTCGCCTAAATCTGTGCACTTGTTGCCATAACCAAAGTAAGAACGAAGAACACATAAGGCATTCTCGTCTTCCTTTCTTCTTTTGTTGGTTTAGACTTACTTTAGTTAACTGCAGGCTCGTCAAAGATTAGTCAAACGCCGCGTTGCCCAAACGCCAAATGTTGCCCAAAAGACTGCTGAACATTTCCTTCCGTGAGTGATCTGGGAATGTTGAGAGCATAGCGTGTCAACAGCAAGCCGCCTCTTTGGATATCCTCTAAGGAACGTTATCACCCCGTGATAGAAATTCACACGGTGGTAGTAAAATGTTCTCGGTAGCACAGCTAGCTTTATTTGGGCGTGTATTTCCGGAAGCAGTGGTAGACATAAACCACAAGCTGCGTTTGTCGTGATGCAAATAGTGCAGTGGGTGCACAGCAGGACCTCACTTCTCTTAATGTACTTTGTCAGGTTTTAGTTTAACAGAAGGAAATGGTGTACCTGCTGAAGTGGGGCATAAGTCAGTGCAGAAAAGTATTTGCCACAGACACCTTACTACAAATTCAAACAATCTGTTTAAGGAACTCTAACTCATTTTAATAACCTATGGCAGATAACATGCGCATTTGTGTGGTCGCTAAATAAACATACAGTGTTTTCGCTTGATCTGA
Source organism: Dermacentor albipictus (assembly GCF_038994185.2). Classification (NCBI taxonomy): domain Eukaryota; kingdom Metazoa; phylum Arthropoda; class Arachnida; order Ixodida; family Ixodidae; genus Dermacentor; species Dermacentor albipictus. Next base: position 21,780,779 of record NC_091823.1, read on the forward strand.
AATAAGTTTATTCATACTCCCATGCCTAGAAAGCAACATTCTAGTTCTACAATATAAACGGAGAGAGAGAAGAAAATAAAAGAAAGGTAGGGAGGTTAACTAGATGCGCGTCCGGTTTGCTACCCTGTGCAGGAGAAAGAGGTCAAGGGATGAAAAGAAAGAAAGGAAGCAAAGTGAGAAAACACTGAGAGTATCGCTTCAAGCAGTGGTGCACATCGTAACAGTCGCTCATTGATGTCCGTCGACTTCAAGAACTGCAGTAATGCACGCATCTCTTTCTCGCCTTGTAGAAGCCTATGGCCGCGGTTCAAAAAATTTTGTCGCTGTGAATGATCTTCAATCAAGGGGATTTAAAGTAAGATACGCTTGTCTTTATAGCGGGGACATGTGCAAAAGAGACGTTCGATAAATTACTCACACCAATGACTGCTGTAGGAAGGTATGTCACTCATGCCAGTGAGGAAGGAATAGCTCTTTTTAAATGTTACAAACAGCCAGAATTTTTCCATTAATGTTGCATTGTACTCCAGAAAAGGGTCACAACATCTTTTTTTTTTCAATAGTTAACAGGTTATTGCTACATTTTTGGCAATGACCTCGTTGACGGTGCCATTCGGTTCACCCTCGACGTTAGCCAGTGCGTTCGGATACCTCCGTTTAAAATGAACGCTGCAATAAAACTTGGATCACTGGCTCGTAATACCACTCTAGCTGACTGGAACTCCTTTCCGTTTATCGAACTGTTGCCTACGCTTGACTCTTTTATGAAGCCCTAGCTACTGCGACGCCTCTCCCCCTGCGATGAAAAATGGACATCTTTGCTTTATAGTTGCAGGATGATAAAATGGCTTTTGCTGCTCCGGAACTACTCTTTCTTGGGCCATTTAGATAAAAAAACATACAACAAGAATATTAGAAAAAGAAGTAAAATAAATTTCACTGCAGCTTTTTTAAATATACAGCAGACAACGATAGAATGTGAAAGTCGCTCCTTGAACTCCGTTAAGCATCGTTCCCAGCGTTGCCACTGCTTACCCGCAAGATCAGATGCAAAAACAAAAACGACCTTCGTTCCACGAAGTGAACCCGTATTTCACATGAGCGTGCTTTCTTTCACTTCTGCCATCATTGCTTATCTCGTTACCGCTATTGTTTATCTAATTACCATTCTTCTAGCTCGCCGTTCAGGCGCAAGATCATGAGAAGGGCCTGCTCTTTTCCTACTACTCCGATACCGAACTGATAACGTGCATCTCCGAGCGCCGAGTTATGTGGGGCGCTTAAGCCACCCGCTTCTCACCGCGCTACTTGTGCGAGTTCGCGGTGTGAGTTCGCACCGCTACAGCTGTGCCGATGACCTCACTCTTGGCACTGTGCCGACTTTTATCACCGAGCTTCATGCACCCACATCGCGAGTCGTCAAAGTGGAGGCATATACGCGTACGCGTAAACCAAAATTATAATAACCTACGAGAATTCAGTGTTGGCCTCTTATTGGTTTTGACGACCGAGCCATTTGTAGGCTTAATATTCAACCACACCAACCGAGGCTTATCTCGACGTGTATCACGACGACGCCTGCCCGTCCTGCGGGCAGACCTACTTTCTAACACACATGCTCTGGGACGGCGGGTCAACGTACCCCAAGTTCAGCAAGCAGGAATTGGACTCGCTTCTGCGTAGCCCCGCTCTAGACAAGCAAATCCTGGCTGTCCGGCGTGCCCACGACCGGGCCAGTGGGCTAGACCTGCTGGTCCCGACGTGGGACTAGCCGGGTGCGCGATGAGTCCACGCCCTCGCCGGACGTGCAATAAAATTTCTTCACTCACTCACTCACTCACTCACTCACTCACTCACTCACTCACTCACTCACTCACTCACTCACTCACTCACTCACTCACTCACTCACTCACTCACTCACTCACTCACTCACTCACTCAGTCAATCACTCACTCAATCACTCAGTCAATCACTCACTCAATCACTCAATCGCTCGCTCACTCACTCACTCACTCACTCACTCACTCACTCACTCACTCACTCACTCACTCACTCACTCACTCACTCACTCACTCACTCACTCACTCACTCACTCACTTACTCACTCACTCACTCAATCACTCATCGACCACCTTGAGTAGCGCAATACATTGCGGCGTCTGTATATAGACTGCGTTAACCTTGCTTTCTCTATCACTCATTCAGTTCCTTTTCATTTGAAAGAGAAGACAAATTAGAATTAAACATGTCCTATGCTTTCTACAATCTCTGTTAAATACCTGTTTGCTGTGACGGCCAAGCGAAGATTAGCCGTCGTTGTTTCATTTAGCTCATAAAGGACAGAGGTACGAACATCGAAGGAATTAAGAAAACGTCTCAAGTTCCACCCCTCGTTGCGATACAATTAGTGTTGTTTAACATGCACAAGCAACAGGCCGGCACAAAATAGGTGTACGCAGATGGCTCGTACACCAAAAAGACAGGCCACCGTGTGCGTTTGATATACAAACATTAATAGTACAACCCACGCTTAAAGGGAAGAAAACCTCTCAGCACTTGAATTAAGGTAACCCCGCTGATAGAAAGACTGCTTCTCGTATTGGATAAAACGGACGCGGTTTTTCGAATGGATTTAAATTTGTAATTCTTCACTAAAACCTGTGCAGAATGACCTCTAGCGTCCCACGTGGCAAAAACATTAATATGCATAAATGACCTATATACGTGGCCTTTTACTAGTGCACGCGGTTCCTGTTTTTTTTTTTAGTATTATTCAATTGCAATAAACTTTTTTATATTATACTCTTCTTTTTTTGTAAATTATAATGTGTGGATAAGCCTTCGTTTGTAGTGAGAAGAAAATTGGCGCTGCCTTCGTCTTCGTTTTTGATGAAACGACTTGGCTCGTCAATCGATAGCATAACGGCGCCAAGGAACATCCAACCATGACGTAGGCGTGTGGGGAAAACGCGGTACAAATATAAGAAAGGTATGTACAACAACGCAAACATTTTGTACCAGCATTTAGTTTTAAAAAGTGGCTGTAAAAGTTATAATACAGGTGGTAAAGTCCCTAGTCATTTGATCCAGGTTTCTGGATACCACTTGTGTTTTGTAAACAAAACAGAAGTTGCGATTAAGGAGATTGTCGAGGCGTTCGAAATGAAGCAATAACTCTAAGTTCCCCATCTGTTTCGTTATAAAAAAAAAAATCTTTTTCCTATTGCGGTAGCTGCCTGTGGTGGATGATAATGCCGAAAAGTAATCTATGCTGCGAGGATCTTGTGCCATGGTATATATGTGTTAACCACGTACAATAAAAATTCAGCTGTTAGTAGCGCTAAGTCTTCGTCCCCTTCTGTTGTCCTATGTACCCTTTACCTCAAGTTATGCACTACCAACTAGCCAACCACTCTATTCTTTTGATGCTGGAAGAATGATGCCGGTATGATGACGACGGCGTGAAGACGGCGGCATGATGACAATGGATAGGGGTGATGTAATGATGATGTGAGCAACGCCTTTGAAACTGGTCGGTGGCACTTGGCACCAAGCTTCTTCATTAAAACTTTATGACTTCTTCTCTCAATCTTTCTTCTTATCTTCCGTTCCCCCTCTCCTCTTCTCCAGGTTTAGGGTAGCCAACCGGGTGAAACCTCGGTTAACGACCCTGCCTTTCCTTCTTCTCTTTTTCTATTTTTATCTGTTATATTTAAATCGTTAAACTTCGTATACTCTAAGTTACGTTATCTATATCATAATGTTCACGTTATTGCATGCTATAGCTTCGTTTGCACCACCAGTACTCGAGCCTTCTTGCTAGTCTCCTAATGGCACATTTACAAGGGGTATTTAGGAATTTCATACAGTCCTTAAAATATCTTAGATACTATTGTTTCCAACTTCTATTGTTCTATTGTTTGACATCCATTGGTGAAGCAGATGGTCATTCCCATTAAATACATACGCATTTCTATGCCTACCCAACGAGAAAACTACTCCGTCCGTCCGTCCACCCATCCGTCGGTCCGTGCGTCCGTCCGTCACGTACGACGATTATTTTCAATATAAGGCCCGCAGCAGAAAGCGAATTGACCTTCGTGTTGCCTCTCGCTTCAACGCGAACTAAGCAGCAAGAACACGGCGCACATGAAGCTATCAACATTCGGAGCACTATGTTGCCATTGCAGATTCCTTTCAAGATAGGGCCCGCGTGTCTCGTTTCAATGCTAAGTGTTAAGGACGCAGTGAACACGAAGCTATCAACAATCGGCACACTCTGTCCCCATCGTAGATTGCTTTCGAGATAAGGTCCGTGCGGCGCTGCCATACTCAGCCGCTGCTGGTGTAAGATTGATCATGGTTGATAATGGCTCGACGCGGGTTGATAAGGCGCGAAAGAGCGATAAAGGCTTATAATGATCGGAACGTCATCAGCACATCTGTTGCCGCCGCCTACAGTAGTTTGCTTGCGTCATCAATTCAAGTTACGCCGCCGTCCGCAGCAGTTCGTGTCGCCGCAGCGTTGTCGTTTATAATGGTCGGATCAAGTTTCATAACATTGGTAATGACACCGGGCTGCGTGATGAGCATGCGGCACAATGTTCACGCTTACTTAGACAACTTCCAGAGGAGTTTCAGCATAAATTTTCATTTTTTAATGTAATGCAATGGCTTGCATTAAAGAAGAAAAGCCGAGAGCAAGGAAAAGGAATGAACCGTAGAAGTCCGTACAGCTTTGGGAAAATGCGCTAAGGGAAAGCCGAACGTATATGAGAATAAGGGCCTGTGTAGGCGTTGCAGCCCCACCGGCTTCGCGTGGTTCGACACGCTTTCATGGTGCTCGCTTATGAGCTGGTGGTAGAAAAGCAGCCGAGCGTAACACACCGGAGCTTGCCAAAATAAAGAACCGACGCCCTCATAGCGCGAAATCAATTCGCGTATTGTTCCGCTTTTGTACCCGCACCAAAGTCACGTCGCCGTCGCTATGTGCTCGTGTCCGTCGCATGTGTCGACACTTGTTTGCACCCGAAAGGCGAACGGATGGGCTTGTTCGGAAGATGGAAGACGGGGTGGAAGCGGCTTTTCCAGGAGCCGCACGGCGCGACGATAAAATGTCGGCAAGCTTTCACTGAGCAAGAAAAATATGACAATCATATACTTTTCAGTGCGTCGTCCGTAGATATGGTCATCTATGGCGGTTATAGAATTCGGAAGTAATTCTTGTTTGCGTTACAATGAAATGATCCCGATTAACATTCTTGCGCGGAAGCTCAGTGAGCCTTTGATTCCCTGAATCACGGCGAATAGCAGTTGCACAGAGTGTTCTTTGAAACAATGCGTTTTTCCCAGCAGTTGCAGCTTTAGTCTTCCTAAAAAGGCTTAAAAGAAACATTTTATTATGTCCTGTTCAAACTTTGCTAAAGTAGGCATCTTTAACATACACATTGTGCTTCACGCAAGTGTATACGAATCTAATTTCACAATATCGTTAATTCTCCTCATTCTGTACGTTTTCCTCATCCTTTGCAGCTAGAACGATTCAACAATGCAAGTATGAGAACAGAGAGTTTTAGTATAACGTTATACCATCTTACCATTGCCGACACCGGCTGCCACGACTGCATGGCGTTTGCGCGTATGCGCGGAGTTTACCGGTTTGCTATAAGCCTACTGAACTGCTCCCATCGGTCTCGGACGGCTTCCATCGGTCTCGCACGGTTGTCATCGGTCTTTGCCTCTGCGATGAAGAGCAAGTAACACGGGCGAATACATTTCCCCATCTGAGCAAGTAGGGGCTGTGGAAGCTGCTGAGCAACGCAACGCGCGGGAGCAGACGGCGGTTATGCACGCCTGCATGCTTCCCTTTTCATGCAGTTTACCCGGGAAACTGTAGAACTTTACAGGCGACTTTACAGGCGATCTTGGGCATCGCTCGAGCCTCACGGTTTGAAGTCTTCGAATTGCCATGTGGTAAAGCAGTCGCGGTTATCAGCAGGAGCCGTGCAGCAAGCACCGCACATGCGCATTCGTGGCCACCAGTATCGGTAACCGCATTGATTAGGCGTGAACTTTGTCCTAAAACACTCTAGCATCTCTTGTTCGAAAAGACAGACAGACAGACAGACAGACAGACAGACAGACAGACAGACAGACAGACAGACAGACAGACAGACAGACAGACAGACAGACAGACAGACAGACAGACAGACAGACAGACAGACAGACAGACGGACGGACGGACGGACGGACGGACGGACGGACGGACGGACGGACGGACGGACGGTGACAAAAGCATGATTGAACTATCCTTTTCTGTTTCTTTCTTTTGTGAGTTTATGAATGCGATCACATCTGGCAGCCAGTCAAACATGCGCGGTCGATCCTATATACCCGCCAAGAAATACGCAGCGCTCGCTGAAGCGAAGGTCTCCAAAGTAAACATACTCTTGCGAGAGGTGCAAAAACGTCCACCCTCTTGCTTTACATACATATTGGAAGTCTTGGAATGGAGGTCCTTTAAAGGGACGCGCTTTTCATTTGACTCGAAGACGAAGGAAGGGCGCGCTGAAGGATTTCAAACGAAGTTGCGACGCGTTCTTGCTTCGAGCGAAATGAGCAAGTGTGTGTCGTCTATCGGCTTCCTATACTTTTTTTTGTTTTTAGGCACGTTAGATCCTTGCCTGGCGTGTTTGAGACTTTAGTCTACATTCCGCGATGGTTAGAGTGTCTCCTTGTGCCTTACTAAGTTATCCGCTCTTTTCAGTTAGATGACCCAGACGTCATCTCGGCAGCATATATTTTTGTCTGTTCAGAACTTTCTCCCTGCTACGTTTGCTTGCTTTTCTTTCCGTTTTCGATTGCTTTTGCTTTCAAGATGTACCGAGAATGGTCGATGTTTGAGTAATGGCATCCAGAAGCTTTAGAAAGTTTGCCTTCTGATATAAGCAATGAAGCAGCCGAAGAAACCAGTTCAGAGCGGCTCTCTCATTTTTTAAACCCTTCACTGCTTTTCTGTATTTTTCTGTCCCTGCTAGCGAGTAATCTTCCGTGCTTTCTGTGCGTATCGTTTTACTTTGAATCACTATTACTGAAGAGAAAATGCGTGAGAAAATCACTAAGGAGAAAATACGTGTGCGTGCGTGCGTGCGTGCGTGCGTGCGTGCATACGTGTGTGTGTGTGCGTGTGTGCGTGTGCGTGTGCGTGTGTGTGTGTGTGTGTGTGTGTGCGTGCTCGTGTGCGTGCGTGCGTGCGTGCGTGCGTGTGCGTGTGTGTGTGTGTGTGTGTGTGTGTGTGTGTGTGTGTGTGTGTGTGTTTGTGCGTGCGCGCGCGCGCGTGTGCGCGCGCAACATCCATGGCGGCGAGGGGAAAATCAAGCACCTCCCCTCACTGTCCCCAGTACATTGTGGCAAAGAAAAGTACTCCCGACCACGCTCGAAAAACTGGACAATCGTTCCTTCCCAGTGGATAAAGTTCTAGTATACAGGTCCAGACGGATTTCGGCACTAAAGGCCTTATGAGCTCTGCTCAAGTTCTTAAGGGCTTGAGAACTGCGCGACAGACTTTTAAAGTTGAAGGGCGTAGCATAACACTGTTATGTGAATTTTTCTGACTATAGTTTTTTTTCGTTTCTACTTTCACCTTTCAATTCCCTTTCCCCAGCAAAGGTTAGCCGCCTAGTACTTGCACTGACTAACCTCCCCGTCTTTCCTTCCCTTCTTTTTTCTCTCCCATGACCTGATGTTCGCGGATGAATGACAGATGACAAAGAAAATTACATGAAATACTTGCCGGAATACAATATTGGTAGAAGCCACTCAGTACCTGCACTCTCCTTACTCTATTATTTCCCTGTCTTTTTGCAATGTACACCTCCGTTAACGTCTTTCTTCCGCCCTTTAATGTTTCTGTTCTCCCCGCCCTTTAATGTTTCTGTTCTCCCCGCCCTTCTCTCCCCCCCCCCACCACCGCAAAAAAGAAATAATAATAATGAAGGGTACAAACGCTGCCACTTGGTCAAAAACTAAATTCTGGCGTTTTACGCGCCAAACCCACGTGATGATTATGAGGCACGCCATTGTTGGGGGCTTCAGGCTAATTTCGAACATCTAGGTTTCTTTAATGCGCACCAATTGCGCGGTAGTCCTCTCAAATTATGCACAATGCATCACGAAGATCAGCAAGTTCCGTGGCTGCCGATGTAGTCATATGTGATGTCGTACACCTCAAGGCGGAGCTTTCACTGGAAAAATCACTGTTCCTGCAGAACCGTCCACCATGGTTGAAACGTCACTGTATAAATTGTTATGATCGTTGTATTTTTCGTACAGCAAAAGGGGAGTCAATGCTAAAAAATGAGGCATTTTCAGCGACTCTAAAGACAGCTCTACATTGCTTGCTTTCCGCCTTGTGCCGCGGACCTTACGAACAGCTAGTGCTAAAAATCTGAGAGCTCCTTCATCGCCTCGTTGAGCAAGAACACGACGTCCCATTTCAGTGATCCCCTAGCCAAAGTGGCAATGAACAGGCCGATTAGGCTGCTCGATCTGCTCATGAAGACGGCGTGCAGGAACCCATCGCACTGTCAAGAACAGATGGTGCAGCGAAACTTCGAGTGCTTGCATATTATGTCCTACAATCGTTGTGTCACGCACCTAGCTTTCAGCAAACACGTCTACATCGACTGGGCCCCTGTGTTCAACTTCATCCTTCACCTGGGCTATTCGGACCCTACACAAAGGTACTTTGCCAGCTGTGGCTTGGCGTCTTGTTTACGAAGTCGTTTGCTTTCCGTTCTTGTCTTTGTCTTTGTTTACGTTCTTTGTCGCGATACAGCGCACGCAGGCAGTCACTCGCGATCGCGCTGGCACATCTTGCAGACCGGCCGCTTTCGGAGCAGACAGTCCTGGAACGCCGACCTATACAGTCGTCACACCACAAGACAGTGAAGGCACTCTTGAAATTTTTATGTTCGAGTGGCCTATTCGAAAGATTTTAGTTCTCATGGTCGTTCACGACCTTCCCTACCTTTTCTCTTTAATTGCATTCTTTTTTCTCTCCGCTGTTCTTTCTGTCTTCTATTGCCCCTTACCCTTCAACCAGTGCAGGGCAGCAAACTAGAATCTTATCTGGTTAACTTCCCTACCTTTCTCATACCGTTTATCTCCCTATTTTTCCCATTGCACTTTAGACGCGCACCTTTGCATTTGGCCCTCATCGAAATGTTGCCACTTGTGGGCCGCCATCTGTGGGCAGCGCTTTCGAAAAATATTTATCTCTATATAGAAAACAGAACCGTGGCCTAACCTTGTCATATACGCCTCCTATATGGCTCATCTCAAACAAATATGGTTAGAGCTATCTGACTTCGATGCCCAATTGCATTGCTGAAGGTTACGAACGCTGCCTACCTCGTTACCCTGGTCAGAGGAGGCGCTGTCCCGGTGGCTAATTACTTTCGCAATCACTGCCGCCTGCGCCCGATGCTAAAACAAGCCGCTTTCTCGAGGCAACGCGTATTTGATGCGTACTGCGCGTGACCCGGACGCTGAGCGTGTTTCGGACGGTCCCTGCGGCGCTTACGCGGCCTGCCCGCAACCTCGTCCGATGATGTGCCGCCGCACGCGTTGCGGCAGCAGGTCAAGCGGGGGGCATTCGATCAAGGGGCGCCGAGTTCGAGTGACTGGCGCGTGGCCGCCGCCAGTCTAGCACGGACGAGGAGACAGCGAGTGCGGAGGATCGATGACGGCTGCGCGCCTTCGCTCGATGCCGCCGCCCGGCGCCTGAGAGGCTCCTTGTTGCAGCCACCTTTAAGAGCCCCCGGCGTCGGCTCTCACGTAGCCGATGGCGAAGTCTGCACTTGATGACGCCGCTGGTTGCCGCTTCCGGTCGAAGGGAAGAATGCCAACACTGTGCACGCAGACGGCGTGCCTTTCAGCATCTGCCATAGTGGCCAAACTCAGTCAACGTGCCATCGCAGAATGAAGGCCAGCCCATGGTCGAAGTATAACGTTGGCTGACTGTTTCAATGTGATTTATTTATTTATTTATTTATTTATTTATTTATTTATTTAGTGAGTGAGTGAGTGAGTGAGTGAGTGAGTGAGTGAGTGAGTGAGTGAGTGAGTGAGTGAGTGAGTGAGTGAGTGAGTGAGTGAGTGAGTGAGTGAGTGAGTGAGTGAGTGAGTGAGTGAGTGAGTGAGTGAGTGAGTGAGTGAGTGAGTGAGTGAGTGAGTGAGTGAGTGAGTGAGTGAGTGAGTGAGTGAGTGAGTGAGTGAGTGAGTGAGTGAGTGAGTGAGTGAGTGAGTGAGTGAGTGAGTGAGACACCTGCCAAAGACGACCCTTATAAAAACTAGTGCGCTAAATTTCTTCACACGTACTTCGGTATCACTAAATTGAAAGTTCTCACTCGCGTTGCCATAGCTTCTCGCTTCAGTGACTCGTTCAAATTGATAAATTGAGTCAGCTAGACGACCTGGGTTATGTCCGTAATGGACGTTTAAACCAGCGCGATGCAGTCAAGCGGACCGTTAGTCAATTGCGCGTCATTAAGAGTGCATATCAGAATCGCTGAAAGCCAGCGCCTTTCATGGCTACGGGAGTCGATCAGAACGTTGCGCCCCATTGCGCTGATCGAGTGCGTAGGACTCGCAATTGAGTGTTTCTTGGACACGAGCCGTTTGTTTGCCAAACGAAGATTAGTCGTGCGTAGCTCGTCCACTAGCCATTACGAATTCGGCATCAATTTGGACGGTGACCATCGAACACAGAAGGCGGGCTTATGAACTGACTGCCAAACGCCAAGCGGTGCTTGCGAGAATATGCCGGAAAAGAACGTATAACATTTACCGCATCACGTTCCTTCATTGCCGCTTTGCGTGAGTGAGAATGCTAATGCTACTCGCAAATACGGGAAATGCAAACTGGGCATCCGTATTTCTTTCTTTCAAAATTCTATATACCTACCACCTTAACTACGCATGATAATGAAACCATGGCTGAATCGAGTTTTTCTGCGTTCGTCTCAGCATTGACCTACTCAATCAGCGTGTCTCTTGCATGTGGTTTCACACATTTAAACTACAGTGTGAGCGCTGAATAATTCAGCTCTTTTTGTACTAAAGGTTCTTGTTTTCTTCCACTAAGCTCCAGCTGAAAGTTGTAGCGCTTGGTGTGTTTCCCTTTTTCTTTCTTGTGTTTCGTGAAGTTAGCACTACTTAAAGCAATGCTTAGTGTAAACCAACTAACCCAGTTTTCCGTTCTATTAGGACCTAAATAAGCATCCGTACCACCACTGCTCATTTAAGTTTGCGGCGCTGGCTGGGCGTCGTAACGTGAACACTGACAACGGAGAAGTACATCTAGGAACGTAATCCGTAAGAGTCCACCTAGTGGACACGTCAGTTTCGTCTGTTTCTGAAGGGTTGATTGGCTGTGGCGCCTGGTTGCTTTGGATGCGCAGTCCAGCCTAGCCAATCAGAACTTCAACAGTAGACGAAATGGATATGTCCACTTGGTGCATTCTTACAGGATACCTCTCCTGCTCGCTTGCGCAAGGCTACAGTGGAGTAATAGCTGGGACACTCGGCTTGAAACCGGGTAAACGTTGATTGGACGCAGTACCTTGTGGTGTTTATTGTGAACCGACTACCGGTGAAACCATGATTGCGTGCAGCTGTACTTGGCGTCTCATCGTGGAGCGCACAATTAGCCGCATAGCGATCTAGCCATGGATGTGATAGATAATTGTGGAAGCTGTTCGACGCGGCGTCACTTTAATTCCGGCTGCAGTGTCGAAACTCGGCAGAACAACGTGCAATAGGAAACATTGGTTGTGCTTCCTAGACAATCACATGTAAGAAGACAGGACAGGCGTTGTTGCGCCTGTCCTGTCTTTTTACATGTGATTGTCTAGAAAACACAACCAATGTTTCCTATTACAATGAACCAACTTGCCCAACAACGCATCCTGCTAAACAACGTGCGTACTGTACTGTGTTCTACTTTAGTCTTTGGATTTGTCCTGCTGCTCTTCCTTTCCTCTCTCCTCCCCTCCTTCCTATCTTCCATTTCTGTGTTGCAGCCACCTACCTTCAGAAGAGCAGGCAGGCGTTGTGCCCCTTCCGGTGGCAGTTGCCAACCTGCTCTTCGCTTTCCCTTTCCTGTTAACTGTGTATATGTGTTCAAAATAAATAATAATAATAATAATAATAATAATAATAATAATAATAATAATAATTCTCATGCACCTTGTTTGCGTTACGCCATGTTGTGCCTGAACAGAAGCTCCACAAACAAAAGTGCCCGATCAGGCCCGTTCCGTAGCGCATAACTGCTGTGCATAGTAAACGAATTCCACTTAGCATAATATGTAAAACAGTGGCAGCGATAGCAAGTACATTATTGCGCCCAGTAAGCTTTGTACTTTTTTGTGCTGTATCAGTTGCAGAAAACGTTCTCAACTCTTCGCGAGACAACACGGCGTTGTTGAACCTTAGGCCTATCATGTCACTCGTTTTTTGCCGTTGTTGCGCTTTGTTTTTTCACTACCGTAACATTTAGGTAGTGACTACAGTGACGGGGCCCGGCACTTTAACATCTGCACTACAGTGACGGGGCCCGGTACTTTAACATCCACACTACGGTGACGGGGCCCGTCGCTTTAACAACAACACTACACCGACGGGGCCGTCACTATAACGATGTTGGTATTGGGGGCGAGGACGACTTACGGAGTCGCCATCTGTCGGAAGCGCCTCACATGCGTCGGCGTTAAACATACTACGCGGCAGCCCTCCTGAACAATTTTGCAAGTATACTCTCGAAATGGCAGTATTTTACCCTTAAAATAATCATGTTGGATAAACAGAAAGCACAGAATGGTTTACAAACTCTATCTTTTTGCCTACTACGTACAGTAAGCTGGGACACTGCGAGCGGTCGCCGCGATCGATTCCACCGAACCGGTTTGCGTGAAACGAAAGCAATCACTGAGAAAACTATGTGAAAGATGTTCTTATAGTGGGATGGCTGTCTGTGTAACTAAATGTAGCATAACAGAATGAAGCTGCAATGCAGCGATCGCACTGGTTCGCGGTGACCGACTTCGCGTCTGCATGCATGTCCTCGCGCAATGTTTCACTTTCGCTCCGATCACGTTTTCGCACCGTGCCGAGAGCTTTATGCCACAGCATATGACCATTTGACAGTACGCAAGCAACCATTGTTGCATGGACACTATCGGAGCTGTTCAAAAATAATTTTGTTATAGCTATGGTCTTCGACGCCTACAGCGACTTGTGATGTTCCGTTGCGATGATTCAGTCTTAATTTTTTTTTTCTTTCCTCTAAAGTCTTGGAAGCTTCAATATCATTATTTCTCAAATTTTATCGAACTGCATGTTTATCAATCTTCTAAGCGAGCAATTACCCGCTGCTTCTTTTTCTTAATTCAGTAGAATATTCATTGTCTGGTGCTACACAAGCAGGAACATGTGCCGTGCCTTTTTTAATGTGTTTTTACCATTCCGCTTTCATTAGAGTGAACTTTCTTTCTTATTATAATCATCACAAGTGTTACAGTGCATACGCAAAAGATTGTACATTCGTGGACAAGTACCCATTGCGGTCGTTCAATCCGTATGTGTGCAATCGATGTATTCCGTTACTGCACGGAAGTTGCTGACATCGTGAAATTCACGTGGTGTTGTGGACAGTACTGGAATAAAATACCGCGGTCCGTGAAGTGCTCGGCATCCCCATAAGCGCCAGCACAGAGAAGCTCATGCAGCTGGGGGTCCACAACACCTTCGATGAGGTTGGGTCACAGAAGTTAGTCCAGGTTGTCAGGCTCGCTTCCTCGCCTGCGGGGTGGCGGATCCTGGAGGCGCTGGACTTTAACCCTACAGGGAAAGGCGGTGCGTGCTCGACGCGTGGTCGCGGGAGGCCGTCACGGTCTCGCCGTTCCCGCGCAACGTGCACCCGCAACGCAATGTAGGCACACGCCGGGCCCGAGCTGCCGCACTTCTCGGATCCGTCGCCGACGATCCACGATCGGTCACGTTCGTCGACGTCGCCCAATACGGTTCGTCTGACCGGTTCGCGGCAGCCGTGGTGGATCACAGGGGCAACCTAACGCCGCGTCCGCGCGGGGCAGGTGTCCGGATTGCGGAGATCCATTCTGCACTTAGAACACATGCTCTGGCGGTGTCCCTCGTTACGGGACCACGGTCATCTCACCACGGAAGAAGAGTGGGAGGAGGCGGTGAGGCACGGCCTGCCCGTCCCAACGTCGGAACGGCTCGCGGCCGCCCCCTCCCTCATAAGGGGGTTTCGGAGTCGCTCCTCAGGACCTTAATAAAGTTCACTGCCTGCCGTGAAGTGCTCGAAGTTGTTTGCATAGAATGTTTGAAAGAACTGCAGGGCAGAGGTTAAAGCGCCGAGCCCCGTCACTGTAGTGTATATGTTAAAGTACCGGGCCCGTCACTGTAGTACAGATGTTAAAGTACCGGGCCCCGTCACTGTAGTGCATATATTAAAGTACCGGGCCCCGTCACTGTAGTACATATGTTAAAGTGCCGGGCCCCGTCACTGTAGTCACTACCTAACATTTAATAGTAGATGGTTGTAGCCTGTCCATGTACTTATTACAACTTACGGAATACTGGAACATATATTAGGGAGGCGTGAGCAGTGGCTGGCGTCATATACATTGGCGCTCAGTTCTAGTATATTTTATCCTCCTTACTCACCTGTCCCCAACACAGGGTAGCCAGCCGATCTGAGAACTGGCTAACCTCCCTGTCTTTCCGCTAATTCTACTTCCACTAGAGCGCACAGACCTGCTAATGCGATGGCCCACTGTTGGTGTCAAGTCACCGGCAAAAATATAGTCACATATGTATAGCAGCTCCTTGCTTTCTTTTCGTGGAGAAAAAAATTGGAGAGTGCTTAAGCCTCGCCTTTAACAATGGAACGCGAAAGCATTCCAAGATCTCTGACTGCTTCTCACGCTTCCCGGCAACTGCAGCTTATGTAATAGTAACGTTTACTTGGAGACGCTAACGGCGAACGCTATGCACGAAGGTGAGCTTTGCGGTAGAAACGCGACCTCTTGCACGGGCCGCGATTCAGGGTGTTGGAAGGAGCCGGGCACGCCGCTTTACGGACTTTTGAGATATGCGCGCGCCGGCGCTTGGAAATGTTGGCGGTCATGAAAGTGAATCATGGGGTTTTACGTGCCAAAACCACTTTCTGATAGTGAGGCACGCCGTAGTGGAGGACTCCGGAAATTTCGACCATCTGGGGTTCTTTAACATGCACCTAAATCTAAGTACACGGGTGTTTTTGTATTTCGCCCCCATCAAAATGCAGCCGCCGCGGCCGGGATTTGATCCCGCGACCTCGTGCTCAGCAGCCCAACACCATAGCCACTGAGCAACCACGGCGGGTCTCGGAGGTTGTGACCACTCTATGAATGGTAGAAACGCTGGAAAGGGGTTTGTGTTACGAGTTTCCGCGTAAGAGAATTATGTTTTTTTTTTCGTATATTAAAATTACAGTCCGATGCTATCATGCCGGTAGGTTGTGTGTAAGTCGTACCTAACTATTCTTTTGATGTATTTTGCCTTGAGAAATTCAATCATTTCAGTAACTTCCCTGCGCTACGTGGAGTGCCTGCTTGGTTGGCTATGCGTGGTCTGAAGTTATTTTTGGCGCAAGGACAGTCGACGCAAAAAGCGGAATGCCGACCCCGAATTTTCTTCGACATGGGACGCCTTTTAACGTTATCGAGTTATTACCGCAAAACAAAAACCATTTTTAAAGGTTTTGGTTGCAGAAGATGCTCACACGATGTCGATACTGGCGATCCTGTCATCCATGTCTACAGTATCGCGGTAGTGCGTAACCAGCGGAATGTATGCTGACGGGCTGTATTTTTATTTCATTTTAAACAGCGCCAAAAAAACACTGGCTCAAGGAAGAGCATAGTGTGTTTTTGGCGCTGTTTAAAATTAATGACCCGTACCCACTAGCTCGCGCCCAAACCCTTCTAAGTCATCATATATCTTTATAATTTTGGTTTGTGTGCATCACAATATGTACCATGACCACAGCCTCGGCCGAGGTGCCTTTGTTTTAGTCAATATTTGAAGCCTTAATTTGATCTTATCGTTCGGGTAATGATGTGACGATGGTCATTGCCAAAAGTAAATTACGGCGACTACCGCAATGGCAGCAGCGCAGCTTAGAAAAACCTCTTGAGCGGAATCGCTGAAAAACGCCGTGTTACGCCATATTATGGTTGCTAGGCGTAATGATGGTGCTATAAGCTTTCTCCATTCCTATAGGACTTTAAGAGCACTTCTCTTCCTATGATTAAGCGAGGTTCTACTGAATCGGCAATTTACCTAACACTTCACTCAGAGGTAGCGTGCTCAGTTTGGCGGAGAATTTCGCATAATCAACGCTCCGTCTATTGCACAAATGAGGGACCATTCCGATATTATGGTGCGGGGCAACCCAGGTGAATAATAAAAAAAGAAGAGAAAGGGTGATCAGGGTTCAGTTCTTGCCTGCTGTATTCACAGAATAAAGAGCTCCACTTACCACCACCTCCGAAATGTAGCCTTATGTGCCGGTATTAGCTCCATACTTCAACGGACTGCGATCGTCTAATGAAGCGCCGTGCACTCAAGAGCTGCTGTGTAGATAACGAAGCGTTGATCGCGTATCTTTAGTGCATAGCCGCGCTGGACTCTTGAACACTGAGCGGGGTGCAAAGGCATAAAGCACACCTGGCTACTAGCACCATGAATGCAAATGCAGGTCGTAAGTCTGCTCCTTTTTACTAACGTATCCATTGGGCAAATGGTCCTTGCACACTGTGATTGCGCTCACTCTCCACTGCTAGTCATGGCTGTGCAGTGATTTTCATTCACGCTGCCTGAGTTGACGCGCTCCTACCCTATTTTAACGGCCTCTGTTTTTGTCACACACACACACAAAACAAAGTTGCGACATTGTACGGATTCCTCGCTTTTTTCTCGACATTCGCTTTCGGTCCTCAGCCAGGGTCACAGTCTCAACGCGCGAAGCCTTTGCGCACTGCACTCTACGAAAACTCGCGGCGGCGGCGCGTCTAGTGGAAACACGCCGCTCGCGTAATGGTTGGCTCGTTACGACCAAATGCCACCATCCACGTACGTTCTTGAGGCACGGTGGCGTACGTGGTGAGAGCGGGGGTGACCAGAATGCTTTGCAGAGGCCGCCAGTTGGGGAGCGCATAAAGGCGGCGATAAGAAGTGCTGGGCCCCTTCGGGGTCTCCACTCGCGACGAGGGAGCGCTTATTGGCCCGTGGAACGACGTCCGCTCGTCCATTCACGCAATTAAGCCGCCTTTATCGACGGTCATCAGAAACTGCACGCGAAAAAAAAATTGCCGGCGAAAGGCGCAGATTGCGCCCGTGACCGAATTTCCGCACATTCCGCCTTCGGATACTAACAAAAATTTTTTAAAAGGAAAGAGAGGACTGGGAGAGGACTCTGAAGTTTAGGGAAGATTGAAAGCAATTCAACCGCGAGAATGCGGCTAAGAGACGAAAACGCCAATGGAGCAATGAGAAATTTCTGGGACATTCAAATTGGGACTGCGAAAGGGGCAATTCTTGTTTTTGCTTACTTAATAGATGACTGTGAGGAACAGTTACATATATAAAAGCCGAAACAAAGAATCTACTATATTATCTGCAACCGGGTATGGCACTGCCCTGGCGCATCATCGTTTCGCAGAGACGTAGAGGTAATATAGGTGGTACAAAAGGGACCTCTCAGAAAATGCTCGATAAAGAAAGGCCCTCAAGGTTTCTTATTCATCTAGAAGCAAGCGCACACTACACGTACCAGGGCGCATTGTAGATACCGCGGCATGCGTTTAATTTTGCATTATCACACGTTTTCTCTGCTGCTGACTTACTTTATATAGGTACCGAAGAGTGCCTTCTACAGGTTAAATTTGACGTCTGTTTTTTTTTTTTTTCAAAAGGTAGTTACCAGTGTGAGCAGACATAAGGAAACCATCGTGAACGACTATATTCTACACCACGCCTTCCTCTGCCCACATCCATGCCGTTCTATTTCTTCGGACAATTTTTCCACACCTCTTAGGGACGAAAACAGCGGTGCTTATTCCTGAACTTTTTTTCGAGCTGACACTTGTTTCCTTAGTTATTGAGTTCTACAAAAGGAACTACGTGGTGCCATTTTTGTTTATATCTTGGTAAATGGCGAAAGAATGGAGGGTATTGGTGTATTAGAAGAGGGGCAGGGAAGGTGTAAGAATCCCCGAAAAGCATAATTTTTACGCTGAAAGAGGCATAAAACAATGATACTAATGATTAACGACAACTGCTTCTCTGCTCCACTGATACCAAACTACGAAAGCTTAAGGCAGTTTTTCGCAAGGTTAACTCCTACAAAACTGAGTTCAAGGACGTTACTGCCCCCTTGTGTTTACACTTGTTTTCGCTGAATTACTTTCTCCGTCGTGTGCAGCTTTCTTTTTTTACTGGCCATGGTTGATACACTGTCAGATAAAATTCTACATCATAAGATCATGATACAATATTTCTGCTTGATGCTCTTGCAGGCTCTCAGAATTTTGTGCCATTACCTTGGAAAAGGACAATTCGAATGTTAAATAACTGTGGGGATTCAAATGTGTTCTCGTAGCTAGCATTGTTCTTCGCGTGTGCTGATGCCACCGATTTCGCGTTCAGATACTTCATCTTACTAATAGTGTCTGTTTCCAAACTGAACTCGAACAAAGTTACAAAAGTGTGAACAAAATGATAACTTGCACAAAATGAGCTTTAACAAAGCAGTCCCACAAAAATGTGGCAGATGCCACTTTCCTTCCGAGACGCTGAACTTCTTGCGATATATTGAATGGTGCGAAATGTTTCAATAAGTTGGAAGAGTCGTCTACTTATTTCTGCCATTACTTACAAAAGGAGCTTATCTAAACTCGGGTGCAGCGGGCTTCATAATTCTGCCATTTAATACACAACCACGTGCAGATGCTGTAAATGTGTAGTAACACGCGAACACGCAGTTTTTTACTGACACTTCCCCGCCCCAGTGGCGGGCATTTGTGCTTACTCTAAGGTAAAGCAGTAAATGAAGAAATATATTTTCAGCTTGTTCACGCAATGCGGTGCAAATTATAACTGTTCTGAAGCGTGTGTACAAGTAAAATCAATGACTGCCTGCAGGGGCGCCCGCCGCAACTCGCCGCGCCTCGAAGAGCGAAGTGGTTCTTCATGAAGAAGGTCGGCACTGTCTTGTGCAGCCCTCGACGAAGCACGGCTCAGCGCTGACCGCGGCTCGGACAAGCACGACGAATAAGGCACGCACGGGCACAGAACGCGCTATCGCCAGGCCTGGTCGCCGCAGCCGCCCCTCGCCGCTACCCGCTTCGCCTTTTCAAACGTAAGCAGAGGCGATGGCACACCTCGTCGGGCGCCGTCGCGCCGTCTTCCTGCATGCGCTTTCGCCTGCTCTTGCGTTGTTCTATCTTCGGTGTTATTTATTTATTTATTTATTTATTTATTTATAGTACCCTCAGGGTTGACGTGAAGCATTACAGAGGGGAGGTGCTAATATACGCAGATAACTAAACCCAGAAGAAAAGAAAACGAAATAATCAGATAGCAGTGCATAGTCCAATGTGAAAATACTGCAAGTTAGAGCCACACAATGAGCATATCATTAAAATAAAGACGACATATAACGCAGCCGGCTAATACAGAGGAAAAATAAATGCGTGGTATAGAGAGCGAAAGTTAGAGTGAGAAGATAAGCACGTAGTGATAGAAAATAAGTAATAATACTAAGCATACTGTATGTAGATTAGGTAGATCAATACAATGGAGTTGACTTATAAACACTACTGATCAAAAGAAAATAGAGTTACTCTACACGTATCAATATATTGAAGTCAAGGTATACTAGATAATGTTAGTGTTTTACGGAAGTCATCGGTGTTAGTAATACAGACTAGTGCATCCGGGAGGTGCTTCCATTCCTGGCATGTAAAGTCCCCATTGGTAGACGTTCTGTAATGGGATCTTCACTTTATGACGATGGTCCAAGCGTGCAGAAGTAGAAGAGGCTAGTACGATGTAGCGTGATTTGAGCGTGGGAATTGAATGGTATATTTTATGGAACAAACAAAGGCGAGTAGTCTTTTAGCGTTTGGTAAGGGGGTTATATCTTGAGTGCAAGTTTCATGCTAGTTACGCATGCTGTGCGCTGGTATATGTTAAGAATAAAAAGGTGTTAATTAGTGTTAATTAATTAGTACCTTAGCTCCCATACCTCTTCTCGTATAGTCACATAGGTTCACCGATATTTTAGTTGCCATGGTCGCTGTAATAAAAGCGCGAACATGAGAAGCGCCGCTGATGGATTCTCGGCATCCCCACTAACTTACCTATGCTGTCGGTCTCCTGTGTAGCATCGCAGTTGAGAGATCGAAGGCCTAAAGTGTTAGTTAGGTGATTGTTTTCTGAATTGCGTGTATCTAGCCATCGTGTGCCGTCTCAACAGTTACTTTTATCGCCTGCGAGGCAATAGAACCAACCGTGACAAGGTAGAAGCAAGGAAAGGTCGTAAAGGAACGACGCTCAAACCAGGGTGGAAATGATGTGTTCAATTCAAACTTTCCCATGGTTACGCCAGAGGAAAAAAAATTACTATACACACTACTGAACTTTAGTGGGGAAAGATCTAACAGAAGCTCGGAAGCATCACTCCATCATAATAATGATGTAGATTTATTGACATCCCCTTTGAAACGGGGGGGGCTACAAATAGTCACCCAGACCGCTTCAGCTAATCACGTACCATATACATGAATATCAGTCTAACATTTTGCCTATCTCTCCTTGGTATTTACTGTCTTTATTAAAACCTCTGCATCTATTATCTACATTGTACAGTTGCCTACGACTGTAAGGTATTCAGTTCTGTCAGTGTCCTCCCTGCGTGTTTTTTTTTTCCCCACCTGTACTCCAAACGTCTCTTGCTTATTTAGACTGTCGACTGGTCAATGCTACACAAGTAGTAAGATGAAAAGCTGGGCGAGTTGGAATTGATCCATACAATGCTACACAAAACACGGCAGCACCAGCTATGTTTAGAGTTTAAATTATGCAAGACCGCCTCCTCGTAGCCTACAAGTTGCGCAAATAGCGAGAAAATGCTGCTGACTTGCCTGAAGTAAGTATTGAGGCAAGTGGCATTTGGGAGAATACAAAAGCTGTTATCCGTGTCGCCATAGTTCTCAGCTCAGTAACTGTGTAGCGCTAAGCAAAAGAAAGTAACCGACTAGCGAATACAATAGATGGGGAAAAAAGATGCTGAGTAACCTGATTTGGACCCTCAGGATGGAGGCTCCCGAACATTGCCTCATAACTACCTTGTTAGGAGGCTCAACAATGCGTTTCTTTATGGCTCCCGACGCGGTGTTACAACATCGCTGAGGCCAGCTCATCCCCTCAGTCATTTGAGTTTGGTTTGAGCGACGGTTCGGACATTTGCTCTGCGCTCTTCTGAATTTTTTTTTTCGTTTGCAGATGATTTTGAGATCGACTGGCAGCCCGTCTAGACGGATGAAATTTGTATATTTCAGCACTGTCAAAGAACTCACTAGTGCCACCGTTATTTGAAAGTATCGCCATCTTGCTTGCTATATATTGTACGAAGAGATCAGACTGCTCTCCATTTTTTTCGCCGATAATATTATTTACCACAAACTCCAACGGTTTGTGAGGTAGTCTATAGCACAGTTGAATGAATAAATGTACTCTGGAGCAGAAAGTTCAATCCGCACAGGTTATTTTCATTTCTTTAACTAAGATTACGAGACTAGCGCAAAGTTAGGTCACGGATAACTTTTCAGGTATGCATTTCATTTCAAAACTAGTCACCCAACAATACATTTTTTACCAACTTCAGGAGTAGCGCAGCACACAGTGTTTTCTTTGTTTTATGTCACGTTTACATGTTCTTTATTATCTTTCTTCCGGAATCAATATTTAAGCAGTTTATGAACAAACGTTTGAGCCAATGCAATAATATACCAGCAGATAACTAATTATGCCCCATATTAGAACGCACGAGGGGCAGGCAGGCTGGCGATCACTAGGAGATATTATTATTAATATTAGTTATGGGCATATACAAAGAAGTACACAAAGGAAACAGGGAGGGAGCAAGCTGAAAACTGCCACCGAGAGGGGCACAATGCCTGCCTACTCTTTCGGGAGCAGGGAATGAGAAGAGGAGAAGATAGGAAACAAAGAAATAGGAAAGAAAGTAGGAAATAAATGAATGACAGAGACACAGACGATGTGTATAATAAATGGGAGGCCAAATCAGTTGTCTGCATGAAAGTTAGCAACGCTCCATGGGTTTGGTCGCGTATATATCATGCGTATTTGAGCATGTATCACTACATGTTCCAATACGCGTATACTGTTAATAAAATGCATGGATAGCTCAATAGGTCAATCAGCTCAATACGCTATTGCATGGAGTATACGTGGAGAGTCACGGAAAATAATGTAAGAGTGGCCGCGAAGACTCATTCTAAGATATCAAAGTGAAGCTAGACGTAATGCAGCTCGTTCGGATAAAATTTCGCATTTTTTTATAATTTTGCCTCGAAGGGAATGGTAGAAAACAATGGGGATGGCAGCTCAGAGGAAGCTCTACCAGCATTGGGCTTCAACGCAAGTTCTCTTGAACCTGAACCATACAACCGCTAGCCCTTGTTACATATTTTGCTTTAATGTTCGCAATTACATGGACACAATTATACATGCCGTCCGTGCCAGCCCCGTCGCCGCCACTGGGCTGTCACGGTATCAACGGTGCATGCGTGACCCGACCTTGGAGTGTCAAAAGGTCTGCAGAGAGGCGATATGCCCAGTGTCTTTGGCTGCAATAACGACGAAGCCAAGCGGACGTTCCCTCACGCTCCGCTCGATCGCAGCTTAGACGGAGTCAAAACAGTGTCCTGCCTTTCACTGCTGGCATGAGCATTCTGCGCTCACACACTACAGCATTCCTGCTGCGCAACTATGTGCATTTCACACCATGGTGCATACAGTGGTCTGAGCAGGACAAGCTGCAAACGCTGATGGTATTAAAGCGAAGCTTTTTTTTTTTTTGCGAATCCGTCTGCGCCTTTTCTGGTGACTGTGGCTGCCGCCTGCTGCTGTCTAGCCGAATAGCTCACACTCGGCTGCGAGACGGCAGCGCCATCTAGGAGCGGTGACTTCTTCACCTGAAGCAGTGCAAGGTGGAGGGCTGAAGCCGGCCTGCGCATGCGTATCGTTTGCCACTGGTGGAGAGGGTGATAGGGTCGCTATGCGGAGATTCGAGATCAGACGGGAGAGAGGGCAACTAAGGCGATGGCCTGACGTTGCACCTGCGTTGTGCCGCCTGACAACCGCGTGGACGGTCACATATGCGCCTCGAAAGGGAGGTCGGGTACCCCAAACAAATGGTTCAAAAAGCCAACTTGCCTTTTTCAACCCCTGAAACGCTGGTTGCGTTCAAAGGTGCACTGCATTGCAGAGCTCCTCCTTCGGAGAAACCTTCAGCCAGATATGAAGGTGTGCGTAAACACGGCCTTGTAAGCATCGCTGCAGCTAAACTCCATCAGGGTGCTTTGGATCTTATGTATTTTTTAATGCGAGACATTTCAGCGCGAAAGCATTCTGCGCCCCATTACGAGAAAGTCCGTCGGCGTCGGCGTGACCGAAAGATGATACCAAAATGGCTGACGGCGCAAAGTGTAAAAGTACGTCAAAAGTTGTTCGAGAAGTACATGGTCCTGGGCTAGTTGGTTCATATTCCTCAGCAGACAATAAATATTATCGCTTGGCGCAAACAAGGAAGGACGGCAGGGAGCAAAGGGAGCAATGGGCCTCCGAAAACCAAGCGATCATATTTATGGTCCACTCAGCAATATGAACCGACTAACCCAGCAAGGTGCTCCCCTTGTTCCCTGCCGTCCTTCCTTGTTTGCACGAAGCGATCATATCTGTGGTCTACTCACCAAAAATTGCTCAGATTGACGTAAAATTTCTCAGGCAGGTTCATGTAAACACAATAAATTAATGTCTTTTTAAAAAATGTCGTAAATTTTATTCTGGGTGAGAATCGAACTCGGACCTCCGGGGTGAACGAGCGTGCTTAGCCCATGCCCCGTCGACTCTACGGTTCTGGCTGACTATAGGCATGGCTAGTGCGTCTGTTATTGCGCACGTCAAGTCACAGAATTGAAATGAATTACATTCTAGAGTTTCACGTGCCAAAACAACAATTTGATTATGAGGCAGGCCGTATTGGGGTACTCCGGATTGATTTTGACTACCAGGGGATCTTTAACGTGTCCCCAATGCACGGGACACGGGCGTTTTTGCATTTGGCCCCGTTGAAATGCGATCGCTGCGGCCAGGATTTGATCCGGCGACCTTGTGCTTACCAGCGCAATACCATAACCGCTAAGCCACTATGGCGGCATGTCACAGCCATCTGGCTAACTAAAGATGCGGCCTAGTGCACGCGTCACTGGGCATGTGTGTGCGCAGCCAATGGGGAGGAGGTGGTGGCACATCATGAGTGTATAGCGTGAGCGCGTTCAACGCGTTCCGAGGTATGCAAATGGTATAATGCTTTCGCATTCACACACGTAAACAATCTCAAGTGTCTCTGTCGATGTTTTTTCCTAGTTGAAGCCAAGGTTAGACGCGAGGTCTTCCAAGGTCACAGAGTTTGTCGCCGATGCACTCGCACCTCTATGCACCAGCTCGCACGCCGCTACTGGCTTGACGCGCCTTTGCTCCCCTCACCGGTACGTGTGCGCGATCCATAAATAAACGTGGAGCGGTTGCGCTAGATGCGCTATGCTGCGCGTAGGCCTCTACTTACAGATACAATGGGCCTCCGAAAGTATCAAGCGGGAGAGGAGCATTCAAAGGCTCTACAGATACCACAGAGGTATCCGACACGTACCAAAAAGACGAAGCAAGAGGGGAAGTGATGGGCCAACGAGATACGCATGGCCGTGGAGCACGAGTAAGAAAAAAGAGGCGACACGTTTCTGAAGAACAGCGGCACACCAAGCGTACGGCCGCTGAACAGGCTGCCAAGACAAAGCGGTGCCGATTGGAGGACAGGCTGTTGAGGGACGCAGACGCCTACTTTCAAAATCACGTTGTCGAAGACAAATTTGGTGCGGCGTGTAGCGTGTTAGACGGCCTCTGGTTCTGATCGTACATTGTCTGGCTTTCGCAGCCCGCATATGTGGTGGTCCTGGGGCGACCGGTTCCCCGGGACGACGTGAGTTCCGTCGGGCTTTGCGCCATATGCCGGCGCAAATGCTCGGCATTGTATCGTCGAGGACGGTTTCTGCAGTATTTTTTTCTTTGCTATTTACTGCAGTGCGCGTAAATCGTTATACCCGGTGGTCTTACCAGCCATCAACACACTGCGCAATGACTGCGTTACATCTTTTCCTTCGGCACGCAGAGCAGTGTGTGGACCCAATAGCCCGGTAGACGTTTTCGTACACATTAAATCATGATAGCGATTCGGTAGTGTTGATTGAAGTTCATGGCGTAAAATCAGCGCAGAGAACGGAAGTGCATGAAAAAAAAATAACTTTGCTGGTTGCAGAAAAGAAAGCAAATACAAACACAGGCTCTGTCTAACAATTAAATTTGATTGGTCTATAAAATTCTGTTTCCAGTCATCCAGTAATTGCTTGTGTTTTTTGTTCTTTTCTATACCAAACCACCTAATATTTTTCGCAGATTTCAATGCTCTGCTCTCAAGTTGCCTCTTGCACTTTACATACATATATGCACTCAGCACAGTTGAAATTCCTTCTCTCTATTGTATCCCTCGATATTCATTTTATACAACCCTCTCACTTCGTATGTGCATTAACAAACCACAAACTCTGTTCCTAGCATACATCTCTGTTTATCTTCACTCTCTCACGCTTTCCTGGCGAGAATGCAGATGAGGGCCACGCCTCGTTCTACACTGCTGCCTGATTCGATTAAAATTCTGCGTTGAATGCACACAGAGGCTTGAGCTTACCGAACACAAGACCTTTTCATCGCCACCTTTTAATTAAATTGCAGTAAGCTGCCTCGCTCACCGGGTTTCGGCGTGAGGCAGATTCGAAGCGAGTGAAGCAAAGCGGCCGACGCTACGCCGAAGCTGTTCTATGCCTTCACCCGATCCTTTGTAAATTTCATTTGCCTTTCCTCATTTTTTTTTTCAATCCCTGCTCTACTCTGTCCCATATATTTGCTACGTTGCACTATCCTTTTCAGCTCAATTATTTCTATGTGCCGACTTCGTTACGTAACGAAAGAAAAAAATTAGGCAGTGAAGTTTAAGTATTTACGTATTTGTTGTGTGCGTCACTGCTTCCTGGCACACGAGAACGAATTATACCAGTCACACTCTGCAAGTCGCGAACCATTACCTCATGAACCTGGTTCGAGCATTGTTCAACACGCTATTGCTTTCCGTATTCTCTCCAAGTGAAAATGAATGTTCCTGAATACTACAACGAGTACTCTATATTGCGTAACTTGTTCTTTGATTCCTAATTAAAAAAAAGATAGATAGAAGTACGACAGAGGAGAACAAGATATGGACAAACAAACGCAGATATTTTTGTGATGTGCTAAACAGGATTTCTAAAATCGCCCTAGAAAAGCGTACACCTAAACCATTATCTAAATTCATTTGCTCTCCAAAAGTGTTTACGATGGGCTGCTTTAATGTCGCCCAATATCGCCTTTGATCTAGGTTTATTTGGCATTAGACATGCAGTTACCCTGTGCGGCGCAATCTTTACATTTGCGTTTGGCAAATGACAAACTTGCTCACACTGGGCATGCAACGCATAGACTGTCATGTTGGGCATGTTTAACAAATGCACTCTGCACTTGAATCTGTTAAACACAGTATCGCCACATGAACGTATCACGGCAACAAAGCGAGCTCTACACCACACACAAAGTTGTGTTACAAATGGTTTCGGCCATATTAGATTTCGTTGGAAATCCCAACGGACCGAGAGCGAATTTTGTTCGTGTCTGCACGCGTCTATCCGTTGTTATGATCGACCTAAGTTTTCCAAGAAGCCGTCGACTACCACATCTGGCGACGGATTGATGCCCCACCAGCAACACGCAGCTGTCACAGTTGATGTTCACGCCTCATCATTCACTTCTCTTGAAGAACGCAACGTCGTCCTCCTGACCATCACGAAGGGGCAACTTATCGGTGAAAGGGCCCTCGTCGAGAACCTCTGGGGAAAGCGTCGACGAAAGGCGGTTGCCACCTATTGTGACACGTCGGAGACAGGTGCACCACGTACACGAGGAGTTCGTTGAAGACATGAGCACCTTGAGCAGCACGCTGACGACCAGTGGGGGGCGACAGAGGCTGTGAACGATTCGGCGTTTGTGACTGGCCACTGGATTCCCTCAACGAGGGAAAGAGGGGTTTAACACCATCCTGCCCCCCGTGTTAAACCAGAACCGCTCGAGACTAGGATAAGAGTCACAACCATGTACCAATGAAGTGAATACTATCTTTTCTGCGTTTTTTTTTTTCATCATCGCGATGCCCGGCTTCGTCGTCGTTTCCTGATTCTTGCGGTGAAGACCCACCTCACCCGTTCGAGATCGTGTCACAGTTCCTTTTGCGCTCGCTCCTTTGCATCGCACAGTACGTGCCTGCCGTGCCTTGGCTCGAATCTCCTTCGTTTAGGCACTGCTCGTTTGGTTACCGATTCTGATCACGTTCCTTGCATCGATAATCCTGGAGTTACTGTGTGTGACGCGGACCGTGCGTGACTTTCCATTCTCCGGAGGCTGAGTGGTGCGTGTTTCTCGCACGCCAACTAAGGTTTCGCGAGGTGCACGGGACATGATATGTTTCGTTTGGTGTAGTTAGCGACCGTGGCCATTAGTCAACTGCACCCAATTTGACTACCGAGATGACTCACTTGTTGTCGACGGACGCGCTTTGTACCTTGCTTCAGCATAAAAACAGGGTAAACGTTACAGTGATTATTCCAAGATCCTTGGTTCATAATGGCAAGCGAGGTTCTCACGAGACGTCTTGTAGCGAGGTGAGATATTTATTGGTTACACAGCAGTCAACTGCATTGATACCTTCGAGTGGGTTGGTTGGCGTAAGATAACACGACTTAATTGGCTATGGCATGACAGTATAGCAATTGCGTTGCTTGAAGACCTAAATGGTATGGCGCAGCTATTGACACTAGTGCCAGTTTCTATATTCTCTCGGCGGTACACAACGAATCTCTAGGCAGGATGGCTGACACTTACTGCACGAATAGAAGACAGTGAAGCAAGAAGAAACAAGCCCGAACTCGTTAGAACTTGTTACAATGCTTATAGTTTCACACGCTTCCATCAAATTAGAATGATGGTACAATGTGCTACCATATGAGCATAAAAGCAACAACAGGACACAACTTTACATATGCTAAGCAAACGCTAGGTGAAACAAAGTTTTCACGTTGTCATTTTGAAGCGTCTAAGTGTGTTTCAAATGTGTTTAAGAAATGACTCTAAATTAATGATGAATAGATGCAAGCTAGTCATCCCGTTTCCTAATTGCTAGACCGTAAAGGAAGATTCTTAAATAGACATTGTTGAAACGATAATGTTGCAGTGTTTGAGAATGGGTCAAACGCGTTTGTCATCTCTTTGGTTTTTATATAATATATAGCAGGGTGTTTCTGTATTCAACATGTTACGTATTACTTGGTAAATCACTTTCTAGAGCGCTAGTTTAGCCCGACTTTCGGGAGTATTCCGGCTCTGTTTGTTATTCCTGGTGATGAGTCAGTTAATGCACATTGTAATGAAACTTTAACGCTCTTCATTTCTTTGAACCTTTTCTAGCTTTCTATCTTTTTCTCCTCCTTTTGTTCTTTGGTTCTTTCTTTCTTTCTCTATTGTTTCCGTAAGAAAGGGAGGAGGTTAGGGAGAAAATCCACAGGAGCCGCTTGAAGGAAACCTAACCACTGACAATATGGAGTTGACAACAATGCACCGAGTCAAACTCTTACTACAGACAAACTTCACAACTAAGGTATCACATTATCAGAAGTTGGTTATTAAAATCTTATAAATGAGAACCATGAGACATAGCCGTATTCAAGAATGGGGCTACCTAATGTGGCATAGCGAGCTATTTAACCTCTGCTGCAGCCTGCGGAGGCGATCTCAAAAAGAGAAGAACCGTTTTGATACGTTAAACCGTGAGAAATCTCTCTCTCTCTCGTATATATATATAACCCCGAACTTCCTAACTGCAATGAATTTCAACCTTCATCTGTGCTACGGCGTCTTTCACCTATTATAATGAATGGCTTCGTATATCGAGCTCAAGAGGGCGCTTCATTGGTTGGGGACACTTGAAATGCTATAGTTGACAGCATGCATAAGATAACGAATTCTGTATACGGCGTGAACAGATGTCAAGTGATCGTCGGGCTCAGCCAAAGCACATCCTTGTTAGCATGCTGCATTTAATGCAGCAGAAGTTTCAAGTGCTTCTTACCTATTAAATGTATTACAGATGGGATCTGAAAGCGTGGCTGCGCTTCCAGTGAGTATCAATCGTTTAGAAGCTGTACGATATCAATATGTACTATATATTAACGCATTAGCATTAGGAGTGTCAAAGTGGACAAATATTCAATTTCGATTTAGTGGTAAATGCGACAGAGAGAAATGCGTTAGCATAACGGCTCACCTCCTTGAAGTCCCCTATCTATTATTCAAATTGCGTGCACTACATTGCGAAGTGTGGTTCCGGAGCTCACTCGATACATGTCCAGCCTCGGAGAAGACAACCCTCAGTAGCACTATATATATATATATATATATATATATATATATATATATATATAGTCCTTTAGTCACCGAATGTCTTGTGTAAGAAGCGGATGAGACGTAATTGTGGTGTTATGTGAATCCTATATAGCCGATTGTAATATATATCCTCTTGTCATTGAAACATTTGGATAAAAACTATTTATGACATTGCTCACTGCAGTGAACAAAAGTCATTTTTGATCGCATACGTGGTTCCTAGGTTCATAAAGATGCCCGCGAAATTCAGAAAGGTCCAACTGAAACCCATCAAAGTTTATTTAACAAAACATTGGCCACTGTTTGTTTGCTTGTTTTTTAATGGAAACTAGCGTGCAACGCTAATCCCATTCGGAATACTTTGAATCGTAGTCAAGACACCTCTGCAACTTTTTTTTGCCTTTTGTGAATGTAGCAATCTCAAATGTAAAGCAAAAGTGGAAATAAAGAGAAGAAGCCACACCTTCAACTACTTCTGTTCGTGATTAAAAGTAAATAAATAAATGCGCCAATTTTAATGAAGCTATGCGTATCTTCCACCCAACTTGCCTTTAGACAGCGCGTGCCCGGGGCTTCTGAACGTGCGTCAGGCAACGAGGGCCACCCGTTCAGTAGGAAACAGAGATACTGGCTTAACCAAACAGCCGCGAGCACCGCGTCAAACTTGGAAGTGCCCCGAGGTGAGCCAAGAGCCGGGAGTTGCGTGGTGTGGCTCCGGGAGATAACGCCGAAGGGAAACAGGGCCGACGGCAGTGGCATCGCCGTGATAGCGAGAAAATAAAAACGGAGGGGGAGAGAGGGGGAAGAGGAAGAGTACCTCACCCAGGTGCCTTGCGATTGCCTCTTATTAAGTCGACGATAGAGAGGCAGGCGCTAATGAAAGGAAAGAGAACGAGAATGATGAGGCACGAGGGAGGTATAGGGGGGCGCTTAGAGATAAGGTCAAGCAAACAAATGCGGGCGGCTGGGGAGGAAAACGAGAACAGCGGCAGTAAGAAGCGAAACAAAACACAACAAAAGACAGAAGAAAAACAATGAGGATGCAGGCTGGTGCCCTAATGGTTGCACAGGGGCTACAACCCCAGTGGTGAACGAGTCGAGCGCAGCCGCCTTTGATTGGGTTTGCGGCATCGGGACTCGCTCGACGAAAAGCAGCACCGCCACCGGCACGTCACTTGTGGGCGCGTTGAAAGAGAGAGAGAGAAACATTTATTTCATTTCGGCCCCCTGTCCGGGACTACTGGGAGTTAGGGTGGTGGTGAGAGGCTGCCGGAAACGGGGGCGAAGGTCTTGATTGGGCTGGGTCCGCTTCTTGGGGTACTCCAATCCCAAGCGCCATGGTGAGCTCCGTTAACGCGGCCACATTACGTGGTGTTGGGTCAGCCAGCCACTCCTCTAATGTGTGTGGTCTTTTTGGTAGCGTCCTAAGTATAGACTGTAGTGCGTGTTGACTTCCCGGGCAGTACCAGAGTGTATGGGGTGTATTGGGATATCCTCCACAATGTGTGCACTTGGGGGAGCCGTCTTTTCCAGCTATGTAGTGTAGAATGTTTTGTGTGGGTAGGCAGTGTGTTTGGGCTTGGCGCCAAGTGGCAGCGGCCTCGCGTGTTGAGGAGTGTGGTGGAGCTGGGAGAGTAGTATCTTGTTCATGCCATTCCTCTAATTTTAGGCGGCGCATGTTTGAAGATATTTGTTTTAACTCTGTAGAACTGGGTGCGTCTGTCCACTGAAGAGGAGGTCCCGGAATATTTGCGCGGGATAGAGCGTGGGCCTTTTCGTTTCCCTCGATGTTACAGTGGCTAGGTACCCATTGAATAGTGATGTGGTGTGCAGGATTATTCGTCGTATATCGATGCAGGATTTCACGGATGGGGTTGGGCAGGTTTCCGGTGAGGAACGCTCGGCATGCTGCTTGACTGTCTGTGCGAATGAGGATGCTGGTGTGTGTGTGCTGCGGTGCTGTGACTGCTTCAGTTATTGCCACTATTTCAGCCGTTACTTGGCTAGGAAGGCCTGCGTACAGGCCTTGGGTATACGCATTGGTCGCGGCGTTGTATGTCGCCGTGCGGTGTGTTGTGGGGTCTGTACCCGGGGATGCGTCTGTGTAGTACACAGTGGTGTCCGGAGGATTATGTTGGGTGCGTTTTGCGCGTGCTTGTCTTCTTCCTTGGTCTGTTTGCGGGTCCATGTTTCGGGGAATCGGGAACGTGTGAATGTTAAGCGTTTGCCACGGTGGAGGTGGCAGCGTTATTTCAGGCATGTTGTCTTGAGAATGTCCGAGATCTTTAAGCAGAGCTTGACCTTGGTGTGATCGTTTTAATCTATTTATTTGTGATTCTGTGTGGACGTCCAATAGTCTGCTAAGATTTGGAAGTATGTCGGTTTGGCTTACTCTGTGATTTGGCGCGTATCTTGGAAGTCCTAAAGTGATTTTGGCGAGTTGCCTGTACAGGTTATCCAGTTTCGTGCGCTGCGTTTTTGTGAGGTGAAGGTATGGCAGCTGGTATAGAATAGTGGGTACTGCAAATGCTGTGACTATTCTGCATAGATGGTGCTCGCGAATTCCTTTGTTTCTCCGTGTGATGCGGTATAGCAGTTGTTTAAATTGGTGAAGTTTTTGTGTAGTTTTTTGCATCCAAGTGTCGGCCTTGCCATCATCTTGGATGTGGAATCCGAGAATGCGAATTGTTTTGCGTCTTGGAATTGGTTCATTTTCAATTCGGAGATGGATGAGGTTACGGTAGTGGTTTGCTGAGTGACCTCTTTGGTTCGTAACTACGATATATTCTGATTTTTCCGGTGAGATGGAAAGACCAATTTCTTTGAGATGGGAGTGGATGACGTTGATCGCTTGTTGTAGTGTGCTTTCGATGTCACCTGGAGACCCTATATGTGCCCATAGTGTAATGTCGTCTGCATAGATGCTGTATCCTAGGTCAGGTACGTTTTGCAGCTGCGCGCTGACACTGTCCAAGGCCATGGAGAAGAGAATCGGGGATAAGATTGATCCCTGAGGTACTCCCCGCGTGAGATAACGCTTCTGATATTCCTCTCCATTTACCTTGACGCTGACCGTGCGATCGTGAAGAAAATTGTGTATGTATTGTGTCATACGCGGGCCTGGTTTAAGTCTTCGGACGCCTTCTTGTACGGCAGTGTGGGCGACATTGTCGAAGGCGCCCTTGACGTCAAGTCCCACAACTGCTCTGATTTGGTTGATACTTTCTGTGGCATATACATCTTGGTATATCATATACATAGCGTCTTGTGTGTTCATATGAGGGCGGAATCCTATGACTCTCGGGTCTGATGTTTGGTCTCGTTCTTGGAGCCAGTGAAGACGTGCTACAACCATTTTTTCCATGGCTTTGCCTGCGCATGAGGTCAGTGATATAGGTCGGAAATGTTTTGGGTTGTTGGGTGATTTGCCAGGTTTAGGGATTGGTATAACAGAGGCGTGTTTCCAGCTTGGTGGAATCTCGCCTGTTTCCCAAACTGTGTTTATGTATTCGAGAAGTTTTTTCTGTTGTTTCGCCGGTAGATTGGCCAGCATCTTGTTAGTGATGCCGTCTGTTCCAGGGGCTGTGTTGCGTTTGGTGTTGTTAATTGCCGTGAGAAGCTCTTGCATTGTGAACGGCGCATCTGCTTCGTGCGGTAGGTTGTTTTATTGGGTTTGTAAGTGTGGTGTTTTTGGCTGTGAGCTGGCCGTCGGAAAAAATACGTCTGCAAACTGTTTGGCAAGCTCTTCATCCGTTATATTGTGAGTGAGTTGGATTTCGGCAAGATGGTTCTTTCGCGGGGGTTGCCCCAGAAGCCTGCGAAAAAGTGTCCAAGGATTTTTTGTGTGTAGTGATTCCCCTGCCTGTTCGCATGTGTGTATCCAATTGGAGGCGGCAAGGCTATCGGCATATGTTTCAGCTTCTTCTGTGAGTTCCTGTATGCGTTTCTGTAGTTGCTTGTTGTGTTTGTTTCTTTTCCACTGTTTCACTAATTTGTGTCCTTTGTCCCAGAGGGTCAGAAGATGACCATCTACTTCGGGGAGCTCTTCTGTCCGTTGTATGGCGGCGGTATGTTTGGTGCAGGTTGAGGTTACATTCTGCGTCCACTCATCCCACGTGGATGATGTAAGGTTTTCAAGAGTAGCTCGGAATTTTGTCCAGTCCGTCAGTGCAGCAGGGCCAATTGGGCATCCTTTATTGCTTGTGCGTTTGCGTTTCTTTTTTGGTATTGTGATGCTTGTAGTGATGATGCAGTGGTCACTACCGAGTGTTTCCTGTTTGTTTTCCCATTCCGGTTCGTGTGTTATTCGTGTCCAGGTGAGATCTGGGTTGGTGTCGCGTTCTACTGAGTTTCCCATGCGCGTGTGTTGGGTGATGTCATTAGCTAGGCTGAAGTGGAATTCTTCGGAAAGTAGTAGGAGTTGTTTTCCATTGGGTTTGTTACAGGTGTAGCCCCATTCTATGTGTTGGCTATTGAAGTCTCCCAACCAGATGGTATCACATTTGCTGTAATTGTTGAGGTGTTTGCGCCATTGTGGGTTATACCTCAGTGCTTTTGGGGAGCGATAGGTGTTTATTACATCTAGGTTGTACGATCCGTAGAAGCAGCTGCGAGTGTGTACTGTTTCTTCTGTGGCCGTGTTGATGGAGTCTGTGGAGATTTGGGTCGTAGGGTGTTTGTTCGCTATAAGTGTGGTTGTCATAGTGGGCGTGTGAGTCGACGGTGTTGTTTCCATGCCGAGAGAGCGTTTTCTTAGTTTTTGTGTAATGCTTGGGCTCGAGTAGGCGGTGTATCCCGGAAGGGTTATTGGGCCAACTGTTTCCTGCAAGGTGATAACATCTGGTTTGTGTGGTGCTGTGAGAATGAATTGAGCGAAGTTGTTCTTTTTTCGACGAATGCCTCTACAGTTCCATTGCCAGATTGTTATTTGGGGTGACACGTGGTTTGAGGTTGAATTGAATGTGTTGGGGGGCGTCTCTGTTTTAGGGCTGGCCATATTCGTGTGTGGATTCACTGTCGGTGTCATATGTGGCCTTCTTGCTGGGGCCCTCGGTTGGTGTTGTGTCTGTTCGCTTGCGAAGGTGCCGTTGTTGTGTTTCGAGTGCGTGTATAGATTGCTGCATGCTTTCTACCGTACGTCTGAGAGTACAAATGCTCTCTACTAGCATATTCATTTGTGAAGTTAGTTCGGTATAAGGTTGCTCAGAGCGTGAGGTCAGTTGTTCTATGCTCACTGTGAGTTGGTTTGTGATGAGTTCATGTGCGTGTTCACGGTCGCGTTCCCGTTTCTCTACGTTGTCGAGTCTGCGCAAGATGTCAGTAATGTAGTTGGGAACATGGCTGTCGTGTGGTGTCGGAGTGGCTGACTGACTTACCTGCATGGGTTGTGGCCTGGGCGGTTGGTCGGTCGGGCGGTCCTCACTTCTGTCTTTGGATGTTCCTTCTTGCATGGCTGTTTGGTGCGGCTGTCGAGCGGACGTTGGCCCTTTCTCCAGTGGCTGTAATGGTCCTGCGGTTTTTGGTGTTTGAGGCCGTACGATGTCCCCTTCCACGGGCTTGAGCTTTATGGTCCGGGCTGCCATGGCATAAGTTTTGTCGTGTTGTTTTGTTCTTTCTGCTTGTTTTGGAATGTTGTCCTGTGTCCGCGCGTCCACTTCGATGGATTGTTTGATTTGTTCGATTTCTTCCAGCGCTGCGAAGCGGTTGTGCGTAGTTATGTGGGGGAAATTATCTTTTGTATTGTGCGGCGGCTGTTGTCCCTTTGCCTGCAATTGATTTCGCTTGGGCTTTGGTACAGAAGATTCTGGATGATCTCTCCTGTAGGCAGCTGTTCGAGTGGCCTTGTCGGCGGCTTGTTTTTTGGGGCAGGTGGGGTCTCGGGAGCTGTGTGCGCCTTCACAATTTAAGCATTTGGTGTCACAGTCGTGGGGTGTGTATTTAGGGTCAGTTCCTGGGGTGAATTGGGTGCCGCATCCTTCACATGCAATGTAATCTTGTGCTGTGGGGCAGACGTCCGTTCGGTGTCCTATGATGTGGCATAATGCGCACTGTACCGCGTTGGGCCTGTAGGGAGCCACCGATGTGACTACCCGTCCCACTAGTGCGACGCGCGGGAGCTTTGGGCCTCTTACTGTTATCAGGACGCATTCACTCTTGCCGAGGCGCCGTGTTCTGAAAATTTCGGCGTCCCTGACGGTGATGTACGCGCTAATTTTGTCATCCGGGATTTCTATTGGTAGTCCTCGAACTACTCCGCGAGCGTTTCCTGGCTCGCTGGCTTCACTGTAAAAAATTTCCGTAATTTTACGGTCAAACCTGCCGTAAAAATTACGTAGACCGTTCAGTTTCATGAAAAACGGCGGAATTCTACGTAAAAAAACGGACGTGAGCTCTGTTTTTTGAAATACGGAGAACCGTCCGTAATTTCATGAGGAGGGCAACTGAGCATGTTAAGAGCGAAAAATCAACACGCAACGAATATAAAGAAAAGACACCGCCCACGTTTACCAGCAGTTACATAATATCACTATAGGTAACGCTGCTTGAACATTATTCATAGGCGAATCGTAGTACGCACGCACAAACGGGAGAGGTTTCAGCGGTGGCGCTGCTTACCACTCTTCATCGCTTCTACACGACGGGTTGCATTTCTCCGCCTCAACAGTACAGAGTGGACAGCGGCTGGAAATGGCGGTGTGCGGTGGTGGTATACCTGTTGCATTTGGGATTTCACTGAGAGAATAAGAAGGAATCGACGATGGAGTGCTACGCAAGTAAGTGATTTAAGTGTCCTTTTTTGTTGTTGGTGCACGTCGCGCGTGCGAAATGCACCGCGATGGCCGGTGACGGGCTCAACTGTGTTGTGTGAGCATGCCCTGTCAATGCCCTGTAACGACATTCCCGCTTGGCCATGAGGATTGATAAAGCCGCGGCATTGCGAGACTGTGATAAATGGTGTAGCGTTTGTTGTGCTGATTGCATATAGAGTACATTGAGGCGCGTAGGCAACATCAGCGACGATGTCGTCTGTAGCAGTTCGTTATCGGCTGTATGTGGCAGCTGGTTTACTGACGTTGGCATTCCAGTTTTGCAATGTGTTGTGATGTGTTCTTGGCATTCCAAAATAAAGTGAAGTTACTGTTCCCCTTATCAATCTCTCACGGTGCGGTGTAACACTATATTAGCCGTATTCGGCAACGCATTGCATCACAGCGAAATTCTATTTTTCCTTAAGCTTAGGACGCAGTGTGCTTGGCGTGCATAATCGCTGTGTTCATAAGACTGCTTCTGGAATTTAAAGTCTGCTTGTGTATGAAGACCTCATAGAGCATGTTGCATGCGATGCCCCTACATCACAATGAATGGACGGTGTAGCGTGTTTGCTGCCGTAACCTCGTGCGATCTGCAGTGTTACGTAACACTGGTGTAACACGGTGCCTTGGAACACTTTGGGATCGAGCCCGAGCAATCGTGCGCGATCGCACTTGAAAGTGTCCGCGTGATACCCATTAAGGGTCGCTGGAGAAGAAATTGATTATTTTGCTAGCTGGTAATCGGCATCAGATTATTCGCGAATTCTTGTTTTTGTTTTGTTTTTACTTCAGACAGCTACCAGGCTGACTATCAACGTTCTGACGCAATACGTCAGCATTTAACGTAATCTGGGAGTGGATTGCCACGTAAATTTTGCCTATCTGCGGCCGTTATTGTAAAGCAAGTGCATGTGATAAGTAATTTTTAAGGTAACCTTGACACAGAATAGCGGTGCCCAAAAGTGTGTAATGGACAACCAAAATTACAAATGTTCCAAACTGGTATAAAAAAATCAAAAGATGTGTCAACACTGATGTTAAAGGCTGGTTCTAATACTGACTGTCTCTAGTTGCGTAGACTAATTTTCAGCATATAGGCATCAGTACAATAATTATTCTAAAATACATGTTGTGAGTTATGTAGAGCAAAATGTCTGCTGTTTTGCCGAATAGAAGGTGCTTCATGAAGTCTTTTTTTAAATGAGTTGAACGATACAATTGAAGACACCAAACAATACCACAGCAATCGGTAATTCGGTGACAAGCTTATGTGCAAGAGTATTTGTATATGAAAATGTTTTTGCTTTACTGTGGACGACCGGTCTGAAAATACATGATAATATTTGCTTCAATTGCAGCTATTGCACCAGTGAAGGATGTCTGTGTGCCGGTTTGTGCTCAGTTTCTCAGCCAGCGGCCCTGAGAAAGTGTGCCACAGCAGTCTGTCTAGTGGTGCTCTTTGTTCTGGTAAGCTGTGCCATTCTATTGTATATCTGTCTTGCATATGCAGTCTTAATAGACAGTGACTGCAAATGTTGGTGGAATGACGAGGCCTATGCAAGTAGAGTAATTTTTGCAGATGCATTCAAGAATAATTGATGATTTGTTTTCCTGTGGCAACAAATTGGTTCAGTATGAGCACGTCGACTTGAAAGGGATATTGTTTCGTAGCTGACTTGGTTGCACATATGAGTGGTGTTTAAAAAACACTTATAGCGCCAGAGTTAAAGATTTGAGGCAACAGATAAAACATGCACCAATAAAATAACTGTTTGTCTAGTGTTGGCTTAATGAGTATGCAACAACACTGCACACTGATCGTTAGCACTGTCATGCATGGGCTCCATGGTAACTAAGATTAGCCACGAATAAGCTCACTGTGAGCTAGTGTCGAGCTAACTATAACAGGTGAGTATGCGATGATGTAATTAAGTGCAACATTGGAAGGCAATGTAACAATGTAAAATTATAGCCTGAGCTCGCAGCTGCGTTGCGTGGTCAGGCGACCAAAAGATATGAATATTTAAAAGGGAACAAACAGTGGTACTGCCAGTATGAAGTGACAGCGTTGTACACAGCAACACATTCCCTTTGTCCTGTCTGTAGCCCTGTTCGGTTCCCTTCTAAACATGCACCAAGCAGCCAATTCAGAACGTTCGGCAGGTTGATCTGAATACTTCAATATGCCAAGCAGGTTAAATGATGGCACGCTAGCATAGTGGGAGCTATTCTGAAAGTTATGTCTGCTATGAAAATGTGTCATGAAGATACTTCACTGCTAAAAATTTGGTGTACAACTGCACAAAGCAGCATCAATAGCTATGTTGCTCCCCCATGTTGTGTCAAGGGTCTGTGCATGTTTTGTAAGATAATCCTTGAGTCGTCGGCCGGTTTGTCCTACATAATTGGGGCTGCAGGACAGTGGGATATTGTAAATAGAACCAACCGTAGTACCTATGAACTCCAGCACATACTTTTTTATGTAAACTTTACGTGTTGCCCTGGTCCGGTTAACATTTTGTACGTGCCCAGATTGCTTGGCACTGAAAATAAAGAGGTAGTTTCAACTCTCTGAGCAATTTGCTTGAATTGATGGTTGCCTTTGTGTACAGATTGCATAACAGTCATAGGCCTTGGCTTTCTCGAAGTTGTCTGACCTGAGACGTCAGCTACTTTCAACTCCATTAAATGCTTCTTGGCAATGCTTGCTAAAAGGCAGTGCGAACGCACTGTTAAAAGCAAACATTGTACTTGGTTATGGAAGCTCCCCTCCACGTCGGGGTGGTACCAAGTGTTAAATGTGCTCTCTGGTGTTCCTGTATCAACAACATGCTTCAGTGTTCAGGTGCACCAACAGAAAAGTTGAAAACACCTTTGAGTGCAGGGAATAGCTCCAGCTCGATGCTCACCACAAAAAATCTTCAGGCCCAGATAGTGGAGCTTGCCTTTCAGTAGTAGTTTTGCTTACTTGAACATGTGTGGCACTTTGTAGGAGACATTAAAAAGTTGCTCAACCACTTTAATTGCGACTTTTCACTGCCGAGAACATTGTCAGCTAGTCGTAAACACTAGCTGCTGTAAGAACCAGCGTAGTAGAGGTATTCTGCTTCATTGGAAACTTCCTACCCTATATGACGTGAAGTAAGGCTACTAAATGGGTTGAGTGATTTGTTTTCTGTCTTCTCTACAGTGCTAGATGAGCTCATGGAAGGGGTAAAACTACATTTCAATAGATGAAGTGCCAACAGAGACAGCACAGTCAGAAAGAACAAAGACAGGACAAGGTGCTACTTGCAACTGTTTATTGAGGTCAAAAGCACTGAATATATAGCCATGGGGAGAGGGGGAAGAAAAAAAAAAAGAAGCACTGATTATGTGAGTGCGCATGTGCAAAAATATGGAAGGTGTATATGAAGGGAATCAGAAGATTAACCAAAATCAAAAATTTATCTAAAAACATGCGTTCGTTTCTGTAAATAGTCGGAGACGGGGTGTCGACACAGGCGTTCCCTCTTTTCTTAGTCTGGCTGGTCTCCAAAAGTTCACGTGCCAAAGTGTCATTGCTTTTAAACATGTTTGTTGTATAAGGAAGCCTTGCTTCACGTACTTGCTTATTCTTATTCTCACCTGCCTTGCAATGAAGCAGCAAGTTTGAGCCATAACCATTTTTGAGTGAAAGCTTGTGCTCCTGCAGGCGTTCATTAATACATTGGCCAGTTTGGCCAGTTTACTCCTTCCCACACTTCAGCGGTATGCAGTATACGACCCCTTCTCTGTACTTCACAAAAGGGTTTGTGTGTTTACTAGAACACTCTACTTTCTTAGTCATCATATCCAATCAGAGGGCACAAAGTAGCAAGTTTTTGGGGCTCGGAAGAAACCACAGGAATTTTGTATTTCACGATGACATGTTTAATATTATGCGCTGCTTTGTGAGAATACGGTATCACCACTGGTTTCGCTTTCTTTTCCAATGTTTGACCTTCTTCACTGCTTCAGTTTCTTTCTTTTTGCACCTTTTTCAACAACGCCTCTGAAACTTTGCTCAAAACCAAACAAGGAAAGGCAGCTTTCTTCAACTTCAAAATCTGTTCATCAAAGGTTTTGTGTGCCTTATGACAGCACAATTCTTTAAGGGTAAATTCAAGGCACATAGCGGCAATCGCACGTTTAACAGTCTTGGAGTGCATAGACTTATACTGCAACAATTAATTGCAGGGTCGGTATACCGACCTTGTGCCCGCAAGGAATTTCTGCCGTATCCAGTGGTGATACCATATTCTCACGAAGTGGCGCGTAATCTTAAACACGTCGCCGCTAAATATGAAATTCCTGTAGTTTTTGCTGTGCCCCGAAAGCTTGCTACTTCGTGCCGCCTGATTGGATCTCATGACTCTAAAAGTAGAGTGTTCTATTTAACATACAAATCCTTTTGTGAAGTGTGAAGAAGCGGTCGTATACCGTGGAAGTGTGGGAAAGAGTATATCAGACAAACTGGCTGATGTATCGGCGAACACCTGTGGGAGCACAAGCTTTCGCTGAAAAATAGTTATGGCTCAAACTTACCACTTCATTGCAAGGCCTGCAGGAATGAGAATAAGCAAGTATGTGAAGCAAGGCTTCAGGATACAACGATCGTGCTTAAAAGCAAATACACTGTGGCACGTGAACTGTTGGAGGCCAACCAGATTAAGAATAGAGGGGATGCCTGTGTCAGCATGCCTGTGTCTGAATATTTACACAAATGAATGCATGTTTTTAGATAAGTTTTAGATTTTGGCTAATCTTATGATTCCCTTCATCTTCTGTGTTCTCGCGCGTGCACCTTCACACAAGCAATGCTTCTGTTTTTTTCTTCCCCTTCTCCCCATGGCTATATATTCAGTTGCTTTTGACCTCAATAAACAGTTGCAAGTAGCACCTTGTCCTGTCTTTGTTCTTTCTTACTGTGTTGTCTCTGTTGGCGCTTCATCTTCTGAAAGCCCTTCACCAAGTGGCCCCACAACGTGTTCTACTGGAAAACTACCACTAGACAGTGATCTTCCATTTCTTGACCTCATTGTTTACTTTGGTGAGTGTCATGTGCACTGCATCTATGCCCCGTCTTTTAAGGAGGGAATTCTGCCTTTCGCATCAGCGCACTGTTCGGCTGTGAAGCTCTGTCACAGAAGCACGAAATAGCATCCTCAACAAGTCGAGGAGAACTTCTATACCTAGGTCTAACATTGGCCTACAGTGGTGTGACCACTGTTAGATCACATTCAAGAGGTCAGCCATAGTCTCAAAATCTGGGTTCAAAAAGGTGAATCATACCAGGCCTTGACGCAAAGTGTAGCAAGAGGCACATGCAGCAGTTCAACTGTGTGGTTGTTTACAACATCCCGCTGTCCTGCAGCTGCAACTAGGCAGGACAAATAGGCCTAATATTTGTTTTTGTGTGTGTGTGTGTGCGTGTATGTGTGTGCGTGCACGCGCGCGCGCAATTAACCAAAAGTCTTAGCCTGCGCTCGTGTTGTTTGGCCTTCTGTCTTTTCATGTTGTCCCCAAGTAATCAGTCGGTGTCACATTCTTATAGAATTTGCAGTCATGAGATTCATGCTTTGGAAGATGATCAGAAGCTACCAGATGGATGACATAACCCATCTACATGTGTTGGTGTAGATAAATGTGTCTGTGCAGTAGGGGTAGGGCATCATATGTGCTTGTTTAGCACTTATGTATGCACTTTTGTTTCCAGAGCTTGTGACACAGTGATTCAAACTGTCTGGGAAAACAGTGCTGCACGTTGCAAGGAAATGTTACAACACTTGTAGGTGAAGCTCGGTGTTGTGAGAGGTTATAGAAACTTGCTTTTTGCAAGTTTCTAGAGCATTCTTTAAAGATGCTTAACTCCCGCGTGCATCGTGTTCATGACTCGCTATGAAACTGTCAACAAGTATGTCCTTTATGCCATCCGTTTCTAAAGATTACATGAATATAATTAACCCTTTGAGGGTTGATCTTTTTCGCCATATTCGACCGCCCAGGGTCGATTTTTTTTATTGCAGATTCCAATTCTTAGGGACCTATTTCGAAAAAAATTTACCGTAATTTTTCTAGGGTGTCCGTAAAGCCAGAAAAAAATTATTTTGCATTGGTATACTATATGTACTCTTTATTCATGAGTAACAATAATAAAAAAGGAAATAAACCTATAAGAGTAAAAAATTTGTTACATTGTTATAGTTCAAGGCTTTGAAAATGTGCACACGAGAATACTTTGCAAGACTCAAATGTTCCTGCTCTTACACTAATACATACTATTGTGAGCAATATCTAAGGGAACACAGGAACGCGTAGAAAACACCCTCAGACCCAGCTATATTGGTGATACGCAGCGGCCACCATCAGAAACAAAGTGGAAAGGGGGATGCTGTTCTAACAACTGTTCGCACTCCCGCCATGCGTCTGCAAAGTGCGGAATTTCACATGACCAGCAGACAGTGATAACACTGTTCGATATTG
The DNA here is from genome assembly GCF_038994185.2 of Dermacentor albipictus. NCBI lineage: Eukaryota > Metazoa > Arthropoda > Arachnida > Ixodida > Ixodidae > Dermacentor > Dermacentor albipictus. The sequence goes on from NC_091823.1 coordinate 21,824,107, forward strand.
CGTCACTGGTAACCTTTTGCGTCGAATCATTACAAAAGATAGCACTGTTCCGGACTTCGATATCGATTTATGGCAAATCTTCTAAACCGGGAAAAAATTGTCTTTAAGGGTGAGTTCAAAATAAGTTTATTGGCGCTTGCCGAATATTAAAGAGATATTGAAGCAAATGAGATAAGGCAATAGCGTTATCGCAGCTTATCCTCGTCCTTTGCTTTGTTCGTTGGTGGCCTAATAATGCGTCATGCCACCGTCGGCTTAACGATGGCCTCCATTTTTTGAGGCAAAGACGCGTAGACAGCCTCGATGAATGCGGTATCACGCTGAAGGCGGGCTTCCACTCATGTTCTATTGCTTCCCATAGTTAGTTGGAGTTCGCCAGTTCTAGTGAGCTCTTCGAAAGGTTCACTTTCATACGGCCCCAAACGTGCTCTATAATGTTCATGTCGGCACCCTTCGCACACCACTGAAGTTGCATTACCCCTCACTCTTCTAAAAGGCCTGCCACGTCCTTCGATGTGTGAACGGGAGACAAGTCCTGCTGGAAAAAATAACACCCATCCGGGTGCGGCCTGTTCAACACATAGGGGATCATCTGGTGCTCGAGCAGAGTGCAATACGCAGCACTGGTGAACCTCCCATCAATTCTCAACAGTGGGCCTAGGCCTGCAGGGAAATCGCCCCCCAGACGTTCACAGACACGTGTCCACTGGCGGCCACCTCCTGTATATTCTGTGGACTAAAGTGTGTGTTTGCGGTCCACCACACTCTCTTTCGTTGGTCCCAGCGGCTCGAGAACGTGAACTCATCAGAGAAAACTACATACTTCTACCTACTCTCACTCCAGCTGCGGTGTTCAGTAGCGAACCTCAGGCGAGCCGCTTTGTTGGCTGCGGTGAGCAGAGGTTTCTGCGCGGTGATGCGACTTTGCAGTCCTGCTTCTCTAAGCCTTCGTCGTACCGTGCTGTCGCTCAAGTTGTTCAAGCCAAGAGCACCTCGAACGTCTTTTGCACTTTGAAATGGCTTGTCGCTGACGGCAGCCACGATGCAAAGGTCTTAGTCGTTCGTTGTTGATCGAGGTCGTGTGCGGTGTGGTGCATCGTTTATGCGTCCTTCGTCTCGGTAAGCCTGGATAATCCGGTTGACCATTTTCAATGGGCGGCTTGTCACGAGAGCAATATTGCACTGCGTATAACCTCTTTTAGACATTTCTATTATATCTTCCTGTCTTTAAGAGGCACTTGAGGCTACAAATTCAGAGTTGACTGCTCTGCGTGGGCCACTGCAGTGTGCGACGTGAATTTTTTCTGAACAAACTTCGTGCAACAGTCGCACGAGAGACAGTTTGTCAATGTTCTCTTTTTAAAAATTTTTCTTTATTCTATTCCTCTGTCGTCATTGGTTCGAGCGTCGCCGCTGTTCGAGGTGCCCCTGACAACGGAGTGCGTCAATTCAAATAAAGAATTGATTTGAAATACAGGGCAAACTTTTTCTCGGGGTACTATCAAGCGGTTGCACGAACAAAAAAAAAAGAGAATGAAAGAAAAGAAAGTGAATCGAAGTCACTGGCGACGATCACCGATCGGCTGTCGGACGATCCATGACGTAAGCTGCTCCTTTGTAGAAATGCCAGCATGGTGGGAGTGCCAACAGTTAGTGGAAGAGCGCTCTCCTTTCCCCCTTCATTGTTCACAGCGCCATCTGTGTATCGCTCCGAGTCTGTTTCAAGGCTGTTTGCCATGCGTTCCTGTGTTCCCTTTCATATTGCTTATGATAGTACATCCATAGCATAATCGAACTGTGTAGGTGCACGCACTCAAGAAAACTGTGCGGTTGTGTGCCCATCAAAAAAGCAAAACGTGTGACAAACTTCCACTAATCTTCATCTTATCGCCAACCAGATGCAATTAGTTTTCGCGAGTCTCAAAAAAAAAAAGAAAAGGAGCAACAGAAGCGCATGCACGGCAGCATCCTTCCTATGCGCACCCCTGCGAGCACTAAATGAGCGAGAAACAATCAGTAGCCTTTTGAGCGATTAGTAACGAGATAGCCATCAGTTTTGCAAGCGCAAGAAGCCGAAACGGCCTGCGAAAACAAAACCCAAACCGCCACCCGCCCGCGCGCACGCCAATGCGCTAGCGGTCGTACATAGATGCGCAGGAGCAAACTAGCGCTAAAACAAACCATGCAACGAAAACTGAGAGAGCGAGGCGTGCAAAATAAATTCCCTGTATTTCCACATAATGGCAGCACATGACAGAAAAGACAAGGTTAGGAAATTGTCGCGCTTTTTAAACCTACAGACAGCGCCGTAAATATACGGCATCGACCATTTTTGTACTTCGCAATGCGGTATATTTACGTCATTGACCCTCGAAGGGTTAAGGAGTCATGCTCCTTGAAACAATTTCCCATAACATTGCAAAATACCACCTGAGGGTCTCGCATCTCTTACATCTGCTGTTTTGCACATCATAATTTAATAAAACTGCATTTAGTAGCTGCACAGCACAGGCCCCATTTTGTTTTATCACACTTCTTGGTCTTTTCTCCCCCTGCCCCAGGTCTTATTTCACCAGCTGCTATCTGCAGGCCGTCATAAAATTGCTTCAACATTGTTGACAGATTCCAATATTTTTTTCGAACCATTCTCTCATGTGATCTAAAGAAAATTAACTTGATTAGCCTGACATGAAGATGAGTTTGAAATAATTTATTTATTGTACTTGCTTGGTAGCACTGAACTCTTTCTTTAATCAATATAATACTTACAATTCACCTTTGTATTGCTGGGTACCGGTAGAGATATGGTTAGTTATTCACCAGAAAGGATCCCGAATTTTCCACTTTCTTAGTGTAGGTTAGACACTCGCTGCACTTCACAAAGAGCAACTTGTGGTTGCTAGGAAATAAAAGTTTACTGAGAATTTTCATGCATCTAATTTGATTCTGTGTACTAGCATGTTTGTATTAGCATGTATTTCATGGAGTTGAGGCTCCATAAAAGTACATTCTGTCATTCAATGTCTGTGACATGGTTAAGCAGGTTGACCATATCTAATTAGAACTTCCTTTGTTCTGGGGCACTTGTTTTCAACTTAAATTATGTGGTTTGGTGCTGTCAGTGTAAGCCTAATGTCGTTTTTTGTTCTCCCAGGAAGGGCGCAAGCATTGCAAGGAGCCATTTGACCTGCCGCCACACTAATATTGTATTTGGTAAGGTCTATTACAGTTCTTATTTCGTGTAGTATGTGCTATAATTGTGTACAATGTGTTCAAAACTTCAGTAGGTGGGCTGTTCGACAACAGGTGTTTACAAATTAATAATTATAAAAGATGTTCAAGGTCATTAGTGATCCAATTGCTGCTCACTGCTGAATTTTTTTCCAAATTAAACGATGAGCCATCCAGCAAGTGTGGCTCTCCTGGCTAATTATACAAACTTTCAAATACGGTTAATTTTTTATCACAAGTGTGTGTACAGCAGTCGGGGACAACTGTTCGCAGCGACAATTTCTTAATATTTACTTACATGCAAAAGTGAGTCAAAGGTCAGGTGTACTTATGAAGTTTTGTGAAACAAGTTCATCATCATATTGCTTACTTCATTGAAAAGTTTGTCGCGGAATTCTCACTTCTATGAACAGATCAACAGTTGTCGAACGATGGTCGTCTCTATAGCCAATGTTTGGGCAAGAGGCTTGTCTTCAGAGCACTAACAAGAGACTTCTTTGCCATGCAGCTTGAGCTGATCAGTATGAAGAGATTACATAGGATAGGAACACAAAGCATTAGTGGGCCTCTTCGATTATCAGTCCTTGACAGTCCTGGACTGCTTAGCACTGCTGTCCCGCATTCGATTTTCTCAATCAGCTTAGGAAGCCCCATCCACCAGTCTGAGGGCAGCCAGTATCACATTCGTTTTACCAGAAGTCACAGACTCTGCGGACTCTCAGAGCTGTCAGCAGATATTTGTTCAGACATATGCAAGTAGCTACCAGACGGCGGCTGTCTTATAAAGATGCATGCGGGCTTGACGCCATGTTTTAAAAGAGGCTGTGTGTTTATGTGTACTTTGCGCGTTCCAGACAGAAAATATCATGCACTCAGCTATCGCTTCCGTTAAATCGATGCTTTGTGTGCCATAATGCGAGGTTTTCATGAGTGGTCTAATTGCTGCAACCTTAGTCCTTGTGTTTTTTTAAGGCAAAGCACAGTGATCAGGTGCAAATGCTTGCTTTTCTTGATGTGTTTCGTGAAATCTGTCATGCTCATTGCTATATGCATAGTAAACAGGTAGATTTCGCTGTTCAGATGAGTGAAACTGGTGGACGAGGAAACATATCATATTGCATGTAGATATTTAATGCTTGTAGCTGGCGTGGCATACAGGGTGTTTCACGTAACTTGAGCCAAACATTTAAAATATGCAAATGCCACGTAAATGGACAGAACCAAGGTAATGTTGTTTGCCCTCGCTTCTAGATACTCATTTTTTTTTATTTTGCCAGATTAAATCATTAGTATTCTGTAATTAATCAACTTCTCAAATATTATGATTAATACATGCTACATAAAAGTGTTTTTCCTAGCGTGAAAGAAGCCTGCAAATACACACTAAATTGTTGCGTGACTGTCCATTCGCAGCACTTTGCGTGTATTCGCAAGCTTCTTTCTCGAAAAAACACTTCTACGCAGCATGTCTCGAACAACAGAAAGCTGTATGGGGAGCTTTTCATGTTGCTCTACAATTTTCTCATGGACACTTCTAATCTAATTATAATATTCGAAAAGTTGATTAATTAACGAAGATAAAATATTAATTGTGGTGGAATGAAAAATATCTAAGTATCTCCAAGTGACAGCAAACTGTTACCTTGGTTCTGTCGAGCTACGTCACATTTGCATATTTTTATTGTTTGGCTCAAGTTACATGGGACAACCTGTATAATCAGAGCTTCACCGATTGCTGTTGACATGTGTGCCGATTCCTTCTGTTACCCAAATTCGAAATTTTGCTTTTGGATGTGCAGGATTAGTAGACAGTGTAGATGCGCTCTGTCCTAGACACACGTCAGGCCTTTAGTAGACGGTTTCACGAGCTTTGAGGATATCGGCCTGTGCTTTGTGGGTGAACAGTGATGTGGCACAACCGTGTTTTTGCTTATTTTTGTGTGGCAATGACGCTTAAATTTTACAGGAAATGAATGAGCTGGCTTAAATACAGCGGTTAAGGGGCCCGAAGAGCGAGAGCACGATGTAAACTGAGCTTTGTTAACATGTTCAATGTGCTCAGGCTGCGATTCCATTATGCAAGCTTTATGGTTGTGTTGGCGACATGCCCTCTGAGACTGCACCATTTTGATGACCACGCTACTGAATTTGCTGGGTAGGGCGCTATCTACAAGAAGCTAAAAGCACGAGGTCACGGGATTGAATCCCGTCCACGGTGGCCGCATATCAATGGGGGCAAAATATGAAAACACCCATGTACTTGGATCTAGGTGCATGTTAACGAACCCCAGGTGGTCGAAATTTCCGGAGTCCTCTACTACAGCTTGCCTCGTAATCAGAAAGGGGATTTGGCACGTAAAACCCCCTAATTTAAGTAGCTAATAGCAGACAACAGCAGCCAGGAGAGCGACTTCCAATCACGGTGCTTTCAAACAAAACCTTGGACAGTCCCAGGCAGCGGGATCACATGACTGTGATGTGTCCTTCTGTCAATGCAAGCCAGACCAGAAGCCGCAGGTGGTTTGCGGAGAGTCTGGGACTGCATAATTGAAGGGGCACAGTGCTATCACATACATTATGTCCACTGCGGGACGAACGCCTTTCCTAGTAATCTGTAAATATATATGGCTTGCGCCAACTGACTCCATCCTATGCTTGCATATTTACAAATTTCGTCATGGTGCCTAGTTCTTTACCGTCCTCATCAGCGCGTTTTTAAAAATTTATCATGCATATCATTTTTTGTCGTTCTGTTGCTTGTTGAGCAAGCCTTCATTCTCAAGCTCCATTTTTATCATGTCAGGTTTCAGTCTCTTAGGTTAGTTTTAGGACAATGCAATGATGGTACCTTTATGTGACTTAAGTCTTCTAAACAATTTATAGTCTTTAAATTTTCTTCTACTGATCCAGGACTCCTGTGACTAATTGTGACTAATTGCCTTAAGTAACATACTTCATTGCCTTCTTGCCCTAGAAAATATAACTGGTGCCTTCTTGCAGGCCTTTAAAGTGGCAACATGTGTACTGCAGACAGTAGTGCATGTTCAGATGAATTCAACTGGACATGCCTGGCGATCACTTTTAATTTTGATTTAAAAATTTATTTTCAGTAACGTGGAAAGTTGGGCTAGTTGGTGAGTGATCATAGTACCTTGCTGGTGAAGCAGCGCACAGACACGGACACAGTGAAGACAAACAGGAATAGACGACACAAAATAGTTGCGAGTGCAGCGAGTGTCGTCTATTCCTGTTTGTCTTCACTGTGTCCGTGTCTGTGCGCTGCTTCACCAGCAAGGTACTATAAAAATTTATTTTGCTGCCCGAGCCTGGCGACAATGAAATTAACCTTAGTTTTCCAAGAAAAAAAAAGGTGTCTCTGCAAAAAACAATATGGAATTACCAGTTTAGTTAAGTTAGAAGCATTTTCCCTGGATTTTACCGAATCTGCATTTTGGATAGATCCGAAGGAAATAGTGTTGTCGCTGCGGCTTTAAAAATATTTTGTACCAGACTGCAGGCCAATAGCATTAATTCCAACTAATTACCACAGAGTATCTCCACTACGGTATAAAGAAGAAAAATTTTGGAGAGAAACATTGCATAAATTGACTAAAGTTTTTTTTCTTTGCATTTACTAACAGCACGGAATTTGGCCATCCTGTTGCCATGAGTCGTAGAAATTTGAGCAAATAGCTCTGGCCTCATTGGCTCTCAAAATCCACGGAAGTGCTCGTGTTTAGGCATGTTAATGAATTACTCTACTTCAAAATTTTTTAGGAGAGGCTTGATTCATTTAGGAAATTTCCCAAATTAAGCACATTCACATGAAGCAATGCAATCTGGAAAAATATGTTGCATTATTTGTTTCGTTATGGGATTGCAAGTCAAGAAACGGACAGAATAAACAGTACTGCCTGCCAGAGCCATGTATGGGGTCCAGGCATAATTGCAGGCTTCTTTAAAAAAGGGCAAATTTTTCGGTGAACACAGTGCAATATTATAACTTTTTATGAAGATGGGAAGGGTATGTTGATGCATTCACGACCGTAACTTTCAATTTTCACTGCTTGAGTAAAAAGACTATTACACATTGATACTTCTTCCGTGACACAAACCATATCCGAAAGGGGCTGACAGCTGTTGTGACACAGTTGTGGTGCAAGCATGGTTTTTTGTATTGTTGCTATTGTTGCTATTCTACCAGCCTGTCAGCTGGACAATATCTTTGGCTTGCGTGTTCTGGGTCGGAAGTAAACAACATGCAGGGTTTGCGCTTGTTTCAAGAGTACTTCATTGTTTTGGGAAACAGTAAAATCTGCAAGGTTGTTTAATGGAGCAATGGAGCAGTGAAAGTTGAAAGCTATGGTCTGCAGTATGTGGCCATGGCAGCTCTACCTTTCTTTTGACAAGAGCACTTGTAGTGACAGTTGTGAATACGAAATCATTGTTTATCTGAGTAACAGTAGTGATGATGATGGTAAATAATTGAACAGCCTTAATTGATTGGTGTTTCTTACTTTTCAGGCAAAGCCGAAGGCCTCTGCAAGCAGCCAGTCATTCCAAGTCTCAACCAATCCTTCCTCTAGTCAGCCAATTTCTAGTGTCTATGCGGAAAGGACTTGCGCAAAACTGGGCACGGGACACTAAAAAGGCGACAAGGACAGGCGTAAACTTCCAACCGGTGTTCATTACAAAAAGGTGTGTATATGTACTCTTGCACACTTGATCATAATCTGTTACAATCGTGCAAGTCAACGTGGTCATCACAAATAAACAAGCGCACCAAGGCCTAAGGTGGCTTCCCGCATACAGACCCCAGATATTCAGATTCTTTAACAGTCAGTGCTTAGGGATGGCTTGTTAATGCTGTTGCATTCTGCAATAGCCGCTGCCTCAATGATGAGTCTAGTGTTTTCTTTCACACTGCTTGCTATTATTTCTGTTTTTTCAAACAGTCGATGACATTTGCATTGGGAGCAGTGGACTCCCAAGGAAACCTCCTTTCTCGTTTTGTACTTTCCGATTATGTTCCTGTAGTCTCAAGTTTAGGGAACTTCCCATTTGTCCCACGTAACGCTGCCTGCAGGAAGGAGGTATGCTATACACTATTCCTCTTGAGCATTTGATGAAACCCTTTCTGTGCACAATGTTGCATGATTTTGATTGTCTGCTGACAGGGCTGGTTTTGGGGCATAACTTGGATAGCTTGCGGGGCGCGGAAGAAATGACCAAGACTGCAGTCCTTTGGCCTATTTTCTTTAGTTACACCTATGTGATACTGTTCGCAGGAATCTAGCAGTCATCCCATACATTACGCTATCTTGCATAAACTAAAGAAAATAGGCCAAAGGGTGGGAGTTTCGGTCGTTTTTCCCGCACCCATCAAGTTATCTCAGTTATGTGCCAAAACCAGCCCTGTCAGCAGACAATCAATTTCATGCAACATTGCTCACAGAAAAGGTTTCGTCGAAATGCTCAGAGGGAGTAGTGAATAGCACACCTCTTTTCTGTGGGCAGCGTTACGTGGGACAAACGGGAAGGTGCCTAAGTATGAGACTACAGGAGCATATTACAAAAGTACAAAAGGGAGAGAGGGTTTCCTTGGAATCCACAACTCCCAATGCAAATGTCATGCACTCTGATAAAACAAATAATAGCAAGCAACGCACAAGAAAGCACTAGGCCCATCATTGAGGGGGCAGATGTCGCATAAGGCAACTGCGTTGGCAAACTATCCCTAGCGTTGACATTAAAGAATTTGCATACCTGGGGTCTGTATGTGGGAGGCCGCCTTAGGCCTTGGGGCGGCCTTAGTGCGCTCTTGTAACTGATTATGATCAAGTGCACAAGAGTATATATACATGCCTTTTCGTAATAAACACCAATTGGAAGTTCGCACCTGTTCTTGTCACCTTTTTAGTGTCCTGCGTTCACTCTTGCGATGGTCACTTCAGCATGGAATACCAACTAGCCCGGTCTCATACACTGCTTTTTTCAGTAAAGCAAAATAAACACAGGTTTTTTCAGATTCAAGCGGCTTGTTGTTTCTCGAACACAAATTTGTATGTATGCTGTGTACATGTTGGGTGTAGAACCCAAGTGCAACATGACAACACTGACACGAAGAATAAGCGGTGTAGAAAACAATGACACTAGGAGGAAACATGCAAACACAGCACGTTCTGTCTGGTGTATTTCCTGTGTGCTATGATTTCTGCCCCATTTCCAGCTATATCTTAAATGATGTTGCAAGTTATCCACGTTGTAATGTACGACTTGGGTGGTTCATTGCCCAAAATAACTTATTCCAATGAACGAAACAATTTGGCTCAAGAACACGAGCATTCAAGTCCCCACTTCTTCATTACCGAAGTACGGTCATGCACTATAATCACAAGTACGGGGCTCAATTTACAGCATTTCCGTTTTACGGAACTCACCGTTTTTCTTATTTGCAAAATACGGTCGATTCTGTTATCACAACTACGGAGCTCACCGTTTTCCATTTAACGGAAATAATTTTACGGCCTGTCCGTTCTACGGAAACACCGTTTTCCATTTAACGGAAATAATTTTACGGTCTGTCCGTTTTACGGAAACACCGTTTTCCATTTAACGGAAATAATTTTTACGGCCTGTCCGTTTTACGGAAACACCGTTTTTCATTTGACGGAAAAGTGTCCGGCAACGTTTTACCTACAACTTTGACCGTAAACTGAAGAAATTTTTTTTACAGTGTATAGCGTCCAGCTGCCGTCACGTAGGAAGCGCACGCGCGGCGCGGCAGTGTAATCTCCCGACTGATGCCACGCGCGAGGAGGCGCCACAAAAAAAAAAAAAAACGTGTTAATGGTGAACAAGCAGTGGTCGTCAAAACGAAAGTGAGAAAAACAGAGACAGCGAACTCAATGCAAAAGAAAATGGAAACAAATAAGACTGTAGATATTTACAAGAATGGTAATAAAGAAATTAGAAGGGAAAATCTGTACGATAACGCAAAGTGCAGTGCCTTGCTTTTTGAGGCTCGAGCTGGTTGCATGAGGACAAAAACATACCGAAGCAAATACTAGCGACAAGATTAGGCATGTGTGGGCTGCAGCAAAAGATCCTGAGACCTGAGTACATCCTAATGAAATGCGACGGGATTCACCCAGTGAGGCAACGCACACCTTGCAGAAGCGCTTGGATTTAAAGTGGACGGAAGCACCAAACACTCAGCAGTCGAGACAAGCAAGAGAAGCTTAAAGTATTGGTGAAAAAAACGCAGGGGAGAGATTGATACGACCGGATCTCTTACAGTCATAGCTAGCGGTACAGGGCAGGTAGAGAAGTTTTGAGGAAGAGAAACGAAATTAAAGAGATCTATATAAGAGTGCCAGAATGGGAAACATGTATAGCATACCTGATTAACTCGAGCAGGTTGGGTGACCATTTGCCACCGCTTCGTTTCAAAAGGGATGCCAATAAATCATCATCGTCATCAGTGCTAATACGTATGCTATTGGTTTATACATGCCGTATGCGCAAGGTAGAAGCTATACTATACAATCACGAAAGTTGCTCACAACGGGTCTTTCATTCTTGACTAAATTATTCCTCAATATCTTGAAAATTACAGCCCGTAAACAAATGTCGCAAAACATAATATTCGCAGCGTATGGCTTCTATCCTAAATCTTTTCAGTCTGAATTATTAAAAGCGCGAAGCAATAACGGTGCTCACACCTAAAAGCGATGTAAATTTACCGACGCAGCACTTTACGGGCAGCGTGTTTGGAACGTGTGCGATGCTATTGCAGGTCCTACACGGCGTGTTAAAGCTATTAAAGGGGCCATAAATCTTGGCCCAGCCATGTATGTTACAGCCGCGTTAGTCGGACCTACCTGTAGTTAGAGTAACATCTGAGGAGTTCACACGCAACGCCAAACCTTGCTATCGCCGTCGGTGCTTCGCCCTTCAGGCGAATTCTCTCTCTCTCTCTTTCTTTCTTTCTTTCTCTCTTTCTTTCTTTCTTTCTTTCTGTCTTTCTTTCTTTCTTTCTTACGCATTCGTCGAATGATTCGAGATGTGCTGATAGATATGCACTGTTCATATAGTAATTTATCATACTTTTTCTCAACAGCCCCTGCAGCAGAGGTTCAATATGGGAAATATACAGTGTATTTCGTTTTTACTTCGAACAGGTCAAAAAAAAAAAGAAAAGGCTACAGACTTTATTATAAGTACGCCACTACAGATCATTTAATATTCGCCTAGACGGGTGTTACTTGCGAAAAATTAAACCAATTTTGTCCCTAAATAATATAAATACATTACAATACATTCAAAGTTGTAAATATTACGGCGCATCCTTGTTGTAGCAAATCTCCATAAAAGTCAACTTATAAATGACTTCATTTCAATATGGCCATGCAGACCGAAATATTTGGCGTCAAATTATTCTATGAGGGCAGCTTGATGGCTGTACTTGGTGATAGGTCATCTTCTAATATATTGTTGGAGCGCAGGCACAATTACACGGACGCAGAATGCGCACGAGACAACACAGCAATCTGCACGGTTTGTACGACCCTTTCAACATAGCCACGTAGACCGAAAAAACTGGCACGAAATTATATGTTCAATTTACCTGATTACGTATGCAGCATAGCGTAGCCCGACTTTCCGTCCAGCTGTCTAAGACTCCTCCCCCCCCCCCCTCTTCCCTTCGTAAGTGTGTGGCATAAAATAAAGTTGTCGCACTGCCTCTTCCCACTGGTGGATTCCCATAGGCAGTTTGCTGGACTCTGACTGTACGCATAGGTGCTACTGCCTCAGTGGCGAGACAGACCCATCTAAATCGTGCGGTACGGCGAAAAAGGAGGAGCCATCCGCACGAGTGGGTACAGATGCCACTGCCTTAAGGCAGTGGCATTTGTATTACTGCACCCCACCCACCCAAACACACTATTCCGCAAAGATTACCGTTTTTCTTCTTGGGGCACTGTCATACATAATAGAGAGAGACAATGGCGGCTTTGTTGGACCAAAATGAAGCGACTCACCAGAAATGAAATATTAAACGCCAAAAATAACATAAAAAAGGAAAACTGAGTCCGAGGCTCGATTTCTTGGATAGATCTGCGTTATGGTAGAATGCTTACACATAAAGCACGGTGTTTCTCACAGCCCATGCATCAGCCTCAAGAGACTGGATGTTTGTGGGTCATCCGTAAGGCAGTAAGATGCGGCACGTTTTCAATTCCTACTGGCTGCTAGTATATATCTCTATTCATTCAAAGCATCAAGGACTTGTAGAGCCGTGGTAAACGAGACGGACACACGTCTTTTCGGTAACAAGGTCTAGTTTATTCTGTCAAAAGAGAGAATTGAGTGGGCGCGCGCAGCGCGCCGGAAGTGGCGAGGGCTTTAGAGAGCGAGAGGAGAAAAGAGGGAAAAGGAGCATAGAGAAGTGCGGTGCACGGACCTAGTGCGAAAGGAAGGCAGTAAACACAGTAACAAGAAAAGGGAGCTCGCGCACGACGTTCGGCACAGTGAGTCGGATCATGTGTCCGTGTGCCTGGTGTCCAACACTCGCGAAGGTCCGCTTACGGGAGGCCCGCGGGACGCCCCGCGGAGTTGTTTATGGCTGCGGGGGTGGTGCGCAGCTCCATCGCCGCGCCGCTACAGATTGCTCCCCCCTTAGAGAGGAAGCTGAAGCGACGAACGATGCTCACAATGCACAAGTGGCAGCCCAGTGAACGCGACGAAGAGGTGACGAACCGCGCACTTGCAAGGAGGAGTCCGCGTGTTCCGGGGAGGCGAGATAATTAAGCGCGGGTGCCTCGCTGAATGCTGGCTTGAGTCGCTCAAGCGCGATTGTATCTCGTGTCCCATTTACGTCGACGACGAAGTTAGAAGGAAAACGTTCTAAAACGAGGAATGGCCCGAGGTAGTGGGGCTGCAGCGAGCCGCGCACAGGGCCGTAACGCACAAAAACATGTGTGGCTGTCTGCAAGTCCGAAGTGATGTACACTGCACGGGGTTTGTTAAAACGCGTAGGCTGCGGACGGAGGTTTCGGAACACATCGCGAAGCTGGTCGACGTACTCGCTTGCTGTTAGAGAGGAGGTGAGGGTGTTTTCTTCGAAGAAGTCGGCTGGCAGGCGAAGCGAGGTGCCGTAAACAAGCTCCGCAGTAGCGCAAGAGAGGTCCTCTTTGAAGGCAGATCGAATTCCGAGAAGCGTGAGTGGAAGTCTGTCAACCCACTTGTTTGGGCAGCCGTGCGCTGTGAGTGCTGCCTTGAGATGGCGATGAAATCTCTCGACGAGGCCATTTGTTTGAGGGTGGTAGGAGGCAGTTCGCAAGCGTGCTGTTCCGAGAAGGTGAAGTAGCTCCGTGAAAAGGGACGATTCGAATTGCCGGCCTCGATCAGTGACAACTTTCGTTGGACAGCCAAATCGGGATACCCAAACGGAAACAAAAGCTGCGGCGACAGTAGCTGCAGACATGTCGGGGATAGGTGTCGCTTCGGGCCAGCGTGTAAAGCGGTCGACACATGTCAGAAGATAGCGATAGCCTTGGCATGGGGGTAGCGGGCCGACAATGTCGACGTGCACAACGGAGAAACGTTCGTCGGGTTGCAAGAAAGGCTTTGTGGGGGGGACAGGGTACCGCTGAACTTTCGCGCGCTGACAAGGTGCGCACGAGCGGACCCAGTCTCTGATATTTGCGTTCATGCCCGGCCAGACGAAGCGTGATGAGATAAGCTTTTGAGATGCGCGAATGCCTGGGTGTGCAAGAGTGTGATATGAGTCAAATATTTGCTTGCGGAAAGAGGTGGTTAGGTAAGGCCGAGGTGTGCCCGTGGAGGTGTCGCAAACAATTGGCACATCTTCAAAGGTAACTAATTCAAGCTGAAGAGATGTTGACGCGTCACGTAGGTGACGGAGCTCAGAATCACTAGCTTGTTCTGTAGCCAATTCTCGGAGGTTGAAAGGAAATGATGTTGAGATAGAGCTCTTGGAGCGACTGTGCGTGATAGCATCCACGCGACTGAGAGCATCAGCTGGTGAGTTGTCAACGCCGCTGACGTGGCGTATGTCAGTTGAAAACTCTGAGATGAAGGCGAGCTGGCGCACCTCGCGTGGAGTGTATAATGATTCTGAGCGGCCGATTGAGTAGGTGAGAGGCTTGTGGTCAGTGAATATTGTGAACGAGCGGCCTTCAAGTAGGTGTCGGAAATGCCTCACGGCGAGAAATATGGCGAGCAACTCACGGCCGAAAACACTGTAGCGTGTTTGTGCGGGGGTCATGCGTTTTGAGAAAAAGGCAAGGGGCTGCCACCCACCGTTTACTTTTTGTTGCAGTACCGCTCCGACCGCAGAGCTGGAGGCATCCGTCATGAGCGACAACGGATAGTTGGGGTTGGGATGAGCTAGCAGTGTGGCATCGGCCAAAGCGTGCTTGATAGAATTGAAAGCTTCATCTGTTGTGCTGTCCCAGGGCAGTGCGGTTGACGATTGTTTGCCGCAGAGCAAACGCTCGAGGGGTTCCAGCAGCATAGCACAGTTTCTAATGAATCGGCGGTAAAAGTTTACCAGGCCTAGAAACTGGCGCAGCTTAGTGATTGAAGCTGGCTTGGGGAACTCCATGATGGCTTGCACTTTGTGGGGAAGAGGGCGGATGCCGTTGTTATCCAAGCGATGGCCGAGAAAATCAAGTGATGGTACTCCGAACTCGCTCTTGGCAGTGTTTACGACGATACCATTTGCTGATAGGCGCTCAAAAAGCTCATGGAGATGTTGGAGGTGCTCTTCGTGGGATGAGCTTGCCACAAGCAAGTCGTCAACGTAGGCGAAAACAAACGGCAGACCACGTGTGACTGTGTCGATGAACTGCTGTGATGTCTGTGCAGCATTCCGGAGACCGAAAGGCATTCTCAAAAATTCAAAGAGGCCAAATGGGGTAGTAATTGCTGTTTTTGGAATGTCTTCTTGTGCGACAGGAATTTGGTGAAAGGCTCGCACCAGGTCAATTTTGGAAAATACTGTAGTGCCATCCAGTGCCGATGTGAAATCTTGGATGTTAGGCAGTGGGTACCTATCCGGAATGGTTTTTGCGTTCAGGGATCGGTAGTCCCCACACGGCCTCCAGTCACCTGATTTCTTGGGGACCAAATGGAGCGGAGACGCCCAGCTGCTGGACGACGGTCGTACGATTCCAAGTTCTAACATGTGTTCGAACTCTGCTTTGGCAATTTTGAGTTTGTCCGGGGCGAGGCGTCGTGGGCGAGCAAATACAGGTGGACCAGTTGTTGTGATGTGATGACGTACATCATGTTGTACGGGCTTTGTCCAGTCTGGTGGTCGCGTGAGGTTGGGGAACTGTTGAAGGAGGCAAGCAAAAGGATCACCAGCAATTGTTGTGGTTGGGGCGACTATAGGCGAGTCAGAGGAAACGACGCCATGAACAGACAGCAACGTAGCAGTGTCCAGCAGGCGTTGGCGTTTCACATCGACGAGCAGTCCATGGTGGTCCAGGAAATCAGCGCCAATAAGAGCACGGCGAACATCAGCGACGAGGAAAACCCAACGGAACACGCGGCGCAGGCCAAGATTCAGGGTGAGGGACCGCGACTTATAAACAGGTATCCTGCTACCGTTGACAGCTTGAAGATAGGAGGTCGGCGGTGTAGTTCGGTCGGAACGTTGCGCGGGAATAATGCTGACCTCCGCCCCGGTGTCCACCAGATATTGCTGGCCTGTGGTTCTGTCCATGACATGAAATAGGCGACTTTTGCTTTGGCCCTGACCGGTTGTCGCCATTAAAGGTCAGCCTGCTGGTTTCCCTGCCATGCACAAGGACGGAGGCAGTGGCGCGCCTCCTGCCCGAAGCGGCGGTGATAAAAGCATACCCGTGGTGGCGTTTGAGACCGGGAGCGTTCTTCTCTTGGACGCCGTGATCTACTCGAGCTGCGGTACCTTCCGTGACGGGGTGAAGTGCGATGACGCTCCGCAGCACAAACTAATTGTTCAAGGCGATTGCAGAGCACGTCGATGGGAGAATCGGCGGAGGATGATGTTTGCGGCGCTGAACTCGCAGTGGTGATTGATGATGTTACGTTGCACACCGCTGGCGTCACCACCTCCATGACTTTGTCCGCCAAGCTGGCCAGGCTGTTGAGGTCCATCACCGTGGCTGTAGCGAGTACCATCTGAACATTTACTGGAAGGCGCTGCATGAACAGTTCCCGCAGGAGGCGGTCATCGCTTACTGCTGTGTTGTCGCTCATGAGCTGTCGCATACGGCGAAGGAGCTGGCTTGGCCGACGGTCTCCTAAGTCCTCTGCGGAGAGCAACTGCTGCATGCGGGCTCGCTGCGATGTTGTTGTGCGCTCGAGAAGTACAGCCTTAAGATCGCTGTATGGAGTGGCGGGAGGCGGTCCAGAAAGCAGGTCGGCAACTTCTTCTGCAGCAGCAGGCGACAGTGCCGAAACAACTAGGTGGTACTTGCGTTGTTCCGTGCGAACGCCAGAGAGAATAAATTGCGATTCCGCTTGAAGAAACCAAACTGCAGGGTTGCGGTCCCAGTATGGTGGGAGTCGGATGGAAACTGCAGAGACGTCTTGTTGCTCGGTCGTGCCCGTAAGTTCAGTGTCTGGTTGCATCTCGTTGCTGTGCATGGCTCCACAATAACTTCGGCAGTGCCGCGAAGAAAACTACGGGTCACCACTTTGTAGAGCCGTGGTAAACGAGACGGACACACGTCTTTTCGGTAACAAGGTCTAGTTTATTCTGTCAAAAGAGAGAATTGAGTGGGCGCGCGCAGCGCGCCGGAAGTGGCGAGGGCTTTAGAGAGCGAGAGGAGAAAAGAGGGAAAAGGAGCATAGAGAAGTGCGGTGCACGGACCTAGTGCGAAAGGAAGGCAGTAAACACAGTAACAAGAAAAGGGAGCTCGCGCACGACGTTCGGCACAGTGAGTCGGATCATGTGTCCGTGTGCCTGGTGTCCAACACTCGCGAAGGTCCGCTTACGGGAGGCCCGCGGGACGCCCCGCGGAGTTGTTTATGGCTGCGGGGGTGGTGCGCAGCTCCATCGCCGCGCCGCTACAGACTAGTACAGAGGCTCTCCTTTTTTGGTGAGAGTTGCGAGTTTGCTTAGACGGGCGTTAATTAATTGTTCAGTGAGCGTTTGAATTTGTTCAAACGTTAGGCACAGTTTTACAAAGGTAGTACCACATCTGTCTTTATTACTTGTCATGCCTCTCATAACTTAACGCAAAATTTAGCGCCAACTTTATTGGGAATCTCTCTCCCTCCCTGTATGTCTCTATCTGGTTGCGCGTGCGTGCGTGCGTGCGTGCGTGCGTGCGTGCGTGCGTGCGTGCGTGCGTGCGTGCGTGCGTGCGTGCGTGCGTGCGTGCGTGCGTGCGTGCGTGCGTGCGTGGGTTCAGCTTTAACGTACGAGCAAGGTATCACCAGCTCCTAAGAAGAGCGGAGGCTCCCAGGTAAGCTGATTAGGGATTTTGTCAGGCCAGTGCGCAATAAGCACAGCCCTGACAAAATTGCTGATCACCTCGCCAGCGTAGCCACGTGTGTAGAAGCAGTAGCAATGACTTCTCGATACCTTTCTCCAACATAACGTTGTTTCTCTTTTCTTGTTTTCTAGTATTGTCTTCTTTTTTTCAGTATCACTGTTTCTTCTCGTGTGTTAAGTGTAGCGAGAGAGAAAGAGAGAATTAGAGAAGCAAGGAATGGTTGGCAGGTTAATCAGACACATATTCGGTTGGCTCCCCCATAGCGACTAAGCAACCTACAATGAATAACACTCCTCACATAAATGGGAATCGAACCGAGCGAATGCTGCCTTCTAAACAAAAGCGTATCTGTGCTACACACGCATGGCAGCGCTAACCCCAATTAATAAATGCAACGCAAACTTGCCTTCTTTGAGTCCGCCATTGCGCCATTTACCGGAACTACCGAGAAACACGCATGCGCATTTGTACGCCTTGTTAAGCACGTCAGTATGAGTTACGACCATGAAGCGTGCTCTCCCTTGTAAATAACAAATCGTTATCGTAATCTCCGTCTGTGTTGTCTCTATCGGTGGCTGTATTTAATTGCGTTTATTTCTTTCGTATTTTCTTTCTTTCTGCATTTACACAGCTTTTGCAACAGTACTAGCATCAGCCCCTCCCCCTGAGTATTAGACGCTGCGTCGCACTCCCACTGTGTCCCATTTTCTTCCTTGGTGATCAAAAAATAACAAATGCCGTTGTTGAATACACCACGCTTGACCGTTGGACAGAACAAAAGGAACGAATACATGTCCTATCCCTATAGCGATTTTTCGTGTGTGTGCGTGTGTGTGTCTCATCTGCGCGCGTGCATTACTCGTGACTTCCTTGCTTTTATCTGCGCGAAGTAACGCACCGCGTCTTTTACAGTGGTGACAAATTGCAACATTATTCTTAAGCTTTTCGGACGAAGCCAACTTGCTCGGTGTTTTCGGACGTTAAGTAAGCACTGTATGCTTAAGACAAAGTTTTCTAGTGCTTACATTTCCTGCCACTAAATTCATCACACTTTTTTGAAAATATCGACGAAATTATAGCACACATTGATTGTTTCGTGACAGAAAACACGAGCTTCTGTCATTTACTAAAACTATGCATTCATTGAGGTCTCGCTGTTTTGAAAAAGTTCGAGATGTGAGATGCTGGCTTTCTTAATGGGTGGCACGTATTCCAGTCCGCCAGTGACAACAACGAATAACTGTAACTAATATAACATAATAGAACTTGTGTAGTTCCCATCAACTTACATAGCATACAAAATCATCCCGAGTTATAATTTACTCCAATCTTATCTCATTCTAATCATGGGACTGAATGGACCTTCTTTTTCAGTTCTCCCTCCTCTACGACGTATTCAACGAATCAGGGACTTCACCGGTGTCTTTTACAGCGATCCGAGAGGTTACTGTTTCCAGAAATGGCCTTTCCCCTCCGAATACGCGGGCTTTCAAGAGAAAGCGAAAGCGGACACAGCGCGTTATAAAAATAAAAAAAAGGCACCGATGCCACGTTTTCAACTATCTGGACTGCCACGCGGTGAATCAAAAGGCAAAAGGTAGCAAACACACGACACCAATGAGGAAAACAGAGTCAAGTCTGCACTTTTGCTTCTTGAGTTCTGCGGGTCACCGATGCGAAGATAAAAGCCCGTTGTGTCGGGAAAGCCAAGATTGGCAACCATTCAGGAGAAACAAGAGCAGCGACGCTGTCGCCGTCTGTACTCTGCGTGCTCCGAAAGAGTGATGCAGCACTGCAGAGGCATAAGCTAATCGGGAATTGAATACAAAAAGTGGTTCTCGCACCTTGAGTGTCTTCTGATTGGCCAGCGGTGTGCTTGCAAACTATTCACGATGATCAACAATGCAAGAGTTAAGGGTCCTCCTAAATGCAATTATTATTGCAGGCGCACTGTATTCTCAACGCTGTTCCAGTTTAGTCGACGCCATTCGCGCATTCTACGGCACTGCACAGATTTAGCGGGACAAAGGAAGAGGGTGCTTTTAGCGCGCTGTCCTTTCATCTCATCTGCCGACTGCGCATTGTCTGTTATTTTCTGGCGCTCCCGATTACTTTGTCGTTGTACGGACCACGAATTTTGGAGGTTTCGTTGCTACCTGCAAGATTCCGCAATTTATCATCCTCCCGGACACAATACCCCTGCCGACAGCAAAATCCGAGAGAAGCGGCCAGTGGTTTCTAAAACAAAAGTGAATTCTGACACAAACTGGCACGTCTCTTTTGGAGAAAGACGTACGAAAAAGGGTTATCTCTAGCGCGTAGGCACCGCGGGCATTTTTGTAATTCAATTACGTGATGTTGCCTTAAAGTCGTTTGTTGCAATACCTTGAAGCCTCGCGTAAAAAGAATCCGTATCTCTTACACACTTAAAACTCCATTCATGGCTGAGATTCCAACTAGGATACCGTAGTTATTCTAAATAAATAAAACATATTGAGAATGAACTCCGTGTGGTTTATATTTAATACCAGCGCAAACACACACCAGCACGATGAAAACACTGGCCAAATACCTCGCTAACTATCCAAGATAATTCCTTACCAATTCAACCATTTCAGGAAAGCTCATTTGTCCTGTTTTAATTCGTTTGCATGCTATTGCTATGCTGATCTCAGAATATACAGTGTGGTCAAGATTAAAAGGTGTGCCTAAGTGCGAATTTATCCCCCCGCCAGGTCTGCCAAGCTTTCAACGGATGACGTGTGAATGGTGACAGTAATACCTTATTATACACCTGTGCAGTCCATCCATATATTTTCAATCGGCACTTGCAGCACACAGTGCCTGCAACTTGATAGCCGCACATTAGAGTCTTCCATTGAACAGTGCACCGCACTGTATGAGGCTACCTGGTTTTTGTTTCCTTCAGGAAAAAAAGAAACCATAAACAAACTCACACATATCTCGCTATATTTATATGATTAAGTGAAGTTTCACTTGCGTGCTTTATGAACGTCCATTTCCAGTAAAACTACCCTCGTTTTTGTTTTATTCTTTTGGCAGTGAGAAAACCTTGCTTTCAATCGGTAACGACAGTGCTGCTTTGGCTAAGTTCTTTAATACAGCTGTAATTCAGTCATCTGCTTTGACCATTATAGAAAGAAATTATGCTACGAGGCGATGCCGCAAGGCTATTACTCTATTTGAAGGAGAGCTCTGTGACTATGCATAAAACAATCCGAAGATGAAGAAAAGATGATAGTACGGGAAGCAAGTAATTACAAAAGCTTGATCCTGTCCTCGTGCTCATGAATACTGCCGACGAACATACGAATGCCATCTCGTTCGAGAAAATGTAATGACGTATGTTTATTCAACAGCAAGAAAAAGTTCGTGTTAGTATTTCCGAAGAAAAAAATTACAACGTGTGAAAGCAAAATGATGTTTTCCATCTGGGGCAGCGCATCCGTCCAAGATGCAGCCATTACTATATCCTCCTCCTTCGTACCCTACCATCATCAATAGGTAGGATGATACGCAGCTCGCTCTGATACGACCACAGCATCGTTCAGTTAACAGCCCTTTCAAGTGGCGCTTGAAACCACCGACACGGCTTGCCTCTCACATGTGCAGGTGCTCAACACGTGAGCGATCAGTACTCCTCTGGGGACAGTGTTGACGGTACGGTACCTGTATTTCCAGAGCGTGAAAGAAGGCCGCGATTACACGTAAAGTGCCTCGAGCGGCCAGTCCCGGACACGTACCGCTGCAGGAGACGTACGACTCAGGTCGTGGGAGGTGTAAAGACGTTCGTTTTCATGCGATTACAAAAATTGGCACTCGTGACAGAGGCATGCACCCCAGTATCAACTAAAGCTCTGAGAGGTACCCCGTCGACGTGGCCTTCAAGAATGTTCCGGTGGGCTCCTGAGGGCAGCAGAGGCCTTTTGGTCATTATGCAAAATAGAAGTGAGGCGTGCAGACAAGACACAAAAGTAGAGAAGCGGACAACACGAACGCCGTGTTGCATAATGAATCCTTACCGACTAGCGCAGCTTTCTGTCGTTCTAAGACTTTTGGTCAAGGACAGCAGTACACCCTTTCCTCCGAGGCTGTGCAGTCTAATTTACCTGCGAAAAGCTACGGGTAGAGGACATTCCAGGCGTATTTCTGCCGCTGTCATCACCGTGATGTTCCTTATAGGGTCTAAGTTCGTTAACATCGTCGCCGCGCGCCGTATCTGTATGAGCGAGGGAAAGCGTGCGAGAGCGAGCCAACATTGGTGCCTCAATATTGCGCGCGCAAAAGAGGAAAGCGGGAGTTAGAGCGCTTCCAAGGCCCCGGGAGGCGGGGGGGGGGGGGGGGGGGAGCGTCATTTTACTCCGGCGGCGGTTGTGTATGGCGCAGCCGCGTGGACCGTATCTTGAAAGCGATCTGCGATGGGGACAAAGTGCGCCGAGTGCTGATAGCCTCGTGTGCGCTATGTTCTCGCCGCTTATTTTGCTTTGAAGCAAAAGGCAGCACGAAGGTCAAATCGCTCACTGCTGCTGCCGCACTTCCTCACTCCAGCGTTTTGACAACGAGTTTCCGCGCTCATCGAGTGAGATGTGCTCATGTTCGCTTGTGCGCGCGTGACACCGTGCTTCCTAATTTAGTTAGTAAGCGAATGTTTACAAGTTCACTTGGCCGATGAAACTAATCTCCTTCCTTCGTATAGCTATCTACTAATTTACTACTGTGCTGTGCGGTGACAGTATGCGGCGACAGTGACCGACTGTGATTGTATATCTATGCTCCTTTCTTTATATCTAGTTCGTTATAACTTTACCTCCCCGTCCTCTCTCTCCCTAGCGTAGGGTAGCACACCGGAGCTTCCCCTCTGGTTAACCTCCCTGCCTTTCCCCTTTCCTCTCTCTCTCTCTCTCTCTCTCTCTCTCTCTCTCTCTCTATATATATATATATATATATATATATATATATATATATATATATATATATATATATATATATATATATATATATATATATATATATATATATATATCCCATCGCAATCGTTGCTTCCTCTTTCCATCGAAACTGCGAGTTTCTTTTTTAAATTTGGCATTCAAGCGTTCAAGCGATCAAACATGGTGTGTAGGACATC
Source organism: Dermacentor albipictus (assembly GCF_038994185.2). Classification (NCBI taxonomy): domain Eukaryota; kingdom Metazoa; phylum Arthropoda; class Arachnida; order Ixodida; family Ixodidae; genus Dermacentor; species Dermacentor albipictus. The sequence continues at coordinate 21,847,000 of NC_091823.1, forward strand.
CTAGCGTGGTAACGGGTCGTCAGACTGAAAGGTTCATCACAGTCATTAAAGTAATCACAGTAAATGTTCGCTGGCGCAGTAAGCACTTGCTCCGGCAAGCTAAGTTGGGGCACTCAAACTGGCTAGACATTACAGGCCTCTGCAGTTTAGAAGTGTTCTTTATCCAAGCTCAATACGTTGAGAGAAAGCGGCAGCATGGAGGAAAGGGCAGAGGAGAGATAGCAATAGAAAGGGGAATGTCGATGATGTGTTATGTTTTTCATGCAAGCCCATAACAGAAGCACTCCCTAGTCTGGCCCCGAGTGCGGCGATTCTCACTCATAAAACCAAGTTTCTTTTACAAGAGTTAGTAAATACTCCTGATTGAGATAACCAATTGATTGCGAAAATACCCATGTGTTTTCGTCATTATCTTATTTATTTGCTTCGTTTCATTTTTTTTTCGTTTCTTTTCCTCAAAGAAACATATTTCAGACAATATAAACGTTTCCCAGTGTTCAATATTCTCGTCACAATCTATGACAGAAAGAAACAACTTCAAAGCAATTGCCTTTTCATTTTTGTAGAGAGTTCGACAATAGCCTCTCATTTCAACTTGTTGATTTTAGGATAAAAAGTTTCAGAAGCCATTGCCTTTTAATGCCTCGATGTACTCTTAAAACCGTTTCATGAGTAAAAGCTCGATACATTCACAAATGTGACTTCATTAGCAAGGTTAAATACAATTCCCTGTTCTCGTAAGTGCATGCAACTGTCAGAAATATAGGTGCACATGTTGGAGTACATTTCTCACTGTTTAGCACTATAGCGTTGAGCAATGTAGTGTGCATTTCTCATAAAAGGAATTTCACAAGAAGGAAAATTTGTTCTGAATACAGTGCCGTGCAGAAGAAAACTAAGATGGCCGTTGAAATAGGAGCGGTTAAATGAGAGATTTCAGGCTTTTATAGAAAATTGTAATCGAGTTTTAACGTCCGGTCAAAGAACAAAGCGTGCTTATTCAGTTAGAAGCAGCTAGATTTGAGATGTGCATTCGCCGGCAGCTAAGGCTTTACAGTAGTAAGCTAATATGAGCGCGATATTAGCACGAATAAAGATTGTTCAAGAATCAGAGTATTTGTAAGTAATGGGGAATACAAAAGCAATGGTCATGTCGCTGCGAAAAGTAAAACTTACGTCAAGATTTCTTTTTGCAACAGACGGAAAAGGTGTATAAAAGAAAACTTTGTCGCGTATTTTTTTATGTCTTAGTCAAGCAATGAAAGACGCTACTCGTCAATATAATTCTGTATCCTGAAAAAATTTTTTCTTGGTGCAAAAAAATGGCATCCTTTCAGCACAGTGAAAACGAACAAAAAATAATCATGCTAATCTGCCAGTGCGAATAGGTCTAAAACGTGAACTGCTCAACGACAGCGGTGGTTGACTCACTCACTAACAGCTTAACACTAGTATCACGTGATACCCTCGGACGCTCCCTCTCTCTCCACTATCTCGGCCACAACAAATCGTTTATATCTTCAATTACATGGACACTCCAGGCGCATTTTTGCCGTCGCCGTATTATTCTGTACAAAGTCCAAGGGCCATAATACCGTCGCCGAGCGCCGTATGCTGAATGTGTGAGTGGAAGCACGTTAGGGGAGCAGACGATCGCGACTCAATCTGGCGCACGCGAAGGATGAAGGCGGAGGGCAAACGCGCCGTCTTGCGTCGCGCGGAAGGTCGTGGGGGAATAAAAGAGAGGGAGACAGACGGCGTGAGCTCGGGCAGAAACTGCATCTTCTCGACCGGACGCAAGGCGGTACTGACGATTGCGGCTCAATCTCGGGCGCGAGAGGGAGGAAAGTGGAGAGGCAGCGCGGGAAAGGGGGCGGGAGGTGGGGGGGAGTGCATCTACTTCGTCAGCAAGTGCGTACTTTGCGCAGCGACGCGCCGTCTCGCACGCCTATGTCTTGAAAGCGATCTGCAGACGGCTCATACCTCTGTGCGCGGTGTTTTTTCGCCGCTGTTGCCGTTGAAGCGGTGGGCAGCACGAAGGTCACTTCGCTCGCTGCTACTGCCGCGCTTGCTCACGCCAGTGTTTTGACAGCGAGTGTCTGCGGTCATCGAGTGCGATGTCTTCATGTTTGCCTGTGCGCGCAGACACCATGTTTGTTAATTCAGTTAGTAAGCTTATGTTTTCACTTTTATACGGCTGATAAAATTACTATTCTTACTTCGTATAGCTGCCGACTAATTTGCTGTGGCAATTGTTGCTTCGCCTTTCGGGCGAAACTGCGACTGTATTGTTATGCCGCAGGTGTATGGTGACCATCTTCGTGGTTGTACATGTACATCAAAGCGGCATTTAGTAGAATTCTTACTTTTCTTCTCTCTCATAGTTGTCTAAACTAGCTTCCCTATTGTATAGGGGGTTGGCGAGATACCAGGGTCAAATTTACAGGCCATTTAGATAATTTCTAGAACGAATATCTTTTTTTTGCTTATTTAATTCCTGCATCAATACAAATCTGCGCGTTTCTTTCCCCTTTAAAGTTGTGACGGGGCCGTAGCGTGCAATAACTTCTGTCGAAACATATTACCTCGAGACTTGCGTGCTCATCCATAAAGTACTTAAAAGAATGTTTATGTTTGGTATTTTGACCTTCTCTATTATACGCTTTGCGTTACTCGCGCCAATACAGCGCGAGAGACAGTGCTTGTTTGACGTTTTTCTCGTGATGTTTCGCCGTGTTATTAGTATTATTGTGGTAGAGTACGCTTTACAGGAGCAGACGTAGTATAGTTTAACCAGTGCGCGATGCAAAATAACTGATGCTCGTCATTCAGAGATGAAATCTTTCTGTTACTTTCGCTTACATTATTCTTACAACTATTCACAACAAAATCAATGCCTCTCTCTCTCTCTCTTTTCATCTTTTTCCGCGGCGCATTTGTAAGCTTAACTGATTGGCGCTACTGTGGCAACGCAGGCTTTCCGAAAGGCATAAGTTTACAATAGTGTAGAAGTAAGAATTTTTTGGGTAACAAAGAAGAACTTGCCTTTCGAAGAAAGTTAAACAACTGCTCGAAACTTATAAATTAGTAATCACGCTGTTCATTCTCCTTAAGATTAAAGGGATACTAAAAAAAGTAAAAAAATGAAGGAATCATCGACATTTCACTCGGAAGAGGTTACTGTTCCGATATGTAGCGTTTATTTCACATATTTTTTAACGGATAGCTGTAGTTTTGGTCTATTGTGAGCGCACGGCGGCTACACGCTGGTACGCGTGGGGTTGCGCACTGACCGCCATGACGTCATGCGAGCCGGCTCGCTTGCAGCAGCAACAGAAGTGGGTAGCCGGCGATTGCCTGACGTCCACCTCACGGGGTTTCGTGAGCGCGACACTATGCAAAGTGAGAGTGAAAGTGACTGCACGAGTGGCTCTATTGCATAAAAGTGCGTGAGCTGTGTAGTCGGTTTCTAACGATAGAGTAATCGAAGTGTACAATTCGAATATGAATTATGCCGATGTTTTGAACGCAGTGGAAGCTGAAATGAAGCTGGAAGAAGTACTTGTTTCAAAATTGCTCGTGCTGAAGAAACAGGGCGGCTATTTTCACATTGTGTCGACAATATTCACACGCTGATACAGGCAGTCGACCCTTGCGCAATAGTGAGCGTACGCATAGAACGCCTGTGGGGTCCGTTCGGCCTCTGCTCCAGTCCACCTTCTACTTGCGCCAGCGCTGTGGTGCATACACTATGGACGCTATATGAAGCTTGGCCACCAGGTGCGCTTGCGAAAACAAGCATGCGGCCGAGGACAACTGCGCTGTTTAGACGTCATTCGCTGCCGTCCGACGCCCTCCATGCGGGTATGATGCGGGTGGAAAGACGTCGGCGATAGCTGGTACGCCGGTATCCAGCACAGACAACGCCAGAGAAACGTCAATTCCTCTAGTTCAGGGCGCGGGCATTAGACGTGGTATTTTGCGAAAAAATGGATGAAAATAATTATTTTCCGCTAGTTTCTGCCTGAAAACAACGTTGTGTCAACCAATTTCAGCACCCAAGCTTTCATTTGGGCTAAAAATCTCGGCGGCAAAAGATTTGTTCAGCATCCCTTTAAAGGTTCCAGTAAAATAAGTTCTTATTAGCAGCGCTTGATTCGAAGGCGTTTTAGCGTGCACATTGATCACACTAATTATTGTTTTTGTTATGTTTAAGTCTCTAAGTTTCGCAAGTTTCGCGTAATTATGTCATCGAAGCATGTAACGCGTCAAATGCCGCTTGCTGTACCCAACATCTCGCGATGGCGCAAGGCACAGGGCTCAATCCGCACCAGCGTCAGCTTGTGGGATTTATAGACTAGCTTTCCGAAGTGACGCATCTGCATCTGAGTGCAAACTACCGAGAACTTGTCCACCTGTCGCGTACGTGTGTGCATCGGCGCGGGAATTGCATCTTTCGACGTTCACGCCACTCGAGTGCTCTGCCCGCACGTACATGAAAGGGGATCACCGCAATTCGGTACTGCCCGCGCGCCGCGTCGCTCAACATTGCAAACGCTGTCTCAGTAACTTCCGCGGCTGGTTTGCACATATTCTTGCATTAGTGCAGATTCTATGCCGCGTTTGAGGATCACTCAGGCCCCGCCACAATATTGATGCCGAATATTTTGTGCAGCAAATACAAACTTCAACGATGTATGTCAGCTCTTCAACTATAGTCCGTTCCATACGTAGACGTCAATGGTGTGGAAGCTACGCAAGAAGTTTGGTCAAGAAAAGTTATCACTCCGCGCGTTCCGCTCATGCATTGCTGCGCGAATCTAGCGTGCGCTCGCGCGAGCATGCACGCTCCCCGCGACGGGTTGCAAATAAGGAACCCGAAAACAAAAACAAAAATTAAAAACGATCTAAAGAGAGCGCCTAAGTTTCAATGTTTCAATGCGTCAGTTAGGAGCCACCTGAGTGAGTTCCCCTTCTATTGCACTTTGTGATAAAGAACTTAAGTTCCTTAGAAGTTAAGCAGTTTGGCTTGTGTCCACCATGTTATGGTTTCTTTTATATTGTTTAATGTCATTGACGCATGCGCAGCAGTAGTTGACCGACGATGACTCGCCTTCCCCTCCTCTTCTTTCGCTCTCTTTATGCCTGTTGCAAATTGTATATATTTGCGCAAGCTCCAAATAAAGGTGTTGTTGGCAGTCAGCGCTCGTCTTGTGTCCTCCCTTGTCCGTGTTTTTTGGCGCTGTTTTAAATATTATTACGCCTAAGCAGCCGTATGCTACACTGTGTTTGTTTCTAACGGTTTAAACTTGTTTCATTCAATACGGATCCTACATAAAAAAAACAGTACCACAATTGCGCTCAAAAAACATCGAACTCTACCCAAGTGCGAATGAAGCCACTGCAGGAAGTCTCTCTAGCCTCCACAGCGTTGACTGCTCTGTATGGAACGGAGTATAGGTGTTGTGCTCCTCTAACGGCAAGCAGCAATAGCCTCCAAAACCATGTCGCTTCGCGTATTCTACCGACAAAAAATGCCCGTGACCTCGAACGTCATGCAACGCCATCGCTCATACAGCGTTTGACCGGTGTTTGACGTACCTGGATCAATAATAATAATAATATTTGGGGTTTTACGTGCCAAAACCACTTTCTGATTATGAGGCACACCGTAGTGGAGGACTCCGGAAATTTCGACCCCCTGGGGTTCTTTAACGTGCACCTAAATCTAAGCACACGGGTGTTTTCGCATTTCGCCCCCATCGAAATGCGGCCGCCGTGGCCGGGATTCGATCCCGCGACCTCGCGCTCAGCAGCCCAACACCATAGCCACTGAGCAACCACGGCGGGTGTACCTGGAATATGCTCAGTATAAACGAAATGCGTATAGAGCGAGTCTTGACATGTCGGATCAAATAAAGGGAGTATGCCAAGCCACAGCTTAATTCCACCTCTACATTTCCTTGCAATTGTTTCTCTTCTATGTTCCATGAGTTAGCATTGTGTGAGGGAACTGACAGCCTCTTAGAGTGGTTCAAAGAGCTTCAGACACCAGCTATTTGCATACAGCTTTGGTGCCCATTGTCTCAATAAAGAGTTAACCTCTCTGCCTTCTGCTTTTCTCTTTCCCTCATCCCTCCTTGTTCTATTCAATTCATTTCGTATGCCCATCTATTGTCGTTGTGTAGGTAACCAATATCGTCTGAAATGAAGCTTCCTCTTCGGAACCCGCCACATACGGCATATCTCATCTATCAAATTCAACTTCATACTTTTTCGTGAAATACTGATCGACTGAACAGAAAGCGTTTATGCTTTCTCGCCTAATATGTTTCCTTATAGCAAATAATGAAACTGCCAAGCTACGGTGCTTGTACCAATTCAGCAGCGTGCCCCGCGCCGAACTTAATTTGGTTTAAGGGTACGAATTAAATAAATATTGCAAAAAAGCAGAAATCCCTCGTATATTTCTTGCGTACCTCTTATGTCCATGTCGTACGTTCCAGCTCAACTTAAGTTCGAAGAAAGATACTGTGGCCTTTCCGGCACCCCCCTGAGGGAATCAAGCGGCGGCCTCTTGGGAACCATCACCGTGACTCGGCTAATTGTCGCCGAAGGAAGCTTTCGGTTAGTCTTGACATCGGTGACAGGCCGTTTGTTTTCGAAGCAACCGGAGCTAGCGGTGGAACGACAGGTGCTCTGCGGCTCTTCCTGTTGGTTCTCCGTCTTCCATCTTAATTCCGCTCCCCCAAACTTCTGCTGAACAGGCTCCGACGTTCAGAGGCAACATAGAAAACAAACGGCGTGTTGCACAGCATTCGCCACTTTCGAAATGTCGAAGCATTCAAAGGCGTTGCTTTAGACTGGAACAGAAAATAAAACTGCTTTCCGTAGACCCGATTCATTATTTTGTGCTGCTATTTGTTTGCTCTTGGGATAGAGGCTACTTCTTGTGGGCGAAGCCTTCCAAGGCGTACAGCTGACATCACCAGAAGAGCTCGCGCATTGGAGGAGACAGTTTTTCGGATCAACCAAACAACGCGACATTAAGGAATTAAGGTGCTCCTTTCAACTATGTTCATGTATGTGGCCATGAACATCTGTTTTGATGGCAAGAATATTTTTTTTGGAGAGGGAAGGGGGAGGGTGAAGAGGTAGAGAAGGGCGGGGGAGCGACTGGACGGTATGCTGAGAGCAACATTTGATAGAATCCGAAGATGTACTTTTATTTAGTCTACAATATTTTGTGCCTAAATCAACATAATTATCCATTTGAGAGTGAAACATTACAGTCTTACCAAATGAGCAGCTAGCAGCTGTGAAGTGTATGGGTAAATTGCAGAAAGACCATTTTAAGAGCGTTTCTAGAGATTTACTTGTCTTTTTTAAGCGGAAAATATGCGGTAGCATATAAAGGGTGTTTCAGTTCACTTTTGTCAATCATTGCATAAAGCAATCAAGCAGACTGATGGTTCCTGAATGAAACTGACGCGGCATTTGTTGCAAAGCACCACTTGACAGTGTGACACCAGCGCCGATCGCTGTGAGAAAAAAAACTATGCAAAAAAGCTTCCCTTTCATTTTTTCTCTCTTGCTAGCTCAATGTTTACTGCAGACCCAGCGTTCACGGAGCCAGGGCTGGTAGTATCCTCAAGAAGGCCGTGCGTTTTGCCGGCTGTCAACCTCTAGTAGTGATGGGGAATTTCAATTCCCAGCATCAAGTGTGGGGCTATCCCACCAATATGAAGAAGGCTAGAGACATATGACACACGCCAACGGAGGAAGATCTTACGCTGATAACCGATAAACACTTTCCGACCAGGAGAGAGAACTCAGTGTGCCGAGACACGACTCCGTATCTCACCTTTGTAAAGAACCTGGAAAACGTCAAACTGACCAACACAGCCGTAGGCCTTGGTAGCGATCACTGCGTCATCGAAGCTGTCATCAAGGTTGTCCGTCATAAGACGAGGACCTTTAAGTTCACTGACTGGGACTCGTTCCGAGCCAACCGCTCCGAGTGCGTCCTCACCCAAGATACGGACCTATGCTCTTGGTGCGACGAAATAAAAGAGGACGTGGCTAGAGCCACCAAGGAGGTGACAACCAATCTGGAGGTGGAGAAGTTGGACAGTAGGCTCGCGCATCTGTTGGAAGCCAAGCAGGCACTGCTCGCGCAATGCAAGACTCAGTGCCATAACAGAAGACTACGCAAGAAAATTTCCGAAATCAACAAGACGATAGAGGCTCATAGCAAAGTGTTATGCAAGCAGCAAGGGGACGAGCTGTGCGACTCGGTGGAGGGCCAGCTGAAGACCGGTGAATGTCGGAGATCGTCAGGCACCTACTGCACGATGGCAACACCAAGTCCAATCAAAAGAGAGCTTTGGCGAAACCTGCCCATTTGGCCACCTACTCCACTCCAGATGGGGTGCCCACGGAGCAGCTCATAGACAAGTACCTGGCGGCCACGGACGATCCGATTCCCTCCCCCCCCCCCCCCCCCCAGTACGAAGGGCACGACACGCCATCGATGGACCAGGATTTTACCGGGGCTGAGGTCAGACAAGTTCTCGCATCCCTCAACGGCAGATCTGCCCCTGGGCCCGACGGGGTCACCACCAAGATGCTCAAGAATCTTGACGACGACTCAGTCGAGTTTGTTACAGACAAGATGAACGAAATCTGGTGCAGTGGCCTCATTCTCAAGAGCTGGAAAGCAACCTACACAGTACTCATACCCAAGCCAGGTAAGGCGCCGAGCATCATCTTTTCCGGAGGTGGCAGAAGAGGCCGCGATAGCGCTAGCACTCGCGCAGCCCAAGGTGGGAAGAATTGTCACCGACTCGCAAAAGGCGTATAACAACTACAGAAAGGGGTGGGTGTCTCTTGCGGCACTAGATATTCTCAAAAGTAAACGCGACGAACCTGACAGGAAAGTTGAGTTAATATGGACACCGGATCACTCTGGGCTGGAGGGCAACGAACTTGCCCACCAGTTCACCCGAGAGATGGAACACCGGGTAGAGCAAGGTGAGCGACAGTCCATAATTAGTTATAGAGACATTACGAACCATTATAAGACGGAGAGGCGCCGTTACCCCGATCCTCACAAATCGCTTAGCAGAGAACAGCAAGCGATCTACAGGCAGATACAGGCAGGATTCTTCCCACACACTTACCTTCAAAACAAGATGTACCCCAGAAAGGTACAAGGAGGATTGTTACTCAGTTAGGCACGCTCCAACACGTCACTGGAGTATGCGATTTCATCAAGGCAATCCCCCCACCTCTTACCTGCTTCACTACCCTACCCCATCCCTCAACTACCCTTACCGAGCGATGGGAGACCTTGCTAACCAGCACCGCCCTGGAAGATCAGCTCATCCTGATCTCCAGGGGCCAGAGGGCTATGGGTCCCGTGAATAGGGCTATGGGTCCCGTGAAGCATATGGGTCCCGTGAATAGGGAACCACTTCCATCGACGGCATCTAAGATGTAGAGCTCGGCGCAATAAAGTTCTCTCTCTCCCTCTCTCTCTCCCTCTCTCTCTCTCTCTATCTATCTATCTCGACAATGTAAGGCCCATCCCTCTGACGTCGTGTGTCGGGAAGATGGCTGAGCACGTCATGCTTAACCGCCTCACTGACCACCTCGAGTCTAACGAATGCTGCACTGACAACGTTACTGGCTTTCGGTCGGGGCTCTCGACTGAGGACGCCATGAGGCTGATCAAGCACCAGATCATTGACTCCATCGCTGCCGACACTAATTCAATTCTCGGCTCGTATTTGGAAAAGGCTTTTGACAACGTATCTCACGCCTTTATTCTCAGAATTCTGACAGAGTTTCACGTCGGCAAGCGGGCGTACAATTTCGTGCGCTCCCTCCTTTCTTCGAGGTCCACTAGACTCAAGATCGACGAGTTTTCGGCCCAAGAAATTCAGCTTGGGCCAAAGGGAACACACAATATCTCACAAGTTATATGCAATTAGTTACAGAAAAATGTAAAGGAGTTACAGTGGCCGGTGCCGAGTAACAAAAAACTAATCGTTAAATTACGAAATTATCAAAATGCGTAATTGATAGCGAATAATTCAATATATGTAATTAGTAGCGTACAAGTCCGTTTAATGTTTATGGTTGCGCCAATAATATCGAGCACCTGTGTTGTGATTGCCAGGCTTGTCGCAAAGAGGCAATCGCCTTCCTGTACATTATCACAATTAGACAACTGCTCTTCGTCTACAGACAAGATTCTAGGACACAGACCTCGTTTGTCATAAATTCACAAGGTTCAGAAAACGCAACTGAGCTTTCTTGCCTTTTTTAATCAGCAGGCCTGTTTGGCACCAAATGATAAATTTTTCGTTCGAGTGCATGTCCACAGAAACTTTTCTTTCTCTCTGTGTCTCTGATCTTTCTATTTCCTGCGTTCTCGCCTCCAGTGTAAGCCGCATGCCATCTGGTTAGCCTCCCGTCTTTCCTCTCTCTGTGTAATATATATATATATATATATATATATATATATATATATATATATATATATATATATATATATATATATATATATGCTTGATAAATGAAATAAAGAAACAATAAATTGATGGAAATGAAAGTGGATTAAGAAACAACTTGCGGAAGGTGAGGAACGGTACGACAGCATTCGCATTTCGCGTGCGATGCTCTACCAATAGAGCTTCCGCGGCGCCGCTTCCTCATCCACTTTCTAGGGTTTTTATGTTTCCTAGTAGTAGAACCCTGGGAGTATTAGCCAGCGCCACTACTCACACACCTTTGCGGCGGATGTTGAACATCCTTTCTGCCGCAGGCGTTACGAGAACGTGATCTTCTTGGGTGGAGGCCAACCGGTCAATAAACCCGTACCTGCTACCTGAAGGCATCAACGTTGGCGGATTCGAGACCCTCGTTATGTAATGAATGAGAAGAAAGGGGTCAACAGAGGGGCCTGATTTTTATTAGTCATATCATAAGAAGCCAAACAATACTGACACCAAGGACAACATAGGGGAATTACTTGTGCTCAATTAATGAAATAAAGAAACGATGAATTAATGGAAATGAAAGTGGATGAAGAAACAACTTGCAGCAGGTGGCGAACGATCCCACGACCTTCGCATTCCATATGCCTGCGACATGCGAGGCTACAAATGGACCACCTGTCTTAGTTATCCTGACGACGTTATTGTTTTTTCTCCCACGTTATTGTTTTCTCTCACCTTATTGTTTTTCTCCCACCTTACCCGACTCGCTGCTATTCTTCCGGTCTTCCGAAAAGCCGGCCTCCACTTGAACTCCACGAAATGTCAATTCGGGCACCGTCAGATTACCGTGTTGGGACACCTCGTTGACACATCCGGTGTACAACCAGATCCGGAAGAAGTCCTGGCTGTTCGCAGTTTCCCTGTGCCATGTTCTGCTTCTGATTTGCGCTGCTTCGTCGGTCTGTGTTCTTTCTTTCACCGTTTTGTCAAGAAGTTCACCGACGTTGCTCGATCTTTGACAGATCTGCTAAAGAAGAACACGCCATTCTCATGGGGCCTGGAACAGGCTCACGCGTTCGCCGCTCTCATCGGGTTTGTGACCACCCCTCCAATACTTGCCCACTTTGATCCATCTGCACCGACCGAAGTCTGCACTGACGTAAGCGGCCACGGCATCGGCGCTGTTCTCGCTCAACAGCAGAATGGTACCGAGTGCGTGATAGCTTACGCCAGCTGCGTGCTGTCACCTCCCGAGAGAAATTACTCCATCACCGAGCGGCAGTGCTTGGCTTTAGTTTGGGCTGTCGCCAAGCTCCGGCCATATTTGTACTATCGCACGTTTTCGGTCGTTGCAGATCACGACGCCTTCCGTCGGCTGTCTTCCCTCCGGGACAGGGCGGCTTGGTTGCTGGGCTTAGCGCCTCCAGGAATTTTCATTTATTGTCAACTACAAGTCTGGACGTCTGCACAAGGGGGCTTACTGCCTCTCTAATCACCCCGTAGATCCTCCTAGTCCCGTTGTGTATGATCCGATGACCTGCGTGATGGCTTTTACTGACATGACCTACATGCGCGCTGAAGAACGCCACGAATCCTTACGGCCCATAATCGCTGGAGTGCGATCTGGCAGCACCGATGGCACGTGCCGCATGTTCGTGCTGCACGACGGCATCCTCTACAGCTGCAATATCAACCCTGGCGGCCCTGAGTTGCTCCTTGTCCTTTTTCGTCATCTGCGATCCGTCGTTCTCGAACAACTTCACGATGCACCAACGGCGGGACACATTGGAGGTTTGCGTACACACGACCGCCTACGACGCCGGTTCCTCTGGCCGGGTCTCTGACGCTCTATGCGTTGTTATGTCGCAACTTGCGAATCGTGTAAGCGCCGGAAGAAACCTCCCCTGCCACCTGTCGGATGACTCCATCCAAGTGAAGTTCCCTCTGAACCTCTCTTTCCCATAGGCCTTGACCTGCTTGGTCCTTCTCCGACGGCAGCAAGAGGGAATAATTGGATCACCGTCGCTACTGATTATGCGACGCGCTACGCGTTAACAAAGCCAACTAGTTGCGCAACTTATGTTGCCGATAATCTCCTCCACGACGTCATTCTCTTCCACAACGTCATTCTCCACCACGGTGCTCCTCGACAGTTACTTACAGACTGCGGCCGCTCGTTCTTGTCTCGAGTTGTCGACGACCTCCTCCGCTCTTGTGCCACTGAGCACAAGCTGTCCACCGCCTACCACACACTAACGAACGGTCTTACGGAACGTCTCAACCGAACACTCACAGAGATGCTGTATGTACGTCTCCAACGATCACCGCGACTGGGACGCCGCGCTGGCCTGCGTGACATTCGCTTATACCTCCCCCCGACATGTCGCAAGATATTCACCCGTGTATCTTTTGTATGGTCGCGACCCCACATTACCGTTTCATCCCATCCTACTATATGTGCCACGTGTTGCAACTGAGTATGATCGTGAAGTCATCGACCGCACTCACATGGCGCGTCAAGTCGCCCGATCTCGCTTATTAGCCTTGCAGCATATGCGAAAAGAGCGTTACGACCGGTGCCATCGCGATGTTAAGTTCGCCCCAAGTGCTTGAGTGTTCCTTTGTCACCATGTCGCCTGGTCGGCCTCCCCCAGAAGCTTCTTTCTCGCTACACAGGCCCTTATGAAGTCCTACGTCAAGTTAACGACGTCAATTACGAGATCTCACCGTTGCAATTTGATCCATCCTCAAGTCCGACACCTGTTGACATTGTGTGCACGTTTCGCGGCTGAAGCCATACTTCGCTCGGAGTTATTCGACTAACATGTGCCGAGATGGCGCTTCAGCACCCTGTGGTCCTGTTATGGAAGGACAAAAGAAGAGAAAGGAAGAAGAAGATCGCGAGACGTTGGCTGCTGCGTGTTGTTGCTGGTTAGCCATCTTAACCACATTGACTCTGTTTGAATATGTATTTTAAATACAATTTGTCTATATTCCCAACATCCCCGTAACAATGTATTAATGACATCGTCAGCATATCTACAGCGCCCATGCAAATCACATTGTTCGCGGATGACAGTGTGCTGTTTAATGAAATAACCTGCAGTGAAGGCGAAATCACACTTGATTCTAACCTTCAGAAAATCGGTATTCTGGTGTAATAAGTGGAATATGGAACCAAATGCTAACAAATCAGTTTTCATGAAAATAATCCGCAAAATTAACAATTTGCCCTTTCCCCTCAGCATCGCTTCAAAGCCTCTCACACAAGTTAATCAATACAAATATCTATTTGTCACAATAACTACAACTTATGCTGAAACACGCATGTTTTCAACATTTGTAAGCCGTCTTTTCGTAAACTTTGCTTTCTGAAACATAAATTGAAACAGGCTCCCCCTAACACTAGATTAACAGTTTATTATACACTCATCGATCCCAAACTTGAATATGTAGGCATTGTGTGGGATCCATTCACTAAATATAACACTGATGCTTTGGAAATGATACAGCGCAAAGCGGTAAGGTACATTTTTTCCAAAGACAGCTCAACTGACTCCCCAACCAGCCTAATGCTAACACGCAACAATCAAACATTAGAATTATGAAGGAAAATTCACACACTCAAATTCCTTTTCTTGCTGGAAAACAACGATTTTTCTCTTAGCCCGCACCATCTTTAAAACCGCTTGTAGCACGGCGTACATGGCAGCGACATGCTAAATCTTTAACGCCTGATCTTACGAGGACTAACATCTTAAGTATTCCTTCCTTCCTCGAACCACATTAGACTGGAACGATTTGCCTATAACCCGCCTATTCAGAATTGACGCTATTGAACAATTAAGATGTTAAATTTGTTTTGTTCTTTTTGTGCGTTCTTTTTATGTAATTTACTATTTAAAAACACCAATAAATCATATACTCCTTTAATATTGCTGAGCATATGCATTGTTGCTCTTTCTCGTAACTTTTATTGGCTCATTTCGAGCTGTGTTCTATATCTTGTTCAATTGGATTATTGTTCTATGTCATCGTACATTTGTCCTTGTAATTATCAATGCTTCATTTTTTGTACGCTACCTACGCCGCTCCTGCTTCGGCCCTTACGGTGGCCTGCAGTATGTCATAAATAAAAAAATAAAAAATAGTGTTCTTCCTCATTCACTTTCCCCATGATGGCACTCAGGCGGCTCAAGTCTATTATTTGCCACACAACTCAGGCTAACCCTCGTATCAGAAACTGGCTTGGCTTGAAGCACTTGCACGATCCAGCCCATCATTATCATCATTCGGTTCGCAAACATCAGGCTAGCAACTGCCACTGGAAGAGGGCGCAATGCCGACCTACTTTTCAGGAAGTAGGGGACAGAAACTAGGACATTAAAGCTAAGAGGAAAAGGAAGAAAAGAGGAAACTGGGAAGATCATAAACTAAAACAAAACATAACTGAGAATAGAGTATGGCAGTGGGTGCAGGACGAAAATCACCATAGCTCACATTAATTCAAGAGAAATTAATAAATTACAAAACTCACACTAAATTCAGGTGCTGGAAAGAAATTAACTAAGAAAACAATAGACAAAACGAGAGACGTACAGAATAATTATGAAGAGAAAGAATTGAAATTAATTTATGAATAAACTGAATTAAAGGCTAATAAAATAACGCTGCCCTTCAGTAAGGAAAAGACTGCACTATGATTCATTTATCAGTGATTCCTACTACGAGGACTTGCTTCAGAAACAGAGCTTCATTCAATTTCGTTAGAGTCGACGCTTAGGGTACGTCATTACGAAGTTTGCGCTTAGAAACCCTGTGTTCTGTGCTTTACACAGCGACTACTTTAGGGGAGGAGCGACGCTGCCATAGACTCTATAAATCCGAGGTGGAGTGCACTGACGCTCGAATTGGTTTAGATCATCATCATCATCATCATTACTAGCAACAACTGCAGCATCAGCCTATTCTTATTTCCCCTGCAGAAGGCCTCTCCCTGCGATCTGCATTTGCCCCTGTCTTGTGCTAGCTGATTCCAACTTGCGCATGCATATTTCCGACTTTCATCACCCCATCTAAATTTATGCTGTCCTCGACTACGCTTCTCCTCACTAGGCACCAATTTGTAGTTTTAATGTGGCACCGGTTGCCCACCCTACGCAATACATAGCCTTCCCAGCTCCATTCTTTAGAGCGAAGCTCTTAAACACCAGTTCCTGGGTTGAGCGTCGGCGTCCCTAGGCATAACCGCGCGAACGTGCTCGTGCCACTGCTTGCGCATTTGTCGTCTTTTTCGATAGCTGGCTCCGGTGCTGCTCGTCATGCCAGCGTGCCGTCCCCGAAGGCGCTCATGGTACTGGCCGACTGCCAGTCGGTGCGGTCACTTCGATTTCAAATTATTTGCCTCAATATATCAGGAAATGAAAATACGTAAACAGCTGCGCTCAAATTTCGCATTAAGGGTATCGTAATCAGCGGAAATTTATTTTCTCAATGTCAACTATAATGTCGGCTATCGCCGTTTGCTATCTGATCCACACCACTCTCATTATGTCTCTTAGCGTTATGCCTAACAATTTTCGCTCCATCGTTCTTTGCGCAGCTCTTAACTTGTTCTCGAGCTTCTTTGTTAACCTCCAAGTTTCTACCCGATATGTTAGCACCGGTAGTAGGCAATGATTGTACACTTTTCTTTTCAACGAGAGGGGCAAGCTCCCAGTCAGTATTTGGTAATGCCTGCCGTATGCACCCCAAACCATTTTTATTATTGTGTAAATTTCCTTGTGACGATGGGGGTGCCATGTGTGTAATTGACCTAGATAAACGTACTCCTGTACAGGCTCTAGGGGCTGCTTGGCGATCTTGAATTCTTGTTCCCTTGCCAAGCTATTGAACTTTACCTTTGTCTTATGCATATTACACTTCAACCCCACTTTTACGATTTCTCAGTCAAGTTGCTCCATCCTTTGTTGAGAAAACACGAGGAAGGCGGGAGATGGAAATTCAAGACAACGAGCGTATATATGAGCACATGTCCCCTTGAAAAATACGAGTCCACTCGTCGAAATGTTGGCTGCCGCTTTTGCCTTGTGATCGTTTTGCTCATCGTTAATCATTGGTTGTATTTCGTCCCCAGTGTTGCTGAACAGGACAATGTCATCTGCAAACAGAAGGTTGCCATAATTGTCATGTATATCTTGATAATGTATTTTTAACCCGTTAATCCGCCATATTGTCTGCTGACTAATACACTCATCCCCTGCATACTCCGACAGTTTCTACTTTAGAATCTCCGATTACCCACTCATCCTGCACAAATGTATTATAAATTTACGAAATGTCAATAAACTTCAACTTCAACAACTGCTGATTCTAAAGGAAGAAACTGAAAAGTTTCTTCCTTTACAGATAGCGCTCAGTGACAGTGACACCATGTGACGTTGCTCCACAAGTCCGTCAAAACTAACATGAGGATCATAAGACCACCTTTGGCAAAGATAGGTCCACCTATCGAAACGCTGACCAGCCTGTCTGAAGCACTTTACCTCTTTTCGCCCAACTTTTACCCCACAGTTGAAAGGGGATTAACCAAGGGGCCCGATTTTTCTTAATCATACTTTAAGAAGTCAATGAACAAACACACAAAGAACAACACAGGGGAAATTACTTGTACTTACTAACTGAACATAAAGAAATTATAAATTAATGGAATTGAAAGTGGATGAAAAAACAACTTGCCGCACGTGGGGAACGATCCCACGTGGTCGCATTACACGTGCGATTCTCTACCAATCGAGCTATCGCGGTGCCGTCTTCCCATTCACTTTCTGGCGTATTTATGTGTTACTACTAGGATATAACCATGGCAATGTTAGCCAGCGCCACCACTCACAAACCTTGGCTGCGGATGTGGAACATCCCTTCTGCCGCAGGCGTCACGAATACGGTATCTATTTGGGGCAAGGCCACTGGTCAATAAACCCACACGTGCTACCTGAAGGCATGAACGTTGCCGGATTAGAGATAATCGTTATGTAATGAACGAGAAAAAAGGGGGCTAACCAAGGTGCTTAATTTTTATTAATGATATCATACCACCTGCTGCAAGTTGTTTTTTGATGCACTATCAATTTCATTAATTTAAAATTTATTTATCTTCAATTAGTAAGTACCAGTAATTTCCCCTGTGTTGTCTTTGGAGTATCTGTTTGTGGGCTACTTACTATTTTATCCCCCAGTGTGTTTCCATCTGTAGGTCCCCATCTTGTCCATGTATACATTGTCCACGTATACGTTGTCCACGTGTACGTATACATATACGTATACGTATACGTCGTCTCCAAGTAGGTGGGGAAGGCTTCGGCTAAACTGCCACGTGGAACGATAATGAATTTAGTGGCATATATTTGGAATAGATGCATCAATATTGAACTTTCTCAGTGTTAGGTGAAAATCGCTAGGTTCAGTTGCATCCCCACGCATGTACTGAACATGTCGAATAATAAGGAATTGTCTTACGTCAGTCGGCTTTTTTGCGAGTTATAGCACAGCATCTGATATCACGCGCTTTCAGACGCTCACTTGCGGTGATGATTTGACCCCCACTCCCACCTCTACTCCCATTCAAGAGAAAACGTATTTATTTGAAACATAGGGCGATATAACGTAAAACTATTCGAAACTTTTCTATTCCAATTGTGCAATCAGCCCACCGCGATTGGCCAAAAACTTTTTTGGACCACCCCCACTTCACCTGTCTGTCACGCGACGTCATGAAAACCGCGACAGCTCCCCATCTAATATGACTTGTACACACTGATTATGCATAATTTGACCGGACAAATCAAAAATAGTTATTTCTTATTCGACACCTTCTTGCCATTAGCCATCGGCTATTGGTCATAAGTTTTCGGACTGCACCCACATCACCTGCCTCTCATGCGACGTCACAAAACACCAAAAACTTACCGCGTCAAAGTGACGCGTACCCGTTAAATATGCATTAATATGCCGAACAAAACTGAATGTTCTTCTGAATAGCCGCAGGCTGCCCCGTTCCGAAAGGAATAAAAGATGGCTGCCGCCAAATCGCTCCGGCACTGGCTACTCGCCCCTGCCGGAAAGCATGGGTTTATTTGCGCGTAATAAAGTTTCTTGCGTGGCCATGTAACGGTTTCGAGAACTTTCGGCACGTTTACGACCTCGTTCTGCCAACTCTTCTTTCCTGAGGATCCGTTTTAGCCTTATTCTTAAGGTTCGGTTGCATGCCGCCGGGATTGTTATCGAGCCACCGCAAGCTAAGAGAAAGCGGACCAATCGCAGAGGCCGGCACCACCCTTTTTATCCGGTAATCGATATTCAGTGCAGTGGCTCGGCCCCAGCGAATCCCTCTCCACTTGAGCATGCTCCTCGCCTCTCGTGAGCCAATTAGATAAGACAAGTCGCTCGGTGCAGGCAAGCTTATTCGTTTTTCAAGCAAACATAAGTGACCTCCTATGAACGAGGGGAGCATCAGATTGGTTTGTTCAAACAACCTTGGGGGTTACTGCCCGGTGCTTGCGTCGGCGTTCACGCAAATTTGACGTCAGGCGTTTGGAATAAAAACATATCGGAATAGTTTTACGTTATACGGTACATAGTTTCTTTTCTTTCTTTAATATTTGGCTGAACGGCGTGGTCAAGCTTTCGTGTTTCATTAGTACCTGCAGTGCAAGTGTCTCGCAGTCGTTTCTGGCTTCCAGGTCACGTAGTATTTTGTTCAAAAAGCATTGTCTCCCGGAAACGCCGTGATGAAAAGCGCCAAACCAAAGAAAAGTGAAGAAATCCCACGTTGAGGTCAGAACCTAGGACGGATATGAGGACCTCGTGAGGGCGGAAGCCGCAGGCACACGGCGTCAACTTGGCAACGCCACTGAGCTAGAAGAAGAAGACAAAGCGGAGCCGAGCTTAAATTAAGTTTGATGCGAGCAAGGCGGCGGCTTTTGGTGAAAAGATTTCGACGAAGCACAAGAAAATAAGAAGAAAAAACACAATGTGGCGCTCGCCCGCTAATCACGTTTAAACTTTGAACCTTCCCCCCGGAAATTCGGTTCGTTGCTTCGGCCGCACACGCGACAAACTTTTGAAGCTGCATCGCACACCCGCTATGCTTTTCCTTCCCGAGTGTGCGCGCGCTTGTGAGTGCTTGTTTTAAAGCTTTGCACAGGGCGGTAATCGTGTTGACAAAATGTCAACAGCGCTTTCACGGTGCACAACCCAATTTTTCGTCTATTGCTTGTGGCTTTGTTAGCCTAAGAAGAAAACACCCGTCTAGACACGCGAGGGTAATGTGCATGAGAAGCTGAGGAGATTTAAATCCTTGCTCGAAATCTGCTTTTGTTTGACAAACAGTTCCACGTGTCTCAACACCAGGAAGGAAAAATACCTTTTAAAGGTAACCTGCTTTGCATAATCTGTTGCTCCATCTCTTTTAAAAGCAGCCTTTTGATGGCTACTTCTTTGCCTGGACATTTTGCAGTATTCAACATCTGTATGGTCGTTTTTTCTAACTGCTGAGCAACAACTTTCGTGAGTGGCGTGCTCATCGCCAAGTTTTCATTGATTCCCCCCCGACAATGTGTACTTTAAGATAAGTTCCTCTGTTAGAGGTCTTCGGTCAAAGCGCGCTATTCACAAGCCATCGCAGCAGAGGGCGACTGTTGCAGTCTTTAGGGGCAACAGAATTGGACAAGCGACTGTAGCATGAACAGAAGTTCATAGTGCTGCAAGTGCTACTGTGCTGTGTGGTGCCAGTATGCGGTGACAGTGACCGATTGTGATCGTGTGTCGGTGCTCCTTTCTTTCTTTATCTCTATTTTCTTATCGCTTTACCTCTCCCTCCCCTTTTTCCCCAGCGTAGAGTAGCAAACCGGATTTTCCCCTCTGGTTAACCTCCCTGCCTTTCGCCGTTCCTCTGTCTCTCCCTCTCTCTCCGACAACGTGTAAGATTTCAGCTGCAGCATTGCAGCGGAGATGTAACTATACCAGCAGAGCAGTAGGCACCTTATTCCTATGGGAAATTTGTTAACCAGAAACTCTGTTGATATAGTTACATCTCCGCTGCAATGCTGCAGCTGAAATCTTACACATTGCCGGAGAGAGAGAGAGAGAGAGAGAGAGGAAGAGACAGAGGAACGGCAAAAGGCAGGGAAGTTAACTAGAGGGGAAGTTCCGGTTTGCTACCCTACGCTGGGGAAAAAGGCTAGGGGGAGGTAACCACACTTGTAGAGTGAAAAAGTTATTGAAATACGAAGTGCATAACTACAACAAACAACATTCCTGCAAAACGGAAAGAAAAGGGGCAGCAATGAAGACCCCAACAAATATGACAAAGTAGTAAAAGAATGGTGCACTGCATTGTGACTTCTTTTGAAAAGCACTGAAATGTGTTTTCTCGCGTTTCTAATAAAATTATTGTCTAGTGTTCTTTGCTGTTTTGTAAACTATTGTTGACATTGGAAAGGAATACTAAAGCTTTAAAAATATGCAAATGGCACGTAGCTGTACAGAGGCAAGGTTAATGTTGTTTTCTGTTGCTTGGAGACACCTTGATTATTTTTTGCATTCCGCCTAATTACATAACCATGCAGCCTTAATTAATTAATCAACTTCTCGAATATTATAATTCGAGACTGCATAAAGTGTTTTTTCCGAGCGTGAAACAAGTCCACGAATACACGCAAAGTGCCTCGAGCAGCCAGTCGAGCGGCAATATTGCATACATTCGCGGGCTTTTTTCATGCTCGCAAAAATGATTTTATGTACCGCGTATTGAGCAACAGAAAGCTGTATCAGGAGTTTTTCATGTCGCTCTCCAATTTTCTCAATGAATCCTTTAATTTAATTATACTATTTGAGAAGTTCATTAATTAATCAAGACTGATAATTAATTAGACATAATGCAAAACATGCTCCGAGTGCCTGCAAGCGACGGCAAACACCATTACCTTGGTTCTTCCAGGCAACGTGGCATTTGGATATATTGAAATATTGGTGCGTAATGGTTGGGATACCCTGTATACTTTTCTATTACTTTATGCCTACTCGACATCTTTTTTGTGTGTCAGCATGTGATATCCATTTCTTCTGCTGCCTGGCTGACGTACAAGGGCAACGTGCTTAGGGTGGCGAGCAGATTCAGTTTGTAGATCATTATAATGAAATTGGTTTTATTCAGCGAAAATAAATGTGGCCGATTGCATTTTCATACAGCTATTGAACCTTCAGAATGATAGCTGGCTGCACCGGTTAGGACGCGGCTACATACGATTTAATGGCGGTACAAGGGTACACGGAAATGATCGACAGGGCGATGCGCTGAGTAGCAACTTCTTTTATCGAGCGGACACACGTGAGTAAGCATGCCATCCACACCATCATTCAATACAGGAGTATAATATGTCCTATAGTGAATGCACATCATTGCTTGTTTTGATATTTCGTCCAGGTTGAAGCTGTTTTTCTTACTTCTTCAGCAACCCCAAGTGCGTTGTAGATCAACTATTTGTTTTCAGTTCGATAAAGAAAACCGGTTATTACATATCATTCAATTCATCAGTATGTGCAACTTTTCTGCGTCCCGTCGTATATTGCTGTTCCCTCCAATACAGGATTGCCTAACAAGATTATTTCTATGCAGCAATGAACGAAAAAAGAAAGAACGGCAGGGGCATTAAACTTGTAGGATGAGGCAGAAAAGCAGGCACTGGGCAGAGTTCCAGTAACACTTCTAGAGTAACACTTCTAGAGTTAGGCGGTATAAAGGAAGGAGACGCAGCATCACAAGGGGTAGATTTTCTCTTTGTTGCATTGGCTAACGCATTCGGCGTTGTACACTGTGGTTCCCTGTAGCTGTATCATTTACTCGCTCCTTCCTGAGCGCCTTGGTGTTGTGATCTTGGCCTATGTTGTCTTTCTGGACCTACCTCGTTTTCCCATGCCACCAGAGGTAATCTTCACAGCCGTCTTGCCGATGAAGCCTTCGTCCCTTCTCTGTGCTGGCCTAATTATCTCTCTTTGCTTTTGCAACTTTCGCCCGCGCTGCCAGCAAACTCATCTTAACTTCCTTTTACCGAACCAAGGACGTATCTTTATACTCCAGCAAGACACGCCATTTTTAAATTATCTAAAATTATAGATGTATACGTGCCAAGACCACGCTAATATTATAAGGCACACCGTAATGGAGGATTACGGATTATATTTCGTCACCTGGGGTTCTTTAACGTGCACGCAATTACGAATGGACGAGATTTCCTTTTTTTTCATTTCACCCACATCGGAAAGCTGCGGCCGAGACCGTGATTGAACCCACGACCTCGGGCTCAGCAGCGCAATGCCATAGCCACTGATTAGCGCGGCGGGTGCCATTAGTAATCCTAACTTAAGATTTGAAATGAATGCCGTCGCCGTACCCCTGCCCCTTTCTCCGTTCTCTCTCTCTTTCTCTCTCTCTCTCTCTCTGAAGGCAACGCAGAAGTAATTCTAATTCACGTTATTCATGCTAAGGGGATCTTACACTTAAATTTGTGTCAAATTTATATCCGACAGTGCCGAAACTCTAAAGGGGTCCTGAACCACCCGTCAGTTTGGTGAAAAAATGCAGTCCGCAGATGGCATGCGCTGCTGGGAACATTTCAGCTTAATTTTGCAAACTTGCGTCGTGCAGCCGCTGCGCATGCGCACTACGGTTGCGTGTCGCTGCGGTCTGCTACGTAGCGTAGATACCGCGGCCGACGCGGGGTGGCACGACAAGCCCGCTCGCTGAGCGCACTGCGGCTCGCAGAGGGCAACCACGTTTGGCTAAATTGGAAATAGTTGCGTCTGCGTCAACTTCGAATATCAAATTTCAACTACGCGCCACGCTGACGCTCCGTAGGCGGAGCGTTGTGGGCACGCCCCGCACCACCGTAGCCTTAGCAGTGAAAGGCATTCGAGAAGGAGCGGGAGCACCACGAAGGAGGGATCAGAGGTTATCCTTGACTGCCAATAACTCCGCTGCTGCTGAACGCACTGGAGTACTTCCTGCGGCAAAGTATTTCTGAAATAGTCTAGTTTAACATCAAATGCGTTTCTCGGCTTCAAACAAAAGTGTGTGAGGGCCCCCTTTAACATCTCGAGAAATACGATAGAGCTCCTGCAGGGGTTGGGTGCTTGCTCTGGTTTGCGTGCAATCTTATTACAGTTTGTTAAACTGTGGAGCTAGCGGCGAATAAGGTTGCCCTGAAATACGCGCAAGAGGAGTTAGCCGCATCTAAGATTGCC
Source organism: Dermacentor albipictus (assembly GCF_038994185.2). Classification (NCBI taxonomy): domain Eukaryota; kingdom Metazoa; phylum Arthropoda; class Arachnida; order Ixodida; family Ixodidae; genus Dermacentor; species Dermacentor albipictus. Next base: position 21,870,807 of record NC_091823.1, read on the forward strand.
ACCTTGACGGACTCCCGCGCTGCGCTTAGCAGATTGCAACGCAGTCAGATTGATTGTCCAATTGTGTGCAGCATTACTGACTCTGCCCACAACATTGCATCACGTGGGGTATCTCTCGTTGCCCAGTGGATGCCTTTCCACGTAAGGATCGCCAGAAATGAAGAAAATTGATCGGCTGGCATCAACTTGCGCGCATAATGACGGTGTCTCCCAGACATTTTGTGCAAGCTTGATGGCGCTGGTCTACTGATACATCACCACCTACTCAAGCAGCATCCACACCAGCGCGTCGCAAATGGAACGTTCGCGCTCCGTGTTCGCGGTCGAGGTTTGCCTCGTCGCACTAGAGCACTACCAGACAAGCTGAGGGTTGGCTGTGTGAAAGTGTTCGAACGTTTATACGGACAGGGACGTGTGAGCAGTCCATCGTGCACGTCTTGCAGTTTCTGCGAGATTCTTCAGCACTTGATATTGCAGTGCCCCGCTTTCATCGCACAGCGCATGTCGCTAGCGAGGGACCATCACCTCCTTGGTCTGTGGTGTACGACACTCGACGAATGTTTATGCCCCAGTGGTTGTGCATCTCGACGCGATCAGGCTCCCCGTGCTCTCCTCACTTTTATAGAGGTAACTAACTTAGGTTCACGTTTGTAGCTCAGACACTGTTTCTTCTATTTAATATTCTGTAGTAGCGCGACCTTCAGTGACCGGGTGTGTGTGACGTGTGTTCTACTTTATTCTTTGAGATTTGCCTTCTTGCTTCGCCATCCAGAGATTCGCCATCATCTTTCCTCCCTCCTTCGTATCTTCTATGTTTCCACTTCTATATTTCTATCTGCTCCTTTCTGAAGAATAGGCAGGCGCCGTGCCGCTTACTGCGGCACCTGCCAACCTGCTCTTGACTTTTCCTTCCCTTTCGAACGTATATATGCTTTAAAAACAAATAATAATAATAATAATAATAATAATAATAATAATAATAATAATAATAATAAATATTGTTAAACTCGTCGAAGAATGATGACCTGAATGGAAATTATAGAGTTCCGTGCTGAGATCACCAGAACGAAAGTGGGAAAAGGCAACCAAGGCAGAAAGCTGGGCTAGTTGGTGTGTCATCATTGATCAAAAGACTAGCGCAAATAACAGGGACACAGACAGAGAAGACGACAGGACGAGCGCTAATCCTGTCGAGCGCTCGTCCTGCCGTCTTCTATGCCTGTGTCCCTGTTATTTGCGCTAGTCTTTTGATCAATCAATGACAAAAGTGGGAACTCCCGTGGCTCAGCAACGGTAGATATCATGGGTAGGGCATAATTTTTCTGTGATATTGCATGGGATCGTTCAGAAAGGGCATGACAGCTATCTTCATCTTTATCCTGTGCTTAAACGTTGGTGATGTTCAAAGTGTAAATTCACAGCTATTTAGTATTTCCTTAATTGCCACCGCAATAATAAGCCATGACACTCTCGGGTGTGAATGTTGCTAAATTTAACCAAGTGACACTCATTGTTCCTAATTATTCTAGGTTTCTGGGAAACTAATTTTCTTCGTAGTGTTACAAAAAATAATTGACCATGCGGCGAAATAGTGGGTAAAATAGGCTCATAACTATTAATAATACACAAAGTCAGTAGAAGCCAGTAGAAAGAAGCTAAGAAAAGTATTGTATTTCTTTTTCATTTTCTGCTTGCAGATTATTGCCCATCATTTCAATTCTGGCTGTTGCAGTGCACTATGAACACTAGTGCTAGACTCCCCTCTAGTATTCTTAATTTCAAACGTTGAGCGAACTTCAACATGCGGACTTAAAACGAAAAAGAAGACAGTTTAATGTAATCTACAAAATTCGTAGCAACCGTTAACAACCTGGTACGAAGGTGTCACCTTCAATAAGACTCAGTGTATGCGGGCGCCTCATTTCCTGCATCCAATAAATAGCTAACATTCACGAGCCTCTCTCTATCTTCTTTTTTTCCATTTTCCTCTTTTTTTGCACTTTCCTTCGTCGGCGAGAATCGGGAAGGAAAGTGGCAATCAGGTGGGCTTATATCGGCAAAGTGTGAATGAACCTGTTGCTTTTAGTGCGACATCACTTTTGACAAGTTCTCAGAACAACGTGACAGCTCTTTCTCTCTTTTTGCCACTGTGACGTATATTGGCTTCTCCTTAGTACTCACTACCCGACAATGGAAGCCTAACTTGAGACGTGTTTACTCGGACTGCTTCCTGGCTAGCCGAAGGAAGTGGAAGGAAGGCCTTTGCAGCCGGCGAGACTGTGTGTTCGCGGCGAGTGTTGACACTAACGCGTCGAATAGTTCTCTCGGAAGTTCTTGGTGGTCGGGTAAACAGTACCGAATATTCCATTGTCTCCCGCTTCCAACCGAGTGCAATCGACGCTCTTCTAGAGCACCTGCATGCGCTTCAATGCGGGGGAAATGCAAATAGCGAAGCGGTAAAATGCTGTGGCTCTGGAAAACAATTGTACTTCGTGAACTCCTTTGACTGTCCTAATGTGTTTATATCTCGTCACCTTTCTTTTTTTTCGAAAGAAAATTAACGTCCTTATAGAACACGTGTTGAGGGCCTTGAGAATAGGAATGTGGTAAAGCTAACGATAAAAATCGATTGTGTTCACGATCATGGAATCACTGTTATACTTGTTTTCATCGTTTCACATTTCGGCTGGTACACTTTAAAGAACCCTAAGTGGTCCAAATTATTACGGAATCCCCCACTACGGCGTGCCTCATAATCATATCGTGGTTTTGGCACGTACAACCCCATAATTTAATTTTTGTATAATTCGTTTTCATATTTCACGTGGCGTGCCATATTATCCGTGTTTCAAATGCACTCATAGCCTTGTGCTGAACTTTGGTCTTTGTGCAACTGCAGCCCCTTCGGAAGAAACAGCACCTAACAGACTCGATTGAATCATGATTTACAGCTTATGCCACGTGTATATAATGTTGAATTAGCTTATGTATCCCATCTATTTCGAACCACAAGACTGTCCTTGTTGCCTCGCATATCAGAAAAACATGGCTGTAAGTGTGTTCGTACGTTATTATTCAGCAATGTGGCAATGTTATGACTTTCATATCACCAGATGAATCATCGAAGGTTTTCCGATCAGACAAACGCAACGAGACGTTTATAAGTCAGCGATTTAGTGTGTTGTATAATATCAAGGCGTCATTTTAAGTAATGCACGTGGGTTTGATTATTTATTCTAAACTGTTCCCATGACAAGGTCTTCGTTCGCGACTTCAGATCGATTGGGGATTCGGGAGATCAGGGTATCTGGCCACTTTTGCCTCCGCAAATTAGATGATTTGAAACCTCCTAAGACAGGTAGAAAAACAAAGACGGCATCAAAATCAAGCTACAAACAGAAACGATGCAACAAACTAGCGCATAGCTATGTACCGGGCAGTAATAATGCGTAATTAGCGCAAGAAGGAAGAAATTAATGCAGACGCGCTCGTTCAGACGGCGCTCACCTAAATCCAGAACCGAAAGTGTGGCTTTACTAAAAAAAATTAAAAATATGGGCTGATCGCTGAGATAGTGCAGTTTAAAAAGAAATAAAACAAATTAAAGAAAAGAAAATTTTTAATACATGGCTCAGTGAAAAAGTAAGATAATACCAAAGCAACGTAAGAGAGAGATATGCAAACTTAAATTATATGCTCGAGATGTTAGCCTGGCTGATCATCTGGCATGCTACTCCATGTGCTCAGGGTAAGGTGTTCTAGGCGAAGTTAAAACAACTCAACAGCGGCCGACATCGACGAAAGAAAGGCAACATCTTCTGAGGGAGCCTATAGCCTCCTGGACATGGAAGAACGTCAAACAACATACCACATGCCTTCGAAGACTTATTTTTTATACAAACTGCGAATTTTCGCCCTGTGGTCTCGCTTTTAAATAAAAACAGTTGTGAATGAAGGTTATCAGTGCCGATCCAGAATACCTGAGCCTGGGTTTAGCGTGTTTACCGCCTAATATCTATAGTTTATTAGTCGCGATTCGTGATTCTGACCTCAAGCTGCTTTCTACAGGCAAAAATGCCGGATTTACGCTCGTACTATTGCTCGTCCGTAATCTTCAGGTACGCGAAACCATACAGAAGAATGCGGAAATAAATTGCATTAAATAAATAACCCGTAATCTACTACTCAGATAACATCTTAATTTTTCTTTCTTTTTTAGCAGATATTAGCACAAAGTTACACCATGCTCTATGCAATACCACGAGCCATAGTCCCCTTCCATTAAGCTCCGCTATCTTAGCGCTGTTTCCTGCATGAGTAACCTATTTTCGTTTTTTCACTATGAGTAGCACCAATAAACTAAAAATAATTATAGACATCAGAATCCATAGTTTTCGGTGTTAGTAAATTGTAAACACACCAATTGACACCTGTAATCCTACGGCAATGGACCTTTATTGAAAATAAATAAAGGTACGGGGAAATGGGAGCAAATTATTGTAATGCCAGATTTGAAATCTCAGCTCTGGTTCAAATGGGCGCCCTTTAGAGACAATTATCAGGAGCCTCACGGTCATTCCTCATTTATTGGCCGGCGAGTATAATTATCAAATCACTCGCGTGCACCAGAGATCCGGCTCTACAGTTCACCCGCAGTGGGACTAGACTCGCAACATGCAATGCTAGCTCTAAACTTTAAGCTTAGGGAGGTTACTAGAATTCGCTGTGTGGACGGAGCATCTTTAGTAACAAAAAAAAATTTGTTGGACCAGATTGTTCCAGAGTGCTAGAGCTCAAGCCAAATCTGTTCCTCAAAAAAGGAAACCTTCAACTTAAGAATATATGTTATTATGACCAGGTGATGCCAGGGAGATAATATTCCTTTCACGACGAGCAACGTGCTGGCTGCCTTGAAGTCTGGGACAGTACCTGCTGACTTTCGTATGGTCGAGTATAGTAGACCATTGATATCAGTAAACATATTTATGTGCTTATTTACTGCATACCTACCGGTTGTAATCACCTCGGTATTTTCCTTAAACGTAGAGCGCAACTCTGTATAACACGCCAAGCGAACAGTGTTGATTACTTTCCCACAATCATGCTATTCTTGCAGAGCAACAACCTTTACAGGAACAAATAACACCACGATGTTGACATTCTTTCACCGATGTGGCATCCCTTTCCCAACAATGTTTTGCAACGTTAATGTTGTTTTGGGAATTTTTTTCGTGCGAAGGTTGTAGACTTGATCAAAGTCAGTTCAACGACAGAAAAATTGGCGCTCGAACCACATGTGAACAGATATGCTCCAGTGGGCCGTCCAGTTCTCGGGTGGTTCATGTCAACGTGATATTCGTTTGCAAAGTCACACACTTAGTGCATATCAGCGCACAAGAAAACACGAAAATGTTAACAACAAGAAGATACATACGGTATAAAACACTCTAGCGGAAATCGTGGTGCCGAAAGCTAGCCGTTTGCATCTACAGTCGTCAGCCGATAAAAACCGTGTTCGAAACATCAAAACAAACGCTTGCGAAAGTGGGAGCGGGAGACTGCGTGGACAAGAGATCGCAGGCAACAGCGGCAGAAGGAGCTCACAACGAGACAAATTGTCACAGAGCAACTACAAGGACGAAGCATGCGTCGTTGAATTCGTTAAAATCAGTGTAGTAGTCGTTCCCTGCCCCCTTTCGCCCGCGATACCACACTACACCGTAACAAGGGGAATGCATTCGGTTTTCTGATAGTACTTGCGAAATGCGGGCCGATGTTGTTTGCAGTCTGCTTGCGCAATATGAACTACACATAATGAATGACGTAAGTGTTGCGCATCTGGTCAGCGAAGCAGCGCAAACTGTTACATAGCATCGACGGTCACGGATGACAGCGCCCATAGTGCGGCAGACATACATACACAACATATATATGTTCGCTGTGTTCCTTCTCTCCTTTGTTCATTCTCGATATATCTCTTTGACGCGTAGAGTAGCTAACCTACATTTCCTACATTTGCTTTATCCCTCCCTCAATATGTCGCACGCATACTGTAACAACGCTAAGTTCTTTTCACCGAATAATGCTGCCAAAGTCTTACACAACACGTTCTTTGTTCCATTCCGCTATCGATTACATTTGCGCTGTCTAAAGAGGCTTTAGAAATCGCACGAGCTACCACATACGTCGGTGCTATCCGCTGGCAAACTCTACATCTATCCATGCTCCCTAAAGAAGCTTATTCCTCCACATGCTCTCTTTCTCGCGCATTCCACATTAAGCGCCGAGAATGTTAGACCGAACTGCGTTAGGAATTACCGAGTCTCCACGGGAAAGCATTAGATCAGAAAACCATTTTGTAAACATCAGGTTAGAAAATCTACAAACAAGTTGATAAGCTAGGCCAAGCCAACATTTATACGTTGCTTTCCCGCGTTTCGCGGTTCGCGAATCGTTGACGTCGATCATCGCCATTCGCGCTCGGCCTCTTCGCCTCCTCCTATAATTCCGAAGAGCGGGAAGCTCGGGATGCGACTCGAAAAGATCGGGGCCCGGGATAATTGCCACACGATATGGAAGCGAGCGTATACGGATCACTGCTTTCTCCTCGAGAGATGCACGTAACAGGCGCTGGAAACACTTTCTCGACGAGGCTCGCCCGCTTCTGGGTCAATTTCCATCCGGGCGCTCTGAAGCGGCGGATAACTGACAATGTGTTCATCTTTTTTTGAGCCTCGTGCGATTACGCCCACCAACGACGCGTCCTTTCCTCGCGTGTGGACCACTTAGCGCAGTGCTCCGAGAGCTCCTTTTTCAGTGTCATGTGCCTGTCAGATTTTGACAATGTCGTTTTTCTCCATGTCGATAGTCGGTTCTTCTTATCCTTGCTTTGTCTTCTCTTTTTTTTCAGTGTCTTCTTGGGTCTTTTTGAAGATCAATGCTAGTTGATATGTCCTCGTTTATTTGTCTATGACGTCGCGTCGGAACCGGGTGGTTGCCCGAGAGCTTAACGTCATGATTGCAGCATTCTGTATCGAGCCTTTGATCCCTGTCCGTGTAATCCTTATGTATTTTTCTCCAGATACAGTGATTGTACTTCTTTCTATGCTTTTTTTTCACCCACAGTGTAACTGATCACAGACAAAGAAGTGCGCGTGCCTCATGCAAGCCAGCTTTGCAGAAGAAAAGCAAACTTTTAGAAAATCATCCAAATAAAATTTCTGTTTCCTTACTATCGCTAACTCTCAGCATTCTGCCCGGTATCCCTTTTCAGTGCGACCAACTATCCTATTTGAAAGAATGCAATATCTTAGATCTCTGTATCACGTGGGACAGCACACCAGAAGTGCGGAGAGTCGAGACGCGAGCATTATCTGGTGACATCTGTTTGTGTTTTACCCGTGCATCTCGTTTACGTCTACGAGTTCATAAAGGGCCACCTGTCTTGCTAATTGCAAGGGTCAGTATGTTGTTTTCCTATCTACAGCTTATGTCCGTGCATGTCGTTGCACTTAAAAACCAATGTTGATGATAAATAATTCATGGGGTCTTACGCTCCATTGCAACACTGGGTCTATGAGAAGCGCGGTAATCGGAGGCTCCAGATTAATTTTGACTACCCAGGCTTTTTTAGCGTGAAGCCTAATTGAATTGCACAAGTGCTTTGCATTGCGCCCCTGTTATAACACGGCCGCCACGGCCGGAAATGGAATTTGCGACCTCGTGCTCAGAAACAGAGCGCCATAGCCGCTTAATTACGGCCTCGGTTGCTGAAACCAGTGGTAATTTCATAACTTGTTCTGTCAGTTTGCTGCTTTCCGGTTGGTCCGGGATATATACATTGGCGTACCTGGATAAGACCAAAGGATGCGTACGGAAACTATGCAGCTAGCGAAGGTCAAACATGCATGCAACTAGAACAGTGTCAGAAACATTCTGTAGAGAAAGATAGAGAGGAAAGGCAGAGAATGGGGCATGATAGTGTGGCAATATAGTGGGTCTGTTGTACACGTGCCAACAGCCAGCAGTGAAGAACTGATATGATCTTTTCAAGACGAATGATAAGTCTAGGCCTTGGTTATAAGTCTCAGTAAGTTATGCAACTGGTGACGTCCAGTTAGGGATGCCTAAGGCTACAGCTTCTGCAACTCTGCTCTGTTGCCAGAGAATGTAGCTGCCTTAGTCGATTTATACTCTAGCTCGCTTTCTTCGGTGCGCCTTGCCGTGCCACCAGATGCTTATGGCAGCTGGCGTGCGAGCGACGCTCATCTATTAATAACGAGCCATTGCGTGGTTGTGGTGTGGGCAGTTTAGTTGGAAATATTTCACGTCGTCACTCGGCCAAAGCTTGTAGGCACCGAGGGCAATCGAAATAATCATCAAATTCATGTCGTTCGGCATGTAGCACTACCGTGAGATTTGGTTGTTCCAACTGGGCTAAGCGCTCGTGTTTGTCGCTTCTCTCTCGCTCATCTACGTCTTTCACGCGCTGATTTTTTTAATATGGTCAAAGTCTGGAGCTACGGTATCCCAATGAATTCAAGATTGTTCGAAGCCCTACGTAGTGAATAACTCCGTAGGTAGGACGTTTATCTCGTAAGTACTCGTTTCCTCCAATCCTGTTCATTCCGTATCATGCCTAATTATTCCGAAGGGAGACCTGTGGACTAGATGCCTGCGTTTTAATGCCGGAGTACGCATACTCCCGCTTTCAGCTCGCTAGCGGTGAGTCGTGAAGCTTGCGTACGTCTAGGTTGTGCATGATGTGCAGTGGGGCACTGCCGCACCACCATTTTTCGTTCCGAAAACTGTTTCTGCCTGCCACTTGGCTGCATTTTCTGGCGCTGTTATCTTTGAGGAAACCCTGAGCGCAAAACAAGATTACCCGAAAATCAGTCTCGGTAACACCAAGTATTCCACTCGTTTGTGTTCTGTAATGCGAATTTTTTTTCCTGCAATACTGGCCAAGAACAAAGAAGACGGGAAAGTGAGCCTTGACATCCAAGCCAGCCGGAAGCACATGGGATTCAAGAGATCGGGGAGTTCGAAATAAAACTTAAATGAGTCGGTGCAATGCGTGCATTCTGTACGTGCTCCCCTCCGGTCTCCCTGTCTCCCTGTGGAGCGGGAGACAACACGAGACCGACCGTTATCTCGAAGCAGTAAGGAAGCGGAGGGGGTGCGCAATGCGACGCTGCGACGTCCAGCCCGCCGGTGGCGCGCTGTCCGTCCGCGCGGAAACCAAACCCGGCGCCTTATTCGCCCGTTGGTCCGCCGTCCTTCGCGTAAGAACGGCTCACAGAACGGACAAAGCAGGCAGCCTCGGCCGGGCTCCAGGAAGAGGCGGACAAATTGGCTAGCGCTGGACTGAAAGACGAGATGATGAGGTTTGCACGAGAGGGCGTCGGAAGAACGAGAAGGAAGTGCGACCAAAGAGGGGACAACAAAAAGAAAACCCAAACAGGCGAAGAGTTGTGCTCGGACGAAATACCGTGGAAAGTCTAGGAAGATGATAGTTAAAAAAGCTCATGAGCGGGGAAGGGGGGGGGCGCAGCGCCTCAGATAGGCCACGCCGCATTGGGCAAAGACGGCCCGCTTCGCGAAAACCGGAGGCACGAGGGAAAAGAGCGCCAGGTTCTTTGCGTGTGCTCGAGATTAGCCGCATGATGTCATCGCATGGCGGCGCATGGGCCACGCTGCGATAGATGTAGCCGAGGCTACGAAGCGCATGAGCTGCGAGAGAGAGGGGGAAATAGGAGGGAGAGGAAATGCTCTGTGTTTACAGAGATCCACCACCCCAGTATATAAGAAGGGAGGCGGGTCGAGGGGTACTCGGAGCACACGTCGCAGGTGGCTGGGACCTGCCGGGCGGGGATTATCTCGCCCTCTCGCGCAAACACTGAGCCCGCTGAGGAGACCGGTCCGTGCGATGGCTACAGAAAAAAAATAAACAAAAAGGAAGAAGGCACGAATAACAAAGATATCGGGAGGGGCGCCCACGGTTCGCATGAGAGTGTTCTGGTTAAGATTAAGGCAAATAACGGTCTCACCACCGAGATTTGTCTCTGCGTTTCACGGCGTCTGGCGAAAAAGAGGATTGGAGAGAAAACAAGAAAAGTCGACAATAAACGGCAATTGAGAGCAACCGCTCGCTCTTGGGAAGAGAGCTTGGCGCATTGAGTGTGCGTGCATTGCTTCCGCTCTCGCGATTACGAATGAGCAAGGGCTTCCTGGCGAGCGTGCCTCCTCGCTTTTTTATTTATTGCGCCCCTTCGGCTTGCTAGGTTACAGCGCCATGTAGCAGCTTTATTCCGTGCTTTGCCGAGGGCTTGCAACGTTCCCACCGCGATATCGTTTTTGTCCTTTCTGAGCCGAGATGGGTTTTACTCCCCGAAGGCTTGGCGTTTTCTGTGCGTGATCCCACATGAGAAACGTTCCAAGTTTTCCCTCTTACAGACATTTCTTTCGGCTTTGCCACGCAAAAGGACACAGCATGTTTGTTCTCTTTGAGGCGTTAGTCAGCGGTATTGCGGCTAGTACATGGTCACCGGTGTTCGGAACTCGGGCGATGCTAGAGGTACGTGTGGCAAAAGGCAAAAGTGAAACCAGTTGATAGACTAGTAAGCTGCTTTTGAAGTCGAGAGTTCGATGGAAGCCCGTCTGGTCGGAATGAAGCATGAAGCAATAAAGCGACGGACACCGCCCAAAAGAGGTACTAAAAAGGAATAAATCTAAAAGCCGTTTCGGCTTTCCTACGGAAGCCTTGTTCACAATGGGTCCACTGTGAACAAGGCTTCTGTATGGAAGCCGAAACGTCTTTTAGATTTGTTCCTTTTTAGTACTTCTTTTGGGCGGTGTCCGTCGTTTTATTGCTTAATCTGCTTTTGGCACGTGGCATCATAAAAGACTGTTGTGGATTATGAGAACGCGTGGCAGCATTATGTTTTGTTTAAGAGCACTTACTATAAAGCGAAAACAGTCAGTAGTGCAACCAAGTACAGGATATTAAAACAACGTAATTTCTATCTCTCTCTCAATCTCTCTCTTTCTCGACAAAAGATCTGTAGCCCTTCTTCCGTGCACTTCTGAGACAATTTGAAGGTTTCATTCCAAAATATAGGTATCGAAGTAACGCAAAGGCCTTCGGTCACTTTGGGATGTTGCTTATAGTGCGAGCTTTGTATAAATCAGGAGCAATAGAGTGCAATTTAACATTAATATTACTGAAAGAAATTTTGGCTGAGATTTTTTCACTAAAAACCTTTTCAGTATACCCTATGCAATTAGTATATTTCTTAGACCTGAATCTTCTCTTTCTGCTTTACTGGCAGTGTAGCAGAAGGTAGAGTTAACGTAGTTTTAACAGAAATGGTTTGAAGCAGCACGCTTCGGGCTATGCTACATTACTTGTGGGAAAGTACGAATGCCACTTATGAGAAATAATAATAATAATAATAATAATAATAATAATAATAATAATAATAATAATAATAATAATAATAATACCCAAATAATACATTTACTGCTCTTCACGAGGCTCCTAGTGTTCCTTTTTCATTCTTTTTCCTTGGTTTCGCAAGTATGCGTGCCTTGCCAAACATTCCATGAATATTACTTCCTAGAAAAATGAAGAAAACTGTAAAGAGGCGCGATATGCCACTTCCCTATGCATAACATTGTGGAGTATTTCAGACGGCGCGCAATTATGCTCCTAAATTACGTTTCTTACTGTTTTCGTGATCTTAGGAAGTACTGTATAAAATTAATCATAACGTTCAGTCACGCTTAACTGTTCGATACAAAAGGGAGTGATTGCGGAATGAAACGGCTTTACTAAGACCTAAATTAATTAAAAGAAATGCATTTCAAAGCAAATAATTATATAAGCGACGTGGGAGAAGAAATATCTTTTCACGCTTACTTGTTACGACACATCATAAATTCATCGCTCATTGAGAATACCTACTTATCAAGCGCGAAACACCTACTCGACCCGCACTGCTGCATGTTTACTCCCATCGCACCATCGAACCAGCTAGCGAGGTCGCTCGCTCAATCAGATCGACTCAGAACGAGCGCGAGTTCTCGCCCCCTCGTTCAGCCACACGTTGCGCTAAGAGCTGAGGGAACGGCGAGGGTAAACAGCGTCGTCTAGAACCAGCACCACATGTCTGGCTCTTGCAGTACGTGTGCGGTAGTCGAAAGCGGGCAGGCTCAGAACACCGACATTTACACAACACGTCGATATTACATACACGTACGCACTAACGTTCGCACGCCTGCGGACACGTCGGGCGTGCGTGCCGCGTGCCCTTACATGCGCTCACGTGACCGCTTCCCCGCCCTGCGGCTACAAGCTACAACAGGGTGCGTTCATCTCTCCTTCGCAGTCGCCAGCGCGAGCAATGGAGAGGGACCACGAGATTACGAGGGGAGGAGGGCGGCGTTTGCTAACCGCATCCTCCCCGCGTATCAAGGCGAGAGACAAGGAAAGCAAGAAGAGAAAGCGAGTCGCAAGCACTCACGCCCGCGCGAGCACTGCCACGCGCCTCGACGCGTCACCCCTCGCGGCGGGGTGGGTCCCCTTCCTCTGGACGCTACAAATAAGGATTTATGCGCCCGCACAGCGTCTCCCTAAAGCCCTCCGGACGCGGACCCTCTTTGGCCCGTTGGTCACGTGTTCTGCTTTCGTTTCTTCGCCGCTCGGCCGGAGCATGCGCGCCACTCGCTCAAGAACAAGAAGCTCCCCGCCGGTTGCGCACCGAAGGTCCGGGCCCCTGAGACACGCAGGAAGGAGCAAAGCCCTGCGCCGTGGGGAACAACGAATCCGGTCGCACCGTGCCTCCTCTACGCGAACGGGGCGACCGGGCCCGTGGCGTCGTCGGTCACAAGCAGCCGATTATCTGTTTATGGGGAGGAATTGGGTCGCTCGGCTACGGCGACTGCCGGCGAAAAATCAGAGGCTACGCGCGTGGTACAGCGGCGCCGAAACATCGCGCGGAACCCGAGCTGACGCGATTGCTTCTTTGGCGCCCGCGCGATCGGGAACCAACGTGACACGCCCGCGGCACGCACCCCTTCGAGCTCGGCGCGCTCTCGATTCGGAAGCCGGAGCGGCGGCGGCGGCGAAAATTGGATCATAGCGGGGGCGAGTGGTGCTTCGCGGGATTTCCAACAGGCCGCGTGTGCATCGCATCTGGCGTGGTGCACCATTGCAACGCAGCACCGAGAAGCGAGAACTGGATGCTCATTGCTCTCACTCTGAAACGAAATTTGGGGAGGTATGCGAGGGCGTTTCGCTGCCGCAATTATCATCTGGTATAAGGTGAAATACAGTAGCCTCTCTTCCGTTAAAGGGAAATACCATGGAATTGATAAAAAAGAAAGGATAACTGAAAGAACACCTCAGTAGTACTACTGCTGCGAGCCAAAAGCCAATTGTAACTTGCTGAATGAGGATTTGCAGAAATGTCGAAATAAAATATTCTAGGGCAAGAATTTGCGTAAAAAAAATTTTGTCGATGAAGACCTTCAATGTGCTTATCTCAGGCAGTAAACAACCCATCATAGCTATTGAAAACTGAAAGCAGACGAAAGAATCGTAACCTCATCCGCATCAGCTTTCTGGAGGAGGAGGGCATGCGATAACTGTAGTTATAGAAAAAACACACCACACCATTCCTATTCTCCGGGGTAGGGCAGCGCGCGCTGTCTATCACGCGTGACGCATAATCTTGGAGGCCATGTACCAGTACATATAACTATGGGATTCTGCGTCAAATGCTGCGTTAAGGCCGCTTAAATATGTCGATTAGAACCTCTCATAGCAGGCGGTCGATTCTTAGAGCTGTTAACTGATGCATCCCTCGGCAAGTTTTGTCTGTGCATGACTGCCACGATTTCAAATCGCTGCTAGTAAGTAAATAAGTCATAAATACTCGGTACATTTTAAATGCATGAGCCTAGCTAGATTTCGCAGGAGTGTCATTATGCACACAGCGTCAGGCTCCGCAATAGATAACTCTGTGGATTACCGACACCTTCTATACCCTTGGCACAGATATTTTTGTCAAACACGAATAACTGAAGTGTCCATCACGAGGCTGCGCTGCCGTATACCTACGTTATCTACTTTATCTACTGTTACGTTTCGCCTACGACGCGCGGTATAGCCGGCGCGGATGCAACGGACGCCGGGGCTTCATTCAAAGCGGCGGACATTTTGGCCCGTTTAGCGCTGCCGCGACGCCTCCCCGCCAAGTGCGTCCAGGCATGTTTCGATGCCACATGTATTCGTGTGTGCGTGTGTGTGTGTGTGTGCATGTTGGTGCCCACGCTTGTCAAAGCGCGGCAGCCGGGGAGAGGAGCTCCCCAAGTGTGAAGCGAGGAGGTCTGACCGGCGCCGGCCCGGCTGATGCGTCACTACACTCGTCTCAACATGTCTCTCAGCTTGTCCGTGCCCCGCCGTCACGTGTCCTCATCCCGTGACGTTCCTTCTTGCCGTCAACTCCGACAGTATAAAAGCAGCTGCGCCCGGACGCCAGGAGAGAGGCTCCGATTTTTTCTGTTGAGTAACGTCCTCTCCCGTCTCTCCACTTCGGTCGACCTGACCGGCCGCTCTTTTGCGATGCTAGAATAAACAAGTTGTTCTGTTAGCAGTCGACTCATGCTTTGCTCGGACCTTCGGATGCTTCCAGTTATGCCCCAGGCCGCCAGGCCAACGCTACCCTTGGGGCTTGCGACCCATTTGCAACAACTCGTGCCAGTGGTACGATTGCAATAACGGGTGTCAGCACTGAGATTCCAACGCTACACAGGTCTCGTCTGGACCTTCAACACTATGCTCATTCTTTGGAGAAGCGGAACTAATAGAACACTTCTTGTTGTCGTGTAAGCGTTTTTCTGTAATAAGAAAATCATTACTGGGAATCCCGCTTCGAAATATTGGCCTAGATTTATCTGTACCAGTGGTGCCATCTTTTGGAGCATCTATTATCGGTTTCGGCCACAGAAATGTTTGCTTGGCAATCAAAAATTACCTGACTGAATTGAGTGCCATGCTAGACTGAACGTTCCCTCTTTTTTAAAAAGTGCAAGAAAATCCATGAAATAAATAAATGCAGGAAGTGCCCGGAAGTAGGAGGAACTACAAAAAGAACCTCAAATAAATTATGGTCCTAATCCAGGGATCGGGCAGAGCTCCACCATATTTCCCAGCCAGTCGATAGCGTTGGTCGAGTGTCTGTAACAGCACGAAATTTCTCTTCAATTTCGAAAGGCCTTTTTCTGGGAAAACTGTTCAGACTTCTATTCTAGGTACACAGCTTCTTTTCAGACAGGTCACAACTTTCCTTTTCATGAAACACTCTTAAAGCTGCGGATTTTCGCAAAATTTCATTTGTTTATTGCTGGTGAAGTATTTGACCCAATGATAGAATGGTCGTCTGGTTCATCGTAGAGGCTACGGCACACGCGTGCCCATGAGGAATGGAACGACGCCCGACAGAACCGAACCGCACTGAAGAGCCAGAAAAAAAAGATTACTGGAGTTTGAGCCGCAAAAATAGAAAAGGTGAACAGTGCAACAGTAGCTGATGTCTTCGCAATGAAACGCGTGAAAACGTTTGTATGATATTCCCAGAGGACTAGTGTAAACTAAGGGGTGAGTGCTAGAAATCACCGAATTGAAAATGAGAGACCAGCTCAATGCACGCCAGTTGAAAAAAAACAAAATGAATAACTTTATGGCTTAACTACCGCCTGATGATTGATTATTATTTACCCTAACGTTGACTTAGTATGCATCATTTCGGTATCCTCCTGAGACCTTAACGCAGCTCAGGAACGTGATCGCTTTCAAGTCGGTTCTTATTGCTGGCTGGTAGGTAACCAACGTACATAACAACGTACAAATACATTTCTGTCTGTTTCTTTTTTCTTTTCTTTTTTTTTGGAACCACAATTAGGTTCTAGAATCAGCAACGCTAACCAGTCGCGTACGAATGATCATGTGAAGTGAAAGACAGAAGACACATCGAATGCTTAGTGTCATAGAAGAAACTCTCTGTAGAAGAAAGAAAGAAAGAAAGAAAGAAAGAAAGAAAGAAAGAAACAAAGAAAGAAACAAAGAAAGAAAGAAAGAAAGAAAGAAAGAAAGAAAGAAAGAAAGAAAGAAAGAAAGAAAGAAAGAAAGAAAGAAAGAACACGAGCCGCATGAACGCGGCGTGAGGGAGACAAAGCACCGCCAGAGGAGCGACAGGAGAATCGATTTGTTTGCCGGCTCTGCAGGGCCAGGGTGGGGCCAGATTTGCCCAAGTAGCAAGCACACGAGCGGAGATCGATGGCGAGTTCACTTCGTGGCGAAGGGCGCAGTCTGTCTTGCCCTTTTGAAATGACTCGTGAGGTTGAATCTTTCATCAGGACCTCGCGCAAACATTCCAGAGAGTAAGATATACCTCCCCTCTTTGTGGATACGCGGGCTGAAATTGGAACAAACTGCGTGCGCAGGTTTCGAGATGACGGCAATGACTTGTGGCACGTCGTTCTTATAGTATGTTTGCAGCTCCTTATGTAGCCTGAATTTTGTGCCCTCTCGACAGCTTGCAAGCAGTAGTCACTGCGTGCAGAATACAGCATGTATTACGAGAATTTGAATTGCGCACTACGTTATCAATGTCACTGGAATGTGGAGCAAGATTAGAACAAATAGTGGGAACGCATGCGTAGGTGCGTGCGCATTCAGAGTTCAAATTTTCAGAAAGTTATAAATTACAGCGCATGCAAAAAATAATGGCTTAATTTCTCTTCCCCTAAGCTGCGCGCGTTTCTTCTCTTTCCAGGAGAAACTTTTCTCCCATTTTTTTCACACGTCACATCAAAACATCAAACATCACACGTGACTATCCAATCGCATTTTAACTTCGCCGTATGCTACTATAAATAAAGAAAAGGCAACACCGATGTTTGGTTTTGGATTGAGATACTGCAAAACCTCAATAATCGCTGGTCTTGGCAACGCGTTCGCGTTACAAACGCAAATCAGGAGGAAATGGACGCTGCAGATTACTCCTATATTTGTTGTTCATGATTTTTAGAGCACTTTTTGGCAGTGCTTGCAGATACAGGCTCGCGATTGAGCAAAGTTTGCATCTAAGGAAACTTTGTAATAATTTAAAAAATCAGCAGCTGTTCTAGCCCACACCGATGAGGAACAGCCGTAACCCAGAAAAATATACCGTCGGTTTACGAACTATGCAGTTTCTCATACGCCTCTTACGAACTCAAGAAGCGGAGTAGAAGTTTTCTCGCTCGTCCCACGTTATTAAATTATATTTCTGGGCAGACCTTTTCAAGCCATAAAGGTAGAGTGCAGTTTTGAAAGTTTACGGAGTCCCAACTTTCGAGATCATATAATTTGTAGAGATTTTCATCCTAAGCCACAAAATGATGGAATACCACAGAAAGGGTATAAAAAACGCTTTAAAGTCAGCAGAAAGAAGAGTACTAACGTTACTGACTGATCGCCTCCAAGCTGCAAGCAATTGTTGGTGGTATGTCTGTGGTGTTTTTTCTTATTTTTTATTTGGCCACTATCAGGGCTATTGAGGCGTTACAGACAGGCGTGGTAAGTATTTATACAAATCAATAAAAAAAGGAAAGTTTCAACATAGGTGACAAAGAAGTGCAGATTTGAAAGCTTGAGGTTCAGGAATGGAGATGTTGCAGGCGGGCAGGTGGTTCCAGTCCGAGCTGGTCTTGCGGAGGAAAGAATAAAAATACTGGTTAGTTCGGTAACTTGGAATGCCCACTTTGAATGGATGATCAATGAGGGATTGTATGTAATTCGGAGGAGTGAATATACTTTGTTTCAGTGATACGTTTGCGTAATATATCTTGTGGATAGTGGAGAGATCCGATAAAGATGACGCCACATGGAAAGATCCGGAAGGTCTAGGGTCCTTTTCATAAATGTGACATTATATGATCACGAAAGTAGTTAGCCTAAATAATACGAGCTGAACTATCCTGAACAGATTCTAGAGTATTCATTACTTTATATTAGGCTCCCACACGGAAGGCGCATATTCCATCTTAGTTCGAATGACCATGTTATACAAAAGTAATTTTAAAACTACCTGAGCAAGTGAAAAATTACGGCGAAGGAAACCAAGCATGCAATTAGCATAGTTAGATATGTGTTCAATATGCGTTTTCCATGAAAAGTCACTGCTCATGTGTGCGCCAAGATGTTTATACGCAGAGACAAAGGATAACGAAGAGCCGTTAAGAACATATGGATGCGGGTTAGCTTTGGAAGAAACTCATGTTACTTGCATTGCCTTGCATTTGGTTACATAAAGCTTCATGAGCCAAGTGTCGCACCACGCACAAATGCTATGAATGTCATTATTGTCATTGAAGAACTTTAGGGTCAGATGGGTTAGAAATTTCTCAATATGTAGCACAGTCGTCAGCGAACAGCCTTATAGATGATATTACGAGATCAGGAAAGAGAGAGAGACAGGGGAAAGGGAAAAGGCAGGAAGGTTAACCAGAGGGGAAGATCTGGTTTGCTGCCCTACGCTGGGGAAAGAGGGGAGGGGGAAGTAAAGTGATAACAAAGTAGTGATAAGGAAAGAAAGGCGAGATCACGAAGATCATTAATATAGATTAGGAAGAGGACAGGTCCTAGTACAGATCCTTGAGGAATACCCGATCTTACTGATGAAAGATTAGAGCTATGGTAATTAGCGGTCATGTACTGAGTACGATCACACAAATACAATCAAGCCATTTTAATACGGCATCATTTAGGGTTATGTTACTAAGCTTAAAAAGCCGAAGAGTATGAGACATGGTATAAGATGCTTTAGCGAAATCAATGAATATACACTCAACGACGGAGGAATGGTTCAAAGCAGCAAAAATATCGTTATTAAAAGCGATTAACTGCGTTTCACAAGATTGGTTTCGTCGACAACCATGCTGATTGCCTGTAAAAAAGGAATTGGATTCAAGGTGACTGACGAGGGCAGAATAGATGATATGTTCAAGTAAGTTGCGTGTAATTGATGTTAATGATATTGGTCTGTAATTTTAAGGACTGTGAACATCTGCAGACTTATGCATTCGAACCACTTTGCCCACCTCCCAGTCATTTGTGGGCGTGCCAGTCTGCAATGATTGGGCAAAAATCGCTGACAGCATAAGAGAAGACTAAGTATTGGTGCTTTTCAACAACTTGTTGATATCGTCAACACCTGTGGAGGATGACATATTAAGGTTATCGACAAGTTTGTAAGTTCCTTTCCAGTCAATGATGATATCTTCCATCAATAGGAAGTCTAGGGAAGGTACATCGGGTAGGGTAACCGCAGTAGCTGTTGAGAAACATGAAGAAAATGTGTTTTTAATAATGTGTAAGATTAGTTCGGGGGAAGCAGAGCACCGCAGTTAGATTACAGAAAGATTTCATGTTAACGATGGTCCGGAATTAGCGCGGCTTAGTAATCAGCAATTGAGGCAGGGTGTCTTGAAAGAAGTTGTGTTTCGCGGTATAAAGAGGCATTTTTTGTATTCAAATGCCACAGCGTGATAAGCATTCCATCTGTCAGTTACGTTCGTTAACCTAGAGCGACGAAAGATACGCTTTTTCTTGTTTAATAAGTGTTTCAATGAAATATTGAACCACGGCGAACGTTTAGTACACGTTATTTGACGAAGTGTGATGTACTTTTCAGTAAGGGCTTTCATTTTCCATTTAAAAAGAGACCAGTTATCGTGTAGCGAGCGTTCCCAAAATCTGGGAAAGAATACGCCAGTAAATGCCTCGGGTTCAGTGTTAATTGCAGAATAATTTCTTTTGTAATTCTGAATTATCTTATGATGTTTCACTGGACGAAATGAATGTGATGGCATAGTGAAGTTGATAACTGAATGGTCGCTTAGTCCAGGTGGCAATGTGAGAGGTGAAACGGAATTGGGAAGGGACGGAATTGGGAGGGAGAGGGGGGGGGGGGGAGTTGTTAGCACAAGGTCCAGTCAATTGGCAGTGGATGCTGTAACGCAAGTTGCATCTTTCCCAAGTTGACAAAGGTTGAGTGTTTAACATAAGTTCTTCTTGGATTTTTTTGTTTCTTTCACAACAGCGCAGAGAACTAGGACGAGATGAGTGCACATACGCAGCGCAATGGCTCTGTCAGAAAAAGAACTGAGTTTTCTTGAAGATAAATAGGAAACACGTGCACAGCTGTTCATATGTCCCTGCAGCCCTGGGCTCAGGTACTGTCATTTTGTGTGCCTTTGTGCATTTTCATTTGAGATTGGTTGCCACCGTATTTAAGCAGTGGAAATCACGTTAATAAAACCAGTTGTAAGTTCAGCGCTGTGTATTCGTCTGTGCATTCTGTGTATTCGTCTGTGCACTCGTCTCCTCCTAGTCCTTTGCGCTGTAAAAGAATGTCACACCAACTTGCCCAAGCTTCAACAGTGTCTGCAGTCAATTTTTTTTCTTTGTCGTGCTGCTGATAAAAAATGAAAAAAAATGTATCTAAGAAAGAGAACGATGTCGACAGCTCAGGACAACGAAACTTGAAATAGTACTTGTATTCCGGTTACAGGATTCTGTATCCAACGCTTGTATTGCGTGTAAGAACAGTGTAACATTGGAATGGATAATATTTGGCCGCTGTCGAAATTGAACCTATTTTGCTGACTTAGGTCGTGCAGAAACTTTCGACATCACGTCTTTACTCTTTATTGCGAGATTTAATGGGTTTCTTTCTGTGGGTTCGATAACTGGGAAATCTTTGAGACGGTTAGTTTCACAGTTTGGAGAAAAAAACGTTATATCCCCGGTATTCCTGCGGGGCACAGTTGACAGCTGTTGTTGAGCAAGCGAACGAATCCCGCGAAATTGACCGGACAGGTCGAGTTACCACCGCTTCCGAGGTTATACTTCTACAGTGAAACTGCCGGAGGTGGGATGTTTTGCAAGAAGAGTTTGCTCACATTCTGTAAAACATTTCAGGAAGATAGACGCCGCCTTACTTTTCGACCTGCTCTTTAGTGTCACATTTCGTCTTTACGAAGGGGAGCGATAACCACGGACCTAACGTATAACTGCAGCCTGCACAATGACAAAATCCTTCACTGCAGAAGCATTGCGACAGTGCTAGGTTGCCTGACGCAGCTAAACGTGAAACTTCGGCGTGTCTTCAAAGACAGTCGTTTGGCTTGAAGCAAGCAGGCTGCCGTAAAAAAAAATCTATTTTCTTTTTTCTCGTATTACGCTATCTTCCAGGGTTCTTCTACAAATCATTTTACAGTTGATCAGTTACAGCCTTGGACTATAATTTGGCACATAATGCTCGGCAAGGCTAACTAAAGTACATTTCGCTGGTAATTGCTAATTCCAATCACCTTCTGTTTCTATTCCATTAATTTATTTGTTCACAGTTTCCTGCCTGATCAACGTTAACAAAAAGTAAGATAATTTATTCAACAGATATTCAACTGCGTCGATGTGATACAGAGCAAAATTGTATTCAAAGTATGCCACACTCATATTCGAGACCTTAGCGTGTTTACCCTCACGTATTACTTTGTGTAAACACCGTCTCGTCTCTTTGCATTCTGTTGCTTCTTACTTCGTGTGAAGTGCCCGCTATGTGTTTGATAGCCTTCAGCATTTTGTTGCTTACATCACCGTTAAAGTCTTGTCGTAAAAATACATATTGACGCTTTAACCACGCAACTATAAGTGCACCGCAGAAACTACGGCTAGCGCCTTTCTGCTGCAAGAGTGGCTAGAAGTTCCTGGACTGCGCTCATATTATTTTTTTCTTTATTCTTTTCGCGCCACTCGGGAAATAGCGTGTACAGCCTCTATACCTGTGGTGAGTCTTAAGGCCGCTTATAAATGGTTCGAGACCACGGCTGGCACCTGAGCGAGCCCCTTACCTGACAAGGAAGCGCCGGTAGCGCGAGCGGGGAGATGGATGGAGCCCCGCAGCGTGCGCCTCGATTTTCTCCGCATGCGATATTCATAGCAATGCTCTCCTGCGCAGCCCTGCCAGCGCGATCGTCGGTTCTTCGCGCTCGCAGCGTCGCCAGATCCAGGCGCCCGCAAGGGGACGAGGTGAAGGCGCTGCCGGTACACGTCGCGGTATACTCTGCGTGTCGTGTCGTGTCGTAGTAATCACTCTGAGCGGCTACACGCAATGTTGCGACACGCAAGAGAGCCACACGGGACAACTCGCCTGGAGCGACAGCGCCAGCTGCAAGCCTTCGTAGCGGTGACTCGGCAGTTAAATCCCGTGCTGAGCGTGGCTTGCAACCGGCGGCAGGGAACCAGATGGACAAGCGAGGAGATAAGGGGTTTGACCAAATGTTCCAGAACTAGCGACGTGGCCTCTGCAGCAGGAATGCAGCTCTTTGAGTGCAGTTGCGGTACACTTAAATTGCATGCTATATCCTCGAATGTCCAGGGTGGATGTATACCTTTTCCTTCTGTCTCGAACATCGTAATCCTAAGACTCGAAGCATGTTCAGTGATGCATAAAAATGCGAGCGTGGCCTGCTCGCATTTTTTAACGATGCACACACTTACCTGCACGTCTTAAGAGGGCTTTGCCGGATGTTGGACATTTTCTGTGGTCGTGCCCACAATTGCGAGACGAAAGGGACGTTCGCCTTAAAAATCTGCAACGAAATGACCTTCCACATACGTGCCTGCACACCTTCTATTTCCCGAAGGACCAGTTATAGGCTGTAAAGAAACTTCACGCCTCCTAATCGGATTCCTAAGCGAGTCTGGTCCGATGGACATGTGGTGAAACAGCGCAGTGATTTTATAAGAGGGGCTCGGGTGGAGCAACTGCCGGCCTTGACCGCCAGGCTACACCCACCTGTTGCTACAACTCACCACGACCACCAAAGGGTGTGTTCGTCCGATTGTGTTCTTGCTTCCCTTCTCTGCCGCCCTCTGCACGCCATGGCAAACCAACTAGCCAAAAATACGTTTCCATCACTGCTAAGCGTGGTGTGGTGGGCTCCATTGTGGGCAGAGCATGGTGTCGTGGGCACCACCACCGCAGGCATATGAAGACGGGAGGCAAAAACACTCGTTCACTTTGATCTAGATGCGACGTCAAAGACTCTTAGTTGATCGAAATTAGCAACTCAGAGCATTTAAAAAAAATAGGTGTCCGGTCTACCTTCCTTACTGCGGGCGTACTATACAGTGGTCGCTAGCCACCACATTTGTGTAATGTGTTCATCATAAAAATTACCATAAAGTCACACAATTACAGCGTCGTTAACCTCTCAGATTTCATCTATATCTTCAATGTCTGCTCACTGAGCCGCAATTGGATGTTCGCAGAAAGGCGGTTCAAATCAGCAGTGCTAGGGACGCTTGTATGCGAAGCACTAGAGCTTTTTGCATTGGAAAGCATTGTTCAACCTCATGTCGCCGTTTTATTATTTCAAACAACATGCACAAATTATTATGGTTGAAGACTCCTTGGCCTCTAGATTAACGCCCCTGAGTGCCTATATTGAGCTACACCTCTTTGCTACGTTACTTATTGAAAGAATGCAAAGGTAGGCTTGTATTTGGAACCAACGCATGTAGTTAGAATAACATGTATTCTTAAAAAGGAATCACTAAGCTTAAAAAGTTTGTTGATAGCTGATACTGTACGATCACTTAACTTCCTGAAAATTGAAATCCTATTGAACGTATGAACACACGCACACGCACACACACTCGAGCGCACGCACAGAAAATACAAGTTTCTTTAGGTACTCAAAGAAAAAGAGAATAATTTTGCGACGAAAAATTCATACCTCTAACCAGATGACCTTTGTATTTGCGCATATTATACGTCGATACCATAGGGCCCCACGCGGTGTTGTTTACGTTTAATCTCTGCCCTTTGAGTGAGGATGACGGGAACCCCGGCCTGCGAGCCTTGTCATCCGCGGTGAACGTCACGTCGTTTAGGAGCCGCAAAAAGAATGATGAAGACGGATAACGTTCTCTCTTTCGTAAAGTGGGCCAAGGTCGAGCGCTTGTCAATGCACAGATCCAATTCACTCTTTATTCATGGCGAATGACGGAGTGCCGTCTCGTGGAGTAGCAGTACACGTGGCAAGGATGTCCTTCCTGCGGGCGCAATACAAAGCCTTAAATGGTGCACGTTTCTGAAAGCAGGGCATCTTTCGTCAGGCTCTTGTTGTTCGTAGCCTGCAAAAGACAAGCCTCGTTAAACGGGGTGATCGAACAGCCGTCTCGACCTTCTTTTGTTTGGGCGATTCGAACTTTCCCGTAAACTTGAGCTGCTTGTGTTGCACCATAATATGCTTTCCATTGTGTCGCTGCCGAGGAAAGTCATTATTTGCCCGCTTTACTGACAGTGGCATTCAATGAACGAACGAAGAGAGCTGCATATTGGAAACGGAGACACGCCGGAGAACATGAAAAAAAAAACAAGAGTCTGCAGGGAGAAAATGTATAAAAAGACGCATAGCCAACGCATTGGTGGAATCTAAATGACGCGAAACAGCGTGCTTGAGGTAGCGAGGTATTATTATTATTATTATTATTATTATTATTATTATTATTATTATTATTATTATTATTATTATTATTATTATTATTATTATTATTATTATTATTATTATTATTATTATTATTAGTTTTGAAGACATACACACTTGACAGGAAAGGGAGAGCGATGAGGAGGCTGGCGAATGCCACCGGAAGAGGCACAGCCTCGCCGCCTGTAGCCTGTATGCGTCAGCAGGACAAAGGCGATATTTGGTGCTCGTCGAGGGAAGAGTGTTCATGAAAGGTCTGTGGGGGCACAGAACCAGAAGCGCATACAGAGTGATCCAAGCTGTCCACTAGGTCAGACAGCTGTCAGCAACGAGTTGTCTACTTTGTAAGATAGCCAGTTGCCCAAGTTGTATATATGTATGTACAATTAAAAAAAAATAAGGTAGTGATAGAAATAGTAATAAGGAAAAAGTGAGAGAAAAGAAGCTATAGCGAAAAACAAAAACTATGTACGAAATAAAAACATTAAAAACATAAAGGAACTAGGTAAACAGTAAGTCAGCCTACTATTACGATCACCGGAAAAATATGTCTGTGCATGCTAGCCGGGCACGCTGTGTAGAGTGCGGACAAGCGATCATGGCGTCTGTGCAAAAACTGATTATAGACGCAACAGTTTGAAGGTGGCGTTTTTGGTCGAAGCAAAATACGTACCCGTAAAACAGGATTTTTATCGAAAGGGAAATTAAGGGTGCGGGAAGTGTTTAGAGGCGCATTTAATACTCATAGGGCACCGGAGTGTTCCTTCATTCCATTTCTTGTTGTGTTACACTTGTAGATAATAACATTCATGTTTTTCGCTTTCTCTGGTACAGCGCGAAAGTTGCTTTCCAGTAATGTAACTTGGACACTCTCAAAACTGCGACCTTTTGACGTGATATGCTTAGAAAGGGGAAGCACAGGGAGCGACTGCACATGCGAACGATTAGTGTTGAAGCGAATTGTAAAAGGGCACGCCCGTCTTTCACACTTCATATTCCAAAATATAGACAACAATGAATGAGGCGCATTCGAGTTCACCTTAATCAGGTTCTTGAAGTTGGACTCTGTGCTTTCTGGAACCAAACTTGTCTGCATGTATTTCCATCATAACTTTCATCTACTTTTCCCACAAAGACGACATCTGATGCAAGGCATTCTTTGTGTTTATGAGTGTATGTAATATCTGATGCTGTTTGGCCGGCTGTATACACTACGCATGGAGAAAAAGTGAAAATTTCATAGTCGCTTGCTTTGTTTAATTGCGTTCGAATGCCTTTTTAATAATTTGTTAACGTTTGTAACGTTGCTTGCGAAGGTTATCACCAGGCTTCTGATGTTAACACCAGACCTCCCCTGCTGGTCGACATTTTCCTTGTTCGTGTAGTAGTTGGTGTCGTTGGAGATTTGCCGCTTTGGTGATTGCGGCATTAATGATAGAAGGCGGGCAGTGCTGACCAAAAAGCACGTCGCTCACGCACACAGTGTTCTCGCTAAAGTTGTGCATATGTATATGTGTGTGTGTGTGTGTGTGTGTGTGTTTGTGTGTGTGTGTGTATGTGTGTGTGTGTTGTTTGTTTGTTTGTTTGTTTGTTTGTTTGTTTGTTTGTTTGTTTGTTTGTTTGTTTGTTTGTTTGTTTGTTTGTTTGTTTGTTTGTTTGTTTGTTTGTTTGTTTGTTTGTTTGTTTGTTTGTTTGTTTGTATCATACACTCACAAACACAGAGAATTCCTTGCGCGACCAACAAACTTCATCATAAAGTCAGTTTTTCACGATAGCATTCTGAAGCTCTAGAACAGGCTTGCTACAACATTCGGCGTAAATACACACGCTATAGAAAACAAAGCGAATTATTTCGTCTCGTACTCTCTGTAGAGACTCACTGGTACACGCACTCCGGCAAACGGAATCGCAGCTAGACGTCAGCTCACTGGCCACTCTGTTTCAATTTGCCTAGAGAATAAAAGAAAATGACTTTTTCTTTGTCGTTGTTGTCTCGGATTTCCCGTGTAATCGGCGAGGGATGTCTTCGAAGGAGTGCCCTTGTTTCAGCGTCAAGTCCCCGCACACGCATATCCAGTCGCTCGATGTTTGCATAAGTGGCACGCTCATGCATGCATACACGAGAGACGCCGAAGCAGCAGCTTTTATGCTCGCAGGGGGAGCAGAGCGGATCTCGGGGAGTGACAGACGAATATCCCGGGTATGCTGTAGTAAAACACGCCTCCCAAATGTCCTACGAGAGAGCTGCTGTGGGTCGCCTTTTCCTTGTTTTTCTCTTTTACTTTTTACTTCTTTTTCAGAATTTTTGGTATCGCATTAATATTCCGCTGTCTCTTTATCCGGATCTCGAGCGCGTCATGTGCTTTTTCTATTGAGGCTCAATTCCTGTTTTATTCTTTCTTTAATAAAAAAAATATGTTTCTGAATAACCTGAGTCATTTTCTTGGAGTAAGACAAATAAATTTTCCTTGAAGGAGGATCATGGTATCAGTTTCATATTTTCTGAGGACAGTTATGTAACAAACTCTTAGAGGAACACCTCTGCTTATGTTTTCAAGGTTGATTTGGCTTGAACAAATCTTTGGAACACAAAATATGGATCATGCAAAACGTCACAATCTGTTACAATCAACACTGGAAGCAGAGTCGATACCCTCGCTGCATGGGCAGACTGTCTACCTTGACCACAGTAACGTTTGCTCGAACTTTTTGTTAGCTCAGACTATGGTTATTGCTTACCAATGGCACACTTGCGTGACGTGTAGCAAGTGTTCTGGGGGAAAGACACAATTTGTATTATAGTCCACAAGAATTTAAATCCACTTATATTCACAAGCCTCAGTCACGCATAAACCTATGTGTATGCACCGCATTCAATGTGAGCTCGCCACGAATATAAACAGTTTCTAATGTATCTATTGATCATCGTATATAAAAAAATGTCTTTGAAAGGCTTTGAGTTATTAAAAATATGAATTAAAATTTAATTTTTTATTGTAGTTTAAGGGTGCTGCAGTGTAAAGATATTCCACAATGTTTCTAATCCATTTCAGCCACTAGCATTCCACAACTGGTCAAAAATATTTGGGCCATCCCCCCATTCGCCTGTCTTTCACGTGACGTCACGATAACCCTGAAAACACCCCATCTAATATGACGTGCCGACACTCAATATGCCTAATTCGGCCGATTAAATAAAAGAAATTCTTTTCGATTCTACGCTTTTTCTCCCTATTCGTCATCCGTTGTTGGTCAAAATCTTTCTCGATGCCCCCATTTTGCCTGTTTTTCACGCGACGTAACAAACCGCGAAAACTCCTCACGTCAAAGTGACATGCACGCACTCAAGATGCATTAATGTGCCGAACAAAACTGATATTTTCATCGAAATAACCGCAGACTGCCCCGTTCAAAAAGGAATAAAAGATGGCTGCCTGCCGATCGTTCTGGCACTGGTTACTCGGCGCTGTCGGCGAGAATGGATTTCGGGACTTATAATAAATATCACAGTTTTGCTCGAAAGGATAATAACTGATTGCGATAGCAAATTATTAGACACTTATACGCAGTAACGTTAGTAGCTTTATTAACGGTACAAACTGCTGTAAACATTCGCTTAATAACCATATTAGCAAGCATGCCGTCATTCCCTCATAAGCAAGCATGAAAGCATCTCACTCGATGACCGCGGACACTCGCTGACAGAACTGTGTCGCCATGAAGAACGGAAGCAGCGTCGAGCGAATTCCCCTCCGTGGCTGCCTTTCGCTTCAACACGAACCAGGGGCACGAAAACACAGCGCACACGAAGCCGTCAGCTATCTCGTGTCGGTTAGCCTTCGAACCCACCGCAGATTATCTGAAAGATAAAACATGCACCGCCGAGCTCAGCCGTGGCCGGAGTAGAAGCGTAGACGCCAGCTAGCCTGCTCGCAAATACCGGGCTCGCAGAGTTAAAGAAAGGAAATGTGGGCAAGGCAGATGACGATTATTGTTGTGGGACAAAATAAGTCCCAAAGGGCGTACATTTTTTTACGAGTGTAGCTCGCACCCACTGGATCCCTCTCCACTTCTGCACGCTCCGCTCCTCCTGTCAGCCAATTAGATAATGGTGTCACACGCACACTTCTGAACGCGACCAGGGCCTATGCGAATCGTATTTCTTGATCACGGTCAACAATGGTCGTTGCTACACCATCCGAGAATTCGTATCAAATTTGGGTCAGATGAATTGCACCAAGTGGCGATAGGGGGTCCGAAGCACTAACAAATAACTTGCAGAAGGTGTCTAATACTCCTTACAGGTTGTTTATTTGGACAATTTGGGCAATATTTCAATTTTCCAGCTTACTATTGCTGATAAACAGTTCTTGAACGTCTTCTACTGAGTTGCCTTCACTTTCTTTTTTTTTCGTTTTCATAGTACTGCGCCAGAAGGCGCAGACGTCAGCCTGCGATCTACATGCGTAATGGACAAATGGTGCAACAGAAGGAGGAGGAGGAGACAAAGGGGAGGAAAGACAGGGAGGTTAGCCAGTGTAAGCTTCCTGGACTGATGTATGCGGACGACATAGTGCTACTAGCGGGCAATAAAAGATATTTACAGACAGTTGCGAATATCTGTGGGAACTCAGCGATAAATCTAGGCCTCAAGTTTAGCACAGAGTAATCGGGAATTATGATCTTTAACGAAGAGGCGAGTAATTACATGGCGTCAATTCAACCGCAAGTCATACCCATAGTCAAGCAATATAAATGTCTCGGCGCAAACATAAACGCAGGAAAGACTTACTAAAGCCTGAAACCTGAAAAATGAAGGGGAAACGAAAAACTGCAATAATGAAACACAGAGCTCTGCGGCGTCACAATAAGTATGAGGTAGTGCGTGGAACCTGGAAAGAAATAATGGTGACAGCGCTAATGCTCGCAAATTCCGTTCTATGTTTATAATTGGATATCTTATCGGGGCTTGAAGTTAATCAAAGATCGGTACAGCGGGTTGGCTTTGAGAGTCCACAGTAAAACCACAAATGAGGTAGTGCAGAGTGACATGGATTGGGCTTCTTTTGAAGTGAGAGAAGCACAGAGCAAAATTAGTTTTGAAGAAAGACTCTGGAGCATAGATGAAAGTAAATGAGCAGCTAAAGTGCACGAGTATCTGTACTTTAAAAGCTTGGGCACAGAATGGAGGAAGAGGTCAAGAAAGTTAGCAACCAAGTACAGGGTAATGGAAATTGGAAATAGACAAGCAGGACTCATTAGAGACAAAGTGAGAGAAACAGAGACAGTTAATTGGATGCAAAAAATGGAAGCAAATAGGACCATGGAGATTTACAAGAATGAGAAGAAAGAAATTAGAAGGGAAAATCTGTACGACAACACAAAGAGCAGTGCCTTGCTGTTTGAGGCTAGAGCTCGTTGTCTAAGCAAAGAACATACCGCAGCAAACATTGGGAACTAGGTGAGGCATGAGTGTGCTGCAGCCACAGTCCGTAGACCACTCAGCGCATCCTATTGAAATGTGAAGGGATTCACCCAGCGAGAACCGTAGGTAGCGTATACCTTCCAGAAGCGCTTGGGTTTAAAGTGGACGGAAGCGTCCACCGGTCAGCAGTAGAGATAAGCAACAGAAGTTGCGGTGGAAAAAAAAGCAGGGAAGTGATTGAAACGACCGGATCTTTTACAGTCATAGCTAGCGGTACCAGGTATATTTTGAAAGAGAAAAAGATTAAGAAGATTTACACAAAAATGCTAGATAAAAATGTGTATAGCATGCGTGATTAAACCAAGCAGGCTAGCTGACTATTGGTCACGGCCCCGTTGCAAAGGGTGTGCCATTAAATCATCATCATCATCATCGTCGTCGTCGTCATCGATCGCGGTCCGACAGTGACCATGTAAAAGCACACGAATCCGAATCGAGCTTAATCCGGATTGGCCCCTATCCTGATGAGAAGTGTACGTGTGACACC
This sequence comes from Dermacentor albipictus, assembly GCF_038994185.2. Taxonomy (NCBI): domain Eukaryota; kingdom Metazoa; phylum Arthropoda; class Arachnida; order Ixodida; family Ixodidae; genus Dermacentor; species Dermacentor albipictus. The sequence goes on from NC_091823.1 coordinate 21,901,382, forward strand.
GGTATAAGAAACGCCTGTAAAGATGGACAATGCTATTTGCTTTCAAAGCAAACGAAAGTGCCCTCCTATAAACGCGGAGAGCGTTTGATTGGCCCTTTGAGACAACGTTGTGGGTCATCGCCTGATGCTTGAATCGGAGGTTACGCATATTTGATGTCAGTAGATTGTAATAAAATCGGAATCGAAGATTTTTACATTATACGGCTCCAGATGCATTCTGTTTTGTGCAACTTAAAGTCAGAGTATTTGTTCAACTTCGTTACACGCTGAGGACTCTAGAGTGCAGGGAAGCCTGCCAGGGTCTTAACACATGGCAAACCTCCCTCTTTTCCTCTCTCTTTGTCGAATCACAATTAATTCATTTCCCGTGCGTCTACACTACCATAAACGTTATGCGACAGTTTCCTATGAACATATTCAAATCGTTGAACGAAAAAACCAGTCAAAAACACAAAGGACAAGAGGAGAGGTTCACACCACAACGACTGGACTATCAACTGAGGTTTATTAGAATCGGTGTAGTCCCAGCAAGGTCAGCAGAGCATGCGCAACTGCATCATCGCTAATCACATAGCATGAAAAGACTAGAAACGTTTCTATCGCGACCGACTTAGAAATTCAAATTCTTTTTCATGTAAGCGCACCGAGGTTGTACTAACGCAGTCATCACCTAATAAACTGATGTAGTACGCTTCCAAGATTTCTCGCTCTTCTTTGCCCTTGCCCCTACCAAGAATCGTCGCATTGCTAAACAAAGGATAACAACCACACTTCGACACTTCAAATCGTTCCATGCTGTGACGCATAATAATTGAATCCTTTAACCACACATGCACTTACGTTGCTTCCCCTGAATGGCGTGCATAAAATGACAGTTTCTTAAAAAGTCTGACTGCGCATATCGCGAAACCGGCGCCATCCCTATAGTATTCGCTGCAACAAGATATACTTTGCAAACTCACTGGCCGCAATTTGAAAATCGAATACATAGCGTAAAGTAATTAAGTCTAAATATAATTAGTAATATTTTCTTAATTATTTGATTATGTGTTTAGATTTCTCCGGATAGTAATGTCCACCTCTTCGAGTGGACCAGCTTAAGGACTACAATTGTGCTATCTGCCACAGGCGATCTTTAAAGATTGCCTAAGGTCTCCGCCGGAGCGCCTGGTATATACGCCGCGCACTGAACAGGCCTAGCCGGCTTCCTGTCACACTAACCATTCTGCTTGCGCACAAGTACTTAAGCCGCCGTTAGACGGGTTGCCTGTAGCGCCGTCACATGAGGACACGATAACGAATAACCTAGCAACTAACGCTAATCTTTCTATAGAAAGTGCTAACATGAAAGCACGAATAAAATGTCACTGGAGGAGGAGGAGTAAAGAGGAAAGTAGAAGGCAGGGAGGTTAACTAGAATAACGTCCGGTTGGCTACCCTACACCGGGGGAATGGGAAAGGGGAAAACAAAGATCAATGGACGCCGTGGAATGACAGTCAGCAGAGACAGACTACTGGAAAACACACATGCTTCTTGCCCAGTAAACTATGTCGCCAGTAAAGTTTTCGAACAATGTGATACCGTTGCTTGGTGCGATTTCATGGTCACAGGCAGCACAGAATTGACAGACACGCGGAAGAGACAAACACGAAAGCTCCTGTTACCTATTCATCAGGTCTTTGTGTCAGCGTTGTCGTAGCTGTACCCAAGGATTCTCGAACCCTGAAGACCTACAGAGAGAAAACCCAAGGTAAGATCAAAATCTTTCAGTCAGCCCTCCGTAATTGAAAATAAAAATGTGTGTCACGCACATCAGCCAAGTATTTGCGCTTAGACGGAGAAGGAAGCCGGCCGCCATAGCCTTATTGAAAGATAGGTTGAAAGTGAACAAGAAAAATGCGAAGGAGCCGGAACCAAGGAGGGCGTGAAAGAAGAAAAGCAAGAAAGAAGGAGAAAGAACGAAAGACAGAAAAAAATAAAGAAACAAAGGAACAAACAAAGGAAGGACAGCATCGGGAAGGCAGAAACGCACGTCTTTGGTTAGAATGAGAAGCGAAAGCCCTGTGAACCGAGATGTCGGGCAGAGAAAGGGGAGATATTGAAGGGAACGTCCGGGAAGAAAACAGGGTCGAGCTGTTCAAGACGGCGAAGGGACGCCGCCAAGGAGGAATTGCGGCCCCCTCACAGCACCTCGGGAGGTGAAATCCTATCCTGCCGCCTCCCCTACACCACGGTCTGCTGTGTTTCTTCCGCTGTTAAAGTGAAGGGACCCGCTTGCATCCGGAGTGTAACGGATTGGGCCGTGGAGGCGAACGCGCGAAAGGGACAGGGACGCGGAATGGAGTGCGGGCGCATAGATAAAGGACGTCGCCGAAGAAACGGCGAAAGACGAGAAGACAAAGCTCGCGACGAGGCCTCCAGTATATATAGGAAAAGTGAACACGAAAAGGTGTTGGAAAAGCCGATGCAGAAAGGCGGCGGCAGGAGCGCGGGAGGATGATCGGATGGGTGAAGTGGTAGCACGAGACGAAATGGGCGAGACAGCGGGGGAGTGGTGAAAGGTTTTCGCGATGGGGTGTTGCGGGAAGACGGGTACCGTGACGACTGTCTCTCGCACGGAGCCGTCGCCGAGTATATCACGTGACGTCGCTCTGTTTGAAAGGAAAAGAAACGGTAGGGAAACGCTCTCTTCATTCCATCTTGCGTTTCGTTTGCCGCAGCGTCAAGAAGTGCTCCAGACGGCAGCTTGTGTCAAAATGTTACTTTTTTTTTTTTCGGTCAGAGTCATCTTCCAGAGTGCATAATGCGGGTCCGATATTCGGATTTTGTTGGTTAAAGGATGTCGGGAGCCAGAAGAGTAGGTGAGACATTTTCTTCGCTACTTTCACTGAAGGACGGGAAATGAAGAAAGTGGCCGTGTCAGCTACAAGTTTTGGAGAGCATGTGTGATGGCAATGGCTCTGTACAAGCTGCGTTTCTAATAAAAGGCAAGTTCCACGATCTATAGTGTCCGGCAGCGTCATATTTTGTTCCTAAATGAATTTCGATCCCAGTTACTTTTTCTTCTAGACCTCACATGCAACTGCTTACAACGAGTAAAATTATGTTGTCTCGTTTTCTAAAGTGACTTGTTGGTTTTGATCGTAACCTTTAGGGCAGTCCATACTTATAAAGGAGCCGACTGTGAGTCATGTTAAACATTGTAATGAAAGCAACAATTCAAATTTTCTCTTCAGAGCCTGAGTCATCAAGAATTCAAGCTCAGAGCCCGAGTCTCAATCTAAGAATTATAGTGACTGTCCACGAATCCCTTGCAATTATTCCTAAAGGCATCGATTTAAAAAAACATTAAAATGAGAGATACAAAGAAACAGACAGAGAAATGCTGGAACTGGCAGAGCATCGGCCCCGTGAACTTTTCGGCGTGCAAACTGGTCATAGTGCAACCGCACCTTAGGCCATGCAGCCAAAGGCCACACCCAGCGACACCGCCACATCATTACGAGGCTCACGTTCCCACGGCAACTTCTTGCTTGATAACGTCACAATCATGGTTATTTGGTGTAGTCTTTCTATTTAGCCTGTGCGTATCATGCGTATGCACCACAACGATATAAAACTAAGTGAGGTGGTCTAGTTTGTCGTTATTAGCACCACCCGCCAACGAGTCAGTATGCTACAACAGAAGCTGGCTTGCTTGTTTGTTTGTTTGTTTGTTTGTTTGTTTGTTTGTTTGTTTGTTTGTTTGTTTGTTTGTTTGTTTGTTTGTTTGTTTGTTTGTTTGTTTGTTTGTTTGTTTGTTTGTTTGTTTGTTTGTTTGTTGATCAATTATGGTCACTAAAAGCAAAACGGCGCCGCACATGAGCAGCTACAGCGCCTTATTATTACCGCGAGCCAATAATGATAACATAGCTGTTCTTGTCTGGTAAGACTTCGTATCTGCGAAAAGGAATGCACATTATACCAGACACGCGCACGCCATGCTACTGCTTCCTGTGTAAAACTTTCTCCTTGGAGAAACTTCCCCGGAGTTCTGCTCCCGTGCTTCGCCTGTTCCGCCTCCTAACGATGATGGATGGCACGCCCGATGACGAAGCCGCCACGAGGTGAGCAACAGGCAAGACAGTGGTGGGTCCGCTGCGTGGCCCTGAAAGATTAGGTGCGCGCGCACACGTGGGTAAAATTTGTAGGCCATGCGCAGGCGATCCATGCTGCATGTGCGCAGCGTCATCCGGCAAAAGATGGCGTGTCCAACACGTCTGGCTGATGTATTCGTGCTACGCGAGTGAGTTCGGAGATGATTTTAGCTTTGCTTCGTAACAACGTACCGTTGTTGAAAACTGTGGGTTGTAACTTTTCACTCTTTTCAAATGAAGATCCTGTACTCTATTTGTCCAGTGTTTGACTTTGTGCAGGCTTGCCTAGTCTTCTTTATTTCCTTCATTTCTATGCGCTGTCATTCACGTGCATGTAGGAAGTACGCTAATGTGCTTTTATTCTGCGCTGTGTACAGAAGTTCCTTTTGGTCTTTCTCTTTTTACTAGTGTACAGACACAGCCGTGTGTGTGGCGATTGTACGAATGTGTTTTTAATCTGCACTGCATCATAAGACTCGGCGTTGGTATACAGCCCTGTGTTGTTGTTGTGGTGGTGGTTCTAAGGCTATATAGATTTTTTTCATAAAAAGACTATGAGCATAGCCAAGGCGGCGCTTATGCAGAGGAGTATCTAGGTGAGGCAAACATTACTTTGAGCTCATAACGTAAGCTTCAACGACTAATTAACAATACGTTGTATTTAATTGTTTATTAGAGCCGTGGAACCAGCCATTGGTATGGCAAATTTTGGGGCGGTGACATCTTAATGCACTTTTTAAAGTATCCTTGAAAGTCACGCCAAAATCAAGGCATTTATCGCCGACTTTCAACACTCAATCGAGCTAACGTTGAAACCGAGCGCGCCGGGAAAGCAGAAAAGGCTTCCCCGCTATCATATGAGACCGAGACTGCCCGTGATGAAAAGCGCGATGAAGATTGAAATAATGTGTCGGCCAGTCGCCGTAGAGACTGATACGGCACATTTTGTTGGGCAAGGATCTGCCGCGACGTGTCGTATCAGGGTTTATTGCGGTATGCCATTATTCAAACTTCGTCACACAGTTCGCCATGGGGCGTTTCAGTCCGATTTATCAGAGGGGGGCGCTCGGTTTCATTATTGCCTGGATTGAGTAATGAAGTTCGATGATACATGTCATATTCTGATGGATTTCTAATATTTAAAGAAAATGGGTGTGCAACAAAATGAGAGAGCCTCCAAATTCGTCACACAAACTGCACCCAAGGTCTAATAAAAGCCTAATTGACGCATTTTGGATTAGTCTGATACAACTCACGCTAGTAGTGCCAAAGTATACCTCTCTCGCCCAGGAACTCGTCTGCAAATGCACTCCGTTCGCTACACTCATGGCATTTTCACTTAAAATTTGTACATTATTTAAAAAATATGCAACCTGCATACAAGGTGCATACTGCGCTCCGGCTATGCATGTGCAGAAAAATGGTGTCCGCTTTCAATCTGTCATGGCAGCCTACGCTTGAGTCTTTGTTACTGTTAAACGAACAAGATCAAACGGTGATTTCGCTGGTAGAATGCCATAGCATGCAGCCCCCACTTGATGCCGTACTCCATTCTTGCGGCACATACATCTCCTGCGCGTTATTTGCTCGTCTGGCTCAACACGTAAATAAACAGCCCTATTTACACGCTATACATTTTTAGAAAGAGAGAGAGAGAAATAAATATGGGAGCTGTAGGGAGTTTAATCAAAAGTATTCTTACCCTGCTGCATCTGGATCGAACACCCTTTTCCCCATACACGTGCAGGATTTCTGACCCTCTACGGGGGGGATAAAGTTAGAAATAAAGGAAGAGGAGAGATAAAAACGAAAAAAAAAACAGTAATTGCTTCTGTAGGCGTTAACTGAGTCCACTGGATCAGAAAAGGCACAGCAATGTTTTAATAGTCTTTTGGGGGGATATTCAGTCATTTCTGCGTTGGAGGATTACATCTTCCGACAGAGTCGGGCCTCGTTAAGTGTAATGATAAGTGAGCGTAGTACTGCAGGCAGTAGTACAGAATATGGCTGATGGATTTCTCTTTACCGCAGTGGTCACAGGCTGTGGTGTCGGCCATTCCTATGCGGAAAGCATCAACATTCTTGAATGCCACGCGCAACCATATTCTGCATAAGAAGGTCGCATCTCTTCAGGGCAGTCCTCAGGGTGCCCGAAAGCTAAAGTTAGGGTCCAGAGAATGCAGTCGCCTATGTCTGAAACAGCACCCATTCCAATCGGACAGCGTGCATTGGCGTGAAAATAGGCGCAGTTTTATTGCAGCATCCCTCCTTGAAAGAGGGATTCATAAATACTGGGCGTCCTCGTGGGCCAATCGAGTCCCTGTTGAATAATGAGGTTGGCGAGAGCACGGTGTCGGCTTCCTTAAAGGGACACTAAAGTGAAAAATTATTTCTTATGCATCAGTAAATTACCGTTCTACAACACCAATAACACCACTCTTACAATGATAAGACGTTAAGTAAGCCAGAAAAACCACAAAAACGAAATGCGGGCGGCGACGCCTACTTACGTCCCCGCCCCTGGAGTCTGTGACGTCTTGGATGTTGATGGCATCTTCTAGGGCGCACTAATTATATATAGCGGTACAGATTGCTTACATTGAGTTCTAAAGAAACAAAATATTAAACATGGCATGTGTCGGGTACCTTTATTCAGCCAACGCGGCCCAAATGCGAAAGCATACTTTGGAATCCCCGACGTCACGCTGACGTACCGGCGCTGGGGTTTCGGCGCGAAATTCAAATACTCATACTTGGACCTACATTTTCTCATCTAATAATCAAACTATTTTTATTTTTTATTTTTTATATGACTGCCTGCAGGGTAATGCTTCGTTAGTCTAAACTGATTTATTGTTTCGCTAGTGTCCCTTTAAGGACTTTCTTCGGCCTTCTGCTGTGCGTGTAACGCTCTTGAGAAGTTGCAGCACCAGCCACATGGTATACCATGTGGCTGGTGCCACTGCTTGCCAGAAAAATCCACACTTCCAGCACGACTCGATGTTGGCGCAGCGGGACATTCTTGGCCCATGGAAAAACGCCTCCTGCGCTTTCAATGCTAGAAAGGCATTGCTGGTCTTTCTAAGGTCCACAGGCCTCCACGAAAGTATGTGGATAGCGTTATTGAGTGTATCTGTGTGTGTGAGTGTTTGTACTATTTGCGTATTTATGTGATCGCCCCCTCCCCCGGAGTATGTCATAATTATCGTCCACAATCTGAAGGGCAGAAGGCCGGACGAACCGCCCGGGCAACAACTCGAGGTTATCCTTAAAGTTTGTGTATCTCTCTCTCTCTCTCTCTCTCTCTCTCTCTCTCTCTCTCTCTCTCTCTCTCTCTCTCTCTCTTTATTCGGTCAAAATTACTTCTGACTGCGCCACACTACACCCCGGCAGTCATTTCCCGTGTCTCCTGATATTGGTTTATCCCTGCGCCAGGTTATGTGGTTCTAGCAAGTTCACTGCAAATATCATGGATCTTGTTCAAGTGAAATAGCTTGAACATCTTGAAGGGTCAGCGCAATACAACGAAGACAAAAGATGGGAAACACACAGGACAGTGCTCACACCTTGATGTGCCGTAGAGCTACTATCAAATATTGTTTAAGACAAAAGAACAAGCGTTTTCATGATGCCGCTTAGGCAACTGAGTTTGTCAGTCAATATAGCGACTAAGGTGAGTGAGTTGAAGTTCATGACGTAAATGAAGTCCAAAGCACTGAAGTACGGAAAGAAAATATGCATGCGATCAGTGGGAAAAAGTCGCACAAATACAGATGCTGCGCTTGCATACACCTATTTTCCTCCCACTGTTCCGTGATTTCAGCTGCATTTACATCGCGAACGTCGTGAAGTTATGAGGAGTCTCGGATTTCATCGCAAGGTGCCGAATCACACATAAATGCCCCCGAACCTCAACTCTTCTCTGTCAGGACACACTTTTGCGTAATATTTGCACGAATTGCGCAATGGTGGTGCTCACAAAGACAACGTCAACTTCTTCCTAAATTGATACAAATTATACAATAATTAAGAAGGAGTGGGAAGGAAATATCAAATAGCATCCTCCCACGCCTGTTCCAACCTTCTGCAAGAGAGAGCGGGAAACGCGATATAGCTAACCGCTGAGTGACAGCAAAATGCGCAGTGAAACTGAGCCGATTAAACTCCCATCGCGTCATTCATTATTGTTGTTCATCGTTGCAAAAAAGAAAAAAAAAAGAAATATAGAGCAATGCGACGACCTCAGAAGTATAACGCACATTGACTTGAAACATTTATCTGAAAGGCAACCGTATGAATAGCGGCTACCTCAACCGTTATCTGATCGCGAGCCGACATGACACCTCGAAGACTGCAAAATAGCGCACGACTTCCACCGCTAAAGCCCCGTTCCTCATAACATCTGTTTGACACGTCGCCTCCAACTACCCTTCCACCCTTGCCTTCGTTTCCCAGAATAAACTGCATTCATCTTTCTTTAAGCTTAAGCTGACCTCTTCATCATCTCTCTCTCTCTCTCTCTCTCTCTCTCTCTCTCTCTCTCTCTCTCTCTCTCAGTGCCCAAAGAATTACGCAACGAGCGCGACGTGGCAGGCTAGCCGAACTCATTTCCTGTTTGTTGGCCGCGTGACGGGGGTATAGGCGTGAACATCCGCGCTACAGGCTATAACTGAAAGCGCTGCTGCGCGGACAATTTCCGAAGGTGTATGCACGGCCTTTGTGGGAGGAGCGGCGAGTGACAGGCAGCTGAGATTCGCTGCGCACTGTGGCGAAAAGCGAGCGGAAGCCTTAACCGCATTGCAGACAGCCAGTTTCCCAACAGTCATTTGCACGGCAAGCGTCCGCTCTTGCGACACCTCCGCAAGAGCTTCGCCCAAAGTAGCAGAGGCGCGAACAAAGATGCGCAGGCGCGCACTTACACACGCACAGACAAAGCGATAAAAGTAACGCCGCGATGGAGGCCGGCGACCGCGGAATCCCGGCGACGAGTTCACGGTCCTCGGGCGCTCTTACGCAGCTCGGAGGAATGTTGCTGGTGCTGTCGACGCCATAGAATCTCGTTGTGAACGCATGAAGGAACAGCGGTGAGAACATGTGAAATTCGCAAGAGCTGTAAGGGCTCATAGCTTGCGAAACGGCGGATCCTCTTTGTATTATTTAACTGCCGCACTATAGAAGGGTTTAGCGCCTTTGTCTCAGCAGCAAACGCGAGTGCCGAGCCACTGGCTGCAACTCGGCTTAGCGGCCTTCAACCAGGCCGCTAAGCATGCGCGCCGCCCTTGTTTCTTTTTTGTCTTTAGTCACGTTTTTTTGTGATGCTAAAGTGCAGTGAGAGCCGCACCTAAGTTCACTGATGTTTCGAAACAATTTAATGCGCAACATCGTTTTCTTCCAATACCAACTTACTTGCTTTGCTTTTACGTGCAGAGTGAAAGTGTTGGGGCATTTCAACACCACTGCGTTTTAATCATGAAATGCTTCTTGAAAGAGCAAAAATTCAGTATTCAGCAAAATCAACTTAAAGCCAAAATGAATGCTAGAGAATCAGACTTAAGTGATGCGTTAACCACGCAGCGAAGGAAATGCTGTGCGATTACACTTTCGCTGCTTACCGGTGGCATGCGTATCCGCTAATGACTCAGCTGCCTTGCAAGGCGAAGACACAATTCGGTTCCCATCGTGGCTGCTTAGTTGCTCTGGTGTTGCGCCGCTAAGCACGAGCTCGCGGTATCAAAACCCGGCCCCGGCGGCCGGGTTTTCGAGTATACTTTTAGTATAAGTTTCGAGTATACTTTGGGAGCGTTGGGCTTGGCCAGGTAAATAACCGGTGTCATAGCAAATGAGTTGGGAGCCTGAGATAATGCCGAAGTCTGCTATTATTTATTTTTATATGTTTTGATGAGAAATGCAAAAACATGAGATGTTGGGAAATTGTAGCTTAAGGGTGAAGAGCGTATGCGTCGCAAGAACGACCGCCAGAGTGCCCTGAGCTTCCTCCTGGTGAACTGAGAGAAAATAGGGGCTAAGCAAATAAACTTCACAGCGCTACCAACCGAACAGCGTTGCCGCTTCTTTAACAAACTGGTTGTACTCGCGATCGCTTGCGATCACAAATACACTCATGTGTTGATCAAGAAGTAGCTCGCGTAAGCCTGAGTTTTGAGTTAGTGTGTAGTCCGTAATGGCAACAACCCCAGTTCAGCCTACACTGAACTGTCAATCAGGTTGCGCGCCTGGAATGCTGTGCTTAAATGTCAAGCGCGTGCGACACAGCCTCGGAGAGCGGCGTTGTTTGCGTTTAATTTCGGAGGCAATCGCAAATAGTACGTTCACAAAGGCATAGCTGGCGCTGTTGCAAATAAATTACGTAATCCGGCAGCCTGGTGACCAGGTAACTGTCTGCAGAAAGTTTCACAGTGAACGAGAGGGCGGATATGACGAAGCTGAAGAATCCCCTACGCGGCCAAATGGGCTGCAACCACTGTTCTCGCCGCAATAACGCCAGCTCCAAAATCTTGTGCATGAAGCTTCCATCGTCTCTTCAACGCTGCGAATACACCACTGCAGACGGCTTCCTGCGATCGCGTAAGTCACTTACAGAACTACATTTTATCGGTGGCGTGGAATTTGAATATACATGTGCTTTGGCAGGCAAATGGGAAATTGCTTCTGTGCTGATGTCTGTCTTTTCCGTGAAATCATGCAGTTCCGCCCGTCGCGATGGAAGTCTGCCCAGGGCGACGGACCCACATTAATCCGAGTTTCCTTACAAAGGCGGCTTCCTTGCTAGCGTTACAGTTTTTCCTTCGCGTGTCCGGTATGGCGTGAGCACCTTCTGCTAATGGTTTGTCAGTGCCGTTTAAATGGTGCTTCTGCATGCGTTCTATATATGGCTGCGTGCTCTTGCGCATTGTGCATTGCGCATTCTACTTGCGAAAGCGATTTTAACAACGAATATTCAACTTGTCTCGCGATTATCCTTGCAGCTCCTAAAGCTTTTGGTGTTGTTGCTTTTCAATATAAAAAAATCATGAGCCATTCCACTCTGTGAAGGTGGATGGCCAGCGAAGCTGTTTGGCACACGATACAGAGGTGACTTAGAATTTCGAACAAGGGTACGAACATATTTATTGTTCTGATCGGTGGTCATCGTTACGATAGGTATGCACACACATCCTCGTATCACCTCCGTTATGAAATGCGTCCGCAATGTAAGAAAACAAAGACTCATACCCCTTAAGCAGTGGTTCCTACCAGCGTGGAGGTGGAATAAACGTTATTTGTAAAAATGAGCTGCCGGCGGAGTCGTACGAGGTAGTTGGCGGCCCTAGTTCAGGATGCCGTGAGCCTGAGCCGATAGCTTAATTGGCCCTGCTCACCAGACAGTGCTGGTCTTCAGGGCTCAGGCTTGTCAGCTGGGCCTCCAACTGCTCGACGGTTGGGCCGGTTATGAGCGGTGTCGATAGGTTGTGCCCGCCCTCCCATACTATGTGGTAGAAGGTGTCGGGCGTAGAGCAGAAGGCGCACTTGTAAATGTAGCTCGCAGGATACATGGCATGCAGCAGGGTGCCGTGCGGGAATGTAGCGGTCTGTAGTTTGCGGAAGATCATCACCTCTTCTCTAGACATCTTGAGATGTGGGGGTGGGTAGGTCCTCCTACCCAGTCTGTAGTGGCTGAAAATGTCACCCCCCATTACGACGACAGAAGGGAAATTAACTTCTACGCTGAAATGTTGAGCGGCAATGGAGCCTGCTCGGGAAGAAGACCATGATGCTCGAGCCATTGCTGACGATGATAGTAGATGATGATTATAGTTACTGCGACGATAGTTTCCTCTTGCCAATGAAAGGCTCAAAGCCCCTTAAGCAATGAGGGGCAGCGGAGCCAGCTGTGGAATTTGCTGTGTGAGCCAGCTGTGGAAGAAGACGTCGACGACGAACACGTGAGCAGTGGCACTAGCGCGTTCACGCGGGTGGCTCGCGGACGACGGAATTGCCGTAACCGTATACAGCTTGGCTGTAAAAGAAAGAAAGCTACGCTGAATCACTCTGGCAAGTGTGCATGAATCACACAGGTTTTTCGCTCTCTTCATGGCAGCTGATCGCCATGTTATAACTTATAAAATGCTCCGTGTATTTCTCATGATTGTATGTTCAATCTCTCGTGGCCTCTCTTCACTGGCTGTTTCCAAGCGCTTTTTTTCTCTCTCTATCTCTTTATGTTTCTTCTTCTTGGTCATAGAAGGTGGGGGGAGGGGGGATGAATAAACAGAAGTCGTATAACGTAAAAATTTAACAGGTGCAACGAAGAGAAGTCATAGTCTAGAATCCGGATCAAAGGGAAAAACCAAGACCAGCAGAATATTTTTAGGCCTGTAATCTTCGAGAACTCAAAGCAACAGTGGGTGTATGAGAGCCTCCGTATGTAATGAAGGCCTTCGGATTCATTTTGGCTACGTCGGATTGTTTAACATGCACCCAAAGTTCGGTGTATAGCCTTTCACTGCCGAGAATCGAAGCAGTGACCTTTTTTATCAACAACGGAACACCATGGCCATTTAATCAACGTGGCCGTATCGTCCACACCTTCCGTTGCCTTCTACCACTAGGACATGAATTGAGGAAACGTACGCGTACGGGTAACAATCACGCTTTCAATAGCTTCGTTTGTTTTCTTAAATATTTCAGATGAACAGAGGAATATATACAAGGAACATTTTAGGGGCTTTGACAGTTGCAGTCTTAATAAAACAAGCGGCATACAAAGCCAAAATGTGGGGAAGACACTCGCATTTGTTTGACGGAGAAATACCTGGTCGTAGTGAATAAAAAATGGTAGTCGACCCTAATCTTTGACTTATGTGTTTCTTAGTGGCACTCGCGCCTCGGCGTTGGGGTTCTTTAGGTTAACTTTAGGCGAACGAAACGCACAAACCGAACTCGGAGGCAACTGTCTTCAATTAATTAACCGGTTAAATATCATGCCACCTTCTTGTGTGTGACGCCATTGGTGAAGTCTTTTCTTCGGCTTTCTACTTCCGGGTTACCAGGAATTTCGCCAAAGTCGTGCTCACGTGGCGTGTCTCTAAATTCTACGATTCTATGCTTTGGTGTGTGGTGATCAGTGATTTATAAATAATTCTAGTTATTCAAGGCACTTCAACAACTCAACTTGCAACTAAACTTATGCTCTCATATCATATCTATAATAGCGTCCATGAATTTTGTACTGTACCGCTTTTTCTATATTTTTTCTGATTTATTTTTGAATTTCCTCCCCGGTCGTCTCAGGAGGGGAATCGGAAGTGCTGCGCAAGAAACAAGAATGTCGCTCGATGCTCGTGCCACTAGTGAATAAAGTTTGAAAGACACTGATGTGGGTTGTTTGCTTATTGAAGGCAAATGTCGTACTGTGCAAGATAAAGCTAGCGTCCTCTGAGCAAAGTTCTCTAGTGAAGGATGGTTGCGCTTTAACCTAAGCTCAAGTTCTTTCCAATGCAAGGCGTAATTGAATATATTACTGAACTCATATTTGACATAATATCACGGATAACGAAGAAAAGGAACACCTCCGAACTTTTTTTTGTTCCTTTTTGGTACCTTCAAGAATAGCCTTTCTCACTTTCCTCTAGATTCAATCTTGGACCCGTACTTGCCAAGCTCCAGATTAGACCCATGAGGTTAGAGTTCTATGACCTCTCACGCGTTCGAGCTTTTCCTCTGTTCTTTTATTTTTTTTATTTTTTCCTAGTTCTTTGTGCGCCGCTGATCAGCTGAAAGAGTATTCATTACGATCATGTCATTTGTTATTTTGCGTCACAGTGCTGCGGCACGCACTGTACGAACCCTGAGCTCGCCCTTACCTGTTTTTACGAGCTTGTGTCATCAATAAGCTTGCAGATCAAATAATTGGGGTAGAAATTACGCTACACTGACGACGAGCTTAATGAGAGAATAAATGCTGATTCTTGCGAATTTTTCGTTTTTTTTCGGTATTTACTTTTTATGTCGGCAGAGTAGATAAGTTTTTTGTTTAACCCTTCGTAATTTGCTGCATTTCACTTAAATTTCGCCAGTGCATATTTTGAGCAGGCGACCGTTGCATTTCCCTCTTGACCTTCCGCATTCTTTGAACGTATGAATTCCGACTTTTAGTACTCGGGAGGTGCCCCTGTTTTTCCTTATTTCTGCGCTGCTTAATCTTTGTTATTTTGTTATCTTTGTTATTATTATCACTATCAGCAGCAATAGTTAGAACCTTACGGTTTAACTCTGCGGAAGAAACAATCAATTACTCGTTTGTCTCCAGTTGTAATCAATCGGTCCTTCAAGCCAGTGCGCATAGTTGTTTCAGCCCGTTCCTGCTTCTTGACAATTTTATGCACATTGTTAATGATGTGTGTCAGTCTGAGGCCGAAACAGGACTTTTGTTCGGCAGCTCGTAGACAGGGCCGGCGGAAAAAAAAAAGCTGAGGTCTAACATTATGATTATCTAAACGAAAAGCATGAAGAGCAAAAATAGCGCTTACACTGCATGTGTTGCATGTTTGCAAACGAACAAGGCTTGTGCGCAGCAACATGGGAGTCGATGGTGACATCGTCGCCAACGTGTACTGTAGTGCAGCTGAGCAATTTTTTTACCCACATGGTGGCTCAGTGCCTGTGTCGATCTGCTGCTCAGCAACGGAGGCTGCGGGTTCAATGGCTGGCCACGGCAACCACATATCGATGGAACACCGACGTGCGAGAAGCTACATAAGTAAATGATCAGCTACACCTTAATGAGATCAAATCGACTGCGACAACGCAATTTCGGCCATGACGGTGCATTTATGTATTATTCTGCATTCATCTTCAACCAAAATTGCGACAATGTAGAGTAAATCAACTGGTCACCCACGCGACCAGTGGCCGTCCACGCGGACTGGGGACCTGCTGGAACAGCGATACGTTATCGGGATGCTGCCAGGTCGTTCTTCCCTCCACGGTGTTTGAGACATCCTGAAGTCCACCAGACTATTCCATGGAGGGCTCCATAAAGGTCTGACTTATTTTCGTCTGTGCTCAAGTAACTCAGTTCACTCCTCACGTTAAGGAATACACCGTCCATGCACACGTCTCTGCTAATGGCTCGACTACATGGACCGATTCTGGCGGCGCTACTTATACCAGCTGTAAGGATAACACAATGATTCAGTGCTTCAAATGTCACAACGTTTACAGCTGCAGTACTCACGGCTCGATCTATGCGGAGAACTTCAACTGACCGACACGCAGAACCCTGGAAAATGGGCCGTCTTCTGCGACTCGAAGCTGGCTTTACAGTGTTACAAATAAATATAGATGACGTCCTTTAAGGCAAACTCTAACGAACGAAGAAAAAAGAAGTCTGTCTGTCTTATCTAAAGTTCGTCTTAATAAGAGTCATAATAAACAAGAAAATAAATCACTATTCTTGGTGCACCCACGTATTATAATCAAAAGGAACGCGTAAAAAGGAACACTTTGCAAATACCCTATGGCCCTTCCCTGATTCAAAGCATTAGTTTAGGTATTTTTGTTTAAGTCACTCAGTAATTTGTGCTTACTGGAGCATTGCGAATCCGTGTGTTATGTTGAAAATAACATTCAGGCTAAATTATTTGAAAATCCTTCAGTGCCCTCATATTGAAACAACGTGCCAAAGTACTCACGGCATTATCAACAGCACCATGTGTGAGCACCAAGTGTTCTGCGGCTCCTCGGCCGTGTCCCCACCACCATTACCAGTTTGCAAAGGTACCTCAAGAACCTTCTCATAATATTGTCGTGGCGTCATCCCAGCATTGTTTTTTATCACAGCACAGTCGAAACTGATGTAGTTTGTGTCCACAGAAACACTATTTCATCTTGCTGAAACGAGAGGTCGCTCAGACTATATTAATGATCCGAGTAGCAAGCATTGATGACTGCAGCGGTAGTTCAGCTTGACCAAATGAGCGTTTCTCTCTCTCTCTCTCTCTCTCTCTCTCTCTCTCTATATATATATATATATATATATATATATATATATATATATATATATATATATATATATATATATATATATATATACGTGTGTGTGTGTGTGTGTATTCATGGAGCCTAATGGAAACCAACCAAGAATGTGCAAATCAATCTGCATATGTGAAGGTATGGATCAAACTGGATTTTCTTTATTCACCTAATTGGCACTGCGAGACATTTAGCTGTTGGTTTCGCCATCCAGAAGTCGTTAACGACGTAGAGGCATACAGATGAAGCAAGCACTGCAAACATTTGGAAAAAATCATTCCGGTTACTGACCAATTCGAGGTGTCAGAAAAAGAAGAAGAAAATATGTAAGGGCTCTAAAACGCTTTCTTCTTCAGATCTTGCCGTCGTCATTGACCACAGTAAATCATTAAGACACGGGACCAGACGAACATTCGTCAAGCTCTTGAATGGATAAACTAAACGATTGTAGATTTTGTGACTTTCCTCATTGTGGTGTGTGGCTTAATGGTGGACTATTCCGAGAATAATGGGGGGGCAGGGGGGGGGGGGGTGCACTGCTGCTGGGATTCCCGGATTTCAATTTCTCACTAAGCAAACATCAGCCTTCGAAACACTCCAATCACGAACTTCCTTTCATGCTAGATGTCGGGATGAAAACTTAACCAGCTCCTCTTTGTTTTTCTGTTCGGACCTCATTTTGCAGTCTTCATGCTTTTGTAAGTCAACGTATGTAGTTTCGATGGTCCATTTCAGTTATAGAATGGGTGCCAAGGGAAGTGAAGCGCAGTCGGGGACGGCCGAGAATCGAGTGGTGTGATGAAATTAGAAATTTGTCGGCATAAGATGGGGACAGCTAGCGCAAGACAGAAGTAATTGGAGATCGCTGGGAGAGTCCGTCATGATGTAGTGTACATAAATAGGCTGATGACGATGACGTGTAGGTCACTAAAGCCTTCAATTGTTCCACCAGGCGACAGATACCACTCATGTGGATGTTATGTTCTTTCTTACTTGAGAATGTGGCAATCCGTTATTCTTCATCCAGAGCATGGCAGCACATTTCTAGTCGTCATTCCGTCTTTGCACTTTCCATTATAGTTATTTCCCTCTCCACCTTTCCGCAATTGGCCATTTGCGCAATGCAGCAAACTTTCCGTGCCGTAACCGCTGACCTCTACTGAGGTCATTCGAGTCCTTCTTTTGTTTTCTTGTCTATCCCCTGAGTGCTCATTTCGTTTTTCTCTCGCCCTTGCGTGAGTGATACCTCCCAAGGGCAATTTCTTTGGCCTCGCTACGCATTTCAAGCGTTGGTCCACGAACCCAGCCTCTATGGGCAGATAGCACGCGACGTGGAGCTCACGAAACCTGTGCTTCACTTCACCAACTCGCTTTCCATTTTGCAATGTGTTTCAACAGTAGAAAGACAGGAAATACAACGTACGTGGGTCACAAGGCCACGCAGATGTATTGATTGTTGCGCAGCCAATTGAGAACCACTGAATAAGAACTTGTATGCTCATATACTCTGTTTCAAAATAATAGGGAACTGCAATAGAAGTGACGAGGTGCTCTCTGACACTCGATACTGAGAAGAAGGCGTTCTACGTACAGAATACGAACACGTAAAAATATATAGTTACTAGGCTTAACGGCTACGGCAGTACACTGTGCTCGGGAATCTCTTTAGCGATTAGCGTTAAAAACGATATAAAAAACTTATCTAATCACGGCACACGACGTGATTATGGTACTTGGAGTGCAATGGTGGCAAATTTCTATATGCGTATATGCGTACCGTATATGCGTAGAGCGAGCCGCAGACGCACCTCTGGTGGCGGCCTCGCTAAGTGCGCTCGGGAAGGACGCAGCCGCCCACGGAAGTTTTCTGCGTGGCTGCTCGTGCGTCTCTGTTTGGTTCACTTTTTTTCGGAGGGAAGCAAGCAACACTCGTCGCATGTGCGCGGCGGGCGAAGCTTCAAAGCATTTCCAAGAACAATTGTGTGGTGGGATGCTCAAATACCTACGCAAACTCTCCGGCTACACGGTTCTACTCATTCCCCGCGAGCTGCCGGTCAAGCGCGTCGGCTTTTATACACTAGTCATACAAGGTTCCGAGCAGTCGGTGGTACCCACGTGTCTTCCAGAAAGTTTTACGCAATTCGCGTCACGCATGTAATCGGATTACACAAGCTTCGGTGACGACAGAACCATCGATAACATTCGAGAAACTTCCGATACATGCGGGTGCGTCCCGCACTGAGCGATAACATTTCTTAGACGGTGAAAAGCGCTCACCCGTAAAAGATAAACAAGTCCAATATATATATATATATATATATATATATATATATATATATATATATATATATATATATATATATATATATATATATATATATATATATATATATCGAATTCCTTTAACAGCGGAGGAGCTGTTCTAAGCCGAGCCTTCGCCGTCCGGCGTCCGGTGTCACGCAGGGGGGCATGTTAATGGCACAAGCCCACTATGGGGGGAGTACAAGGTTATAAGAGCAGGTGCCTCGCCGGCGCGCGCCCTTTCGCCTCATGGATTCCATGGATTCGACGCGAGCGGCAGCGGGAGCTCGCACGAAAGCTGCAGCGCAGACGTCGTGCAAATCCCGAGCTCCGAGAGCGAGCAGCGCAAGCAAAGCGCCAGCGGAGGAAAGCCGCTACCGCCGAGGATCGAGAACGGGAAGCGCAAGCCATGCGCCGGTGGAGGCAAGCCAACCCTCACTTTCAATAGAAGGCAACCCAAGCCAAGCGCAAGCAGAGGCAAGCTGTCCTCCAACTTCGAGAGTAGGAGGCCGAGCAGAGACGTCGACGCAGAGAGATTCCTCCCACGGAGGGTGCCGATGCACGGTTCAAGAGATAATTCCTCGACCATGAGTGCGGCGACAGCTGCGAGGTGTGTGATATACTGTGGTCTGATCACAACCTCGCGCAACTGAAGCGTGTGCGCAATCCGGGACCCAAGCTCGAGTCTAGCAAAACGACGACAATGAGACAAAATACTTTGATGAAAATTGCACTAAACACGATTTCAAACTTCAGAAAACGATCACCAACTTCGCTGTTTTGACAGATTTCGCTGCATGGAACTGGCTTGATTTTCTTTATTAACGGACTTGCTTATTTCTTTTTGAATTGTTATTGTCAAGGCGCGCATGAATTAACGCAGGGTTAAAAGTGTATTTACAGTGCACAGGCGATGAGCACAGGCGCATTAAAGAAATTACTTGATGTCCCTTCACTTGACATGCGCAGGAAGTTATCATGGTTGTCCTTCTTCCATAGCCTTTACCACAGCAACATTGCATTCGCTCGAGCCCGCATATTTTTCCCGCTCCCCACATCTTGACCCGCACAGACTATGAACATAAAGTAAAACCTATATTTGCCAGGACTAACGCTTATCAAAATTCGCCCCTAGTTTTATCTATTGCCGAATGTAACTTGCTACCTTCAAACATTGTCTCGCTTACGGAACCATCATTATTTCATGCAGCACTGCTAACCTCTTTAGAGGGCATCAACCTGTCCGAACCCACATTTGCTTTAATATTTACTTAAACAATGTTTTCACGTGCTCGGCATTGTATAAAATTCATGCCGTTTCATCTGACATGTACTTGTGTAGGTTGTTTACCTATATCATAATTCGATTGTATCCTTAAACTCGTGTTCTGATGGGTACTGGTAGTCTACATCGCATTTCAGGTTCTCATGCGTTTTTCAAGCTTCCAAATGTTGTATAAACTTCGTTTCTCTTTTCTTACTTTCTTTTTAATTTTGTTTGCTTGTGCTCCATGTCTGGATCATTTTTTTATGGTTCCCAATGCCTTCATATATTTGCATTGTACACATTCCACTTACGCATGAACTTTTCCGTCCCCCCGTCCCCCTATGCAATGCCCTAACGGGCCCTTAGGGTACTCAAATATATAATTAAGTAAATAAGTAAATAAATGAATAAATAAATAAATAAGTAATGAAGGCTGCGTTCCAGTCTTCATGGCATCGAAGAAATCTTCGTGTTCCTCGTGCGTCGTGCATTGCAACCCCACCAGCCGAGAGATCAAGCTGCGTTCGAAAGAGAGAAAGTGAGTGAGGAGCTCCCTTCTTCACTCTCCGGTACAGAAAAAGTGATCGCCTGTAGCCTCTGCACTTCTACGGTATGCCTGCTCGAGGATAAGGCGAATAAATTTATGCGCATTCATTCGGGCTACGCTGCGCGCTGACGAGTGCAAAAAGAAAAAGAAAATGATTGTCTTTGCGTGACAAGTTTCAAAGCGAAAGGCAGCCGAGCGTAGAAACTCGGCCATAGGCACACGGTAGTGCAAGCCAGCGGTGCCCGCGCCGCGCGAAACCGCGCCTCCGCGAGTGAGGCAACTCGAATCAACGCTATATGGAATTTCCGCCTGTGGAAAGGAGGGAAAGTTAGTGCTTGAAAATAGATCAAAGAAGCAAATGATGGCGTGCCTTTCAGCGCGGGAGACTAGCCACATCCCTCGCCGACATTCCCCAAACACGCGAAGGGCTGCGAAAGCTACGGGGAGCGCTGAGGCGGCCACGTCTATACATCCGTGTGTGCGAAGCATACGGTCAGTGCACATGCTTTGCAGGTGTCCGCAACTGCATATGACAGGCACCTATTTTATATGCCTTAATTATGCAGTGAGCGCGTGTAGACGCACGCATGTGTGCACGCACAGCGTGCAGTGCAGCGAGCACATCGGCCACGCGCACAAGCACTTTGTATGCAAACACGTATACCGAAGCTAAGCCTCCAAGCCCTAGTCCCACAAGAACTCCTACAAAGCCTTTAGTTGTTTCGTGACACAACCTGCGCGTGATACGTTACGCTAGCTTGTATCGTCTGTCTAACCCTTGTCGTGGATAACAAGTCCTGTTGCATCAAGCCAATTTCAGTGATTCCTTTTGTTTTGTAGGCGACTGCCTGTAAGATCAAGTGCTACTTTGTAGCACGCATGTCTAACCGGAGTCTTTTTCGTGGAACAAGGACTCCAGTTGAAAGGACTTAACCAGCGCGGTAGCTGATGGTAAGGAAATGAGGTCCTAAATACGATAACTGCAATGGGAGCTCTCGGTATCTTTATCTTCGTCGGATGCCTTAAGTATCTCGGCGAGCCGCCTCACAGGCATTTCAGTCGCCGGCAATAATGGCGCCATATTAGTATTGTTTATCATATAGCACGCATTTTATTACTCTGCGCTCTGCTTGCTCGCTCTTGAAAGGCTCAGTATGAATGTGCAACTGTTTGTGGAGGGGCCTTAACCGTGTCTTGGAGGCATTTTGGATGTGCTTCTGCACAACAGCGAAACATGGCGGTGTTTGTCGGCTGCCACTTAAGCTTGTCGACTTCCCGAACTACCGCAAGATGCACTTTCGCTAACAATAAATATGAACAGTGTAATGCAATAACAAAACACAAAATATAGTTAACATAAAACATATCACAGTAAATGTAGCTGTTACGTAGCTATCAGTATAAAAAATAATTGCATGGTGGCATGGTATACAAAAATACATTTCAAAATAGGCAATACAGAGGGAACAATTTAATTAATATTAAATATTTTCGGATTTCGTTGTTGAACATCGTGAATGGATTGAGATTATGCTTATGTTAGATGCTAAATGTTTTCGGGAGAGTGTTATTTAGCCAGCGTTCGCCGTAAGTTGTCCTGTGTGAATATACTTGCCAAATGTATAAATATCGTGTCACATTTTTTGCCACATTTTTTTTTTCTTATCAACAATGCAATATCTGAAAGCCTTGCATTGCATGCGAGGTGAAGCGGTAAATATGTAATATCCTACCCTGGCAAGATATCTCCTTAAATAAAAAGTGACGCTGTGGAGTTATCATAAGTGACGTTATTATGCATTTCTTAACATTATTATTTTTCTACCGTACGGGCAGCTGCTATAAGTTTCTCCGTGTCGTGTTTCCCCATAATAAGTGACAGTGGTTTAGATGTGAGTAAAATAAAGTATTGCACAACTTTAACTTTAGTTGATAAAACATATTTGTTAGTATGTGTTATGCCTATGACGCTAGATACCGTTGTTGCAGTTTAGTCGATATGGTCATCTCACTTCATATACTCGGTGAAAAATACTGCTAACATTTTAAAGTATCCTACTATTTTGGCTCCTGACTTACTTAACATAATGTCGTTGTTTGCGTGCACAATTTCGTTCTCGGAAAAAAAGAATATCCTAGATTTATATGTAATATTTTTAATGCATTATGCCATGTCCCCTTCTACAGGCGCATCAGCATTCAGTGAGCTATTGTAATTAAATCTTATGCTTTTGCCAAGAACAATAAAGCATCAGTCCTGTATACAACAGGCCTACGTGTCAGTGTTTAAGTGTACATTGTCGTTCAAATTTAAATTAAATATAAGAAACCTAAGATACTACTACCTTGAGGGACTCCAGATTAAATTTTCGTAATGTCGGTTGAGTATTCATTGATGTCTGTGTATGGTTGTCCTAAAGTAACGGGCATGTTCCTTGTATATCATAAGCTTTTAATTATTCAATAGCAAAATGTGGTTTATGTAGCAAAATTTTTAAAGCCTACATATAGATTCCCATACGGCCAGTTTCTTTTTTCTTCAAATGCATTTAAAAATGAATTTTGTGTTACAGGAAGGCGTGTTCCGTAGACAGTTGTTTGCCGAAGGCAAATGGTGCTGAGGCTAATATTGAAGGTTTTTCACATAAAACTGTCATTCGTTACAAAATTACACGTTCAAGACATCTTGAAAAAAAAAACATTTTTGCAACTAGACCAACAGGTTTGATCTTGTTATGCTGCGTATTTCGAAGAGTCGTCTACCGTACATCCTTGTCGACTGCAGACATTCGGGTGGAGTCGTGTAGACCACGGTAGTTAGTAACACGCGTGCTTTAACATGGTATTTCCTACCAGTGCGCCATGATTCCAACCGCCTCCCTTAGAATGTGATATGCGAATTTTTTCTGATATGTGAATTCACTTTCTGTGAATTTATTTGTGTAGACTGCCTTTACAATTAAGGACCCTGTTCACGGGTGCTTAGCGAACAAATGCCTCGTCATTTACGCTAGTGTTCCCTTCCATACTGAGAACCAAAACACAGTGGTCTGCTTTTGTCCCTTGCAACTTCGTCTGTCCCCGGAGAAACACAGCTATTCTGATCGAACCAAGCCAGCACTTAGTACATACAGCGCTCCACAGCCTTTAACGGTACTGCGTGCGGAGAAGCCTCGGAAAAATGGCGCAGCGCTTCAGTCAACTACGGAGGGGATTCTATATTTGCCCACGTGCTCGTTCCCGTGGACTGGCGGTATTTTAATTCCATTCTCCCGTCTTCGCTCGTCTCGGCGAATATGTAAGCAGCGCTTCTCCCTGGCTGCCCACTCGTGACAGCCGAGCAGTCCTTCTCGCAGAGCCCGAGCGAAGCCCTTTTTTACGCGCTCATTTGTTGTGGGTTTGTGCTGCGTTCGGCCGCGAACTTTAGAACAACGTTTCGCTGCGGTGTTTGCCGTCATGCAAATCTGCGGAAGAGGCACTGAACGCCTCCAGGTGAGTATACGAAACGTTTCTCTGATTTGCCCGCTTCGCCGCGGGCTCTTCGCTCATGCGCGCTGACATCTAGGGAGTGAAACGAAAAGAAAAGGAAAAACGAAGGAAACCTTGGCACGGCTCCCCCGCATGACGGCTTGATTACCAATTTCCTGCCGCTGGCTGCGGCGTGACAATGCGGAGATGGAAGACGGGAAAACGCGCACGTTCCGAGCGCGGCCGCAGATGCGGATTGGGCGGAAACGAAACGCTGCGCGCTTGACGAGTTTCGTGCAACGGTTTTGTTTGTTATAGCAAGCAAATTAACGCACAAGTTGTGAGACACCTACCTTTTGCCTCCTACACATAACTGCTTACTGTGCCAAAAGGTGTTCAAAACATTCACCTTTGTGGCTGTGTTGTTCATTGCGAGAAATGAATTACTGTAAGAGAAACAAGTTTTGTGAAAAGCTGCTGACAAACACACGCACACACACGCACGCACGCACACCCATAACGCACCAATATTGCCCCTCTAATCAGGTACATGGAATTTCATATCGGCTGAATATGCTTCTATCAAGATTTTTTGGTTAACAACCAACGGCGATGGGACCAGCATCATTAGATGATTTTCCAGTGCAGGAAAGCGCAACGAGACACCACAGCACGCTGTGTAATGTTATTTTTATGCACCACCGTGTCTCAAATGCAATGCTTATTTTCGTAATCAGCAACCAACCAGACCACCAGCACATCGAGTATTGCGCAAATAGGAGTCTCAATAAACAACCGACTCATTCGGCTTAACAATGGCTGATTCGCACTCAATTTTCAGCAATAGATGGAATTTAGCGTTGCATGCAGTTTAATACCATTCACATTTCTGTTTCGTCCGGAATAAACTAGAAGTAAACGTGGCCAGGATTGATCACCACACAAGGAAAGCATTGTTCGTGTTAGTAGTTTTTACAGCGTAGGCTTTTATGGTCTTATTCCAGTAACCATTTCGGTTGGCGATGTTGTCCGCCGCCGCCACCACCTCCACCGCCACCGCAGGTGTCCATTGCAGCAATCACCTATAATAAAAATAATAAAAAGAAGACTCTCTCTCTCTCTCCCTTCCTGCCGGGATCGAAGTGATCCATGCCAGCGCTCGCTGTCCTGCAGCGGAAACATGCCCTATAAGCGCATCCTAGAGCCCGAGACACGTGCGCGCCTCGTAGCGTGGATACGTGCATGCTTTGCATTGCGGTTGCATATTATTAAACAAGGTGGCACGTCAGCAGCAGTTGCATAGGTAGTGGTACAAGGCAGATAGAGAAGGTTCGAGGGAGAGAGAGAGTCAACCTTTATGGATGCCAGCAATGACGAGAGCGGAGGCAGCCTCCCTCCGCCTTGCAGATGGCCGAGATCCCCTGGGTCTCAGCGGCAGCCTCGGCTAGCTGTACGGCTTAGACGTGGCCTCACTGGTCTGAGCTGAGCAGCAGGGTCTCCCACTGCTGCCGGTTTTGAATTTTGCGGCCCTCGAAAAGAGCTGCCTTCGAGCATGTCCATATAAATTACATTGATGGTTGTATTGCCCTAGATAGAATCTGCTTCTGGCCAGCGGGTTAGGATACATGTTTATTTTCAGGAGGCGGCAGGCCACCGCCTCTTCCTTGGCTAGCTCGGGATAAGCTGGTGGGTATCGGGCCCTTCCCAGCCGATAGTAATCGGTGACTTCTTTGTAGCTGATCTCTCGTATCCGGCTGGGCCGGCTCACTTGCCCGGCGAGTAAGTCCTCGAGCTACGTTCTGAGGTGCCTCGTTGCCGGGGAGAGAGGAGTGCACGGGCACCGAAATAATTTTGATTATGCTGCGATGATGCTCGCTGTTTATATTTTGAATTCTGAGCGTCTCTGACGAGATACGTCGTTTCGCGAAATTATGAAGTTCGGTCTTTGAGTCGCTAAGAAAACTCTAGCTTTGGTCGAGGCCACCGCTAATGCTGTGGCTAATTACTCCGCAACTTCGAGGTTGTCCGTTTTCACTGTTCCGCTTGCGAGGGGTTCTCCGCCCGCGTCTACCGCTACGACGGACAACCCTTTGCGCCCTCTATAATATGCGGTGCGTACGTAGTCCACGCCTTCTACGTCATGGTACTTGCGCTCAGTGCGGCGCGCCCTTACTTCTCGTCGCTCCTTGTGGTGCTCCGGAGGTACGTTTTTTGAGAGTGGAAGAATTCTAAAGTTCCTCTTCGTCTCTAGTGGAATGCGGCGTTTCGTGCCGTGTTGCGCTTCGACATGAATATTTTGCTTCGATAAAATGTGTCGCCCCGTAGGGCGACACAAAGTTATGGAGGCCAGAATGAAAAAAAAATTGTATACGGATTAAATCAAACTGCGTCACCACCTTGCATCAAATAAGGGGGTGCCAATATATCACCATCATCATTATCATTAGCATCGTGTCGTGCCACTTGTCTCGCGATGCGAGATGCGCGCCGCGTGGAGTCTATACGAGCGCTATAAGCATTGCAGTTGCATACTATTTACCAGGTGGCACGCCATGTAGCAGTTGCTTATAGGTAGGGGCACAAAGTATATAGAGAATAATTGAAGGAAAAAGATTGAGGAGATGTATACAAAAACGCTAGAAGAAAATATCTATAGCATACCTGACTAAATCAAGCAGGCTAGGCCACTGTCACTGCCCTATTTCAAATGGAATGTCAATAAATCATCCTCATCATCATCGCGTCATTTGTCACGCGATGTGACAAGCGCCGCACGTAGCATCGATAGGTGCAAACTTTGCATTCCAGTTGCGTTGTATTCCACCAAGTGTGCCAACATGTAACAGTTGCATGCTGCATGTCGCTGGGCGTGGTTAACTCAAGCGTGTTAGGTAACTATTTTTAACCACTCGCTTACAAAAGGGATGTCCATAAGTCACCATTATCATCAGGATCGTATCGTGGCATGGGTCGAGGGATGTGATATGTGCACCGTGTAGTCTGGATACTTGTGTTTGCTCTTCTTCGGTATACATTATGGCGGCTCCTTTCAAGGTACCAACCGCTGCTCAAGAAGCGAATCGTAGAGCTACTCGCGGGGCTATATCCATGCAACGACGGACTCAACAGAATGCTGTGCAGAGAGCAGCACAAGCCGAAGCTCCCCGTCATATTAAGGCGGGCAGTTCAGGTCGTACTCTTCAAAGCGACGCAAAGAGACTTCGCCGCGAAGACCCCCTGGTGCGTGTGGCCGAAAAGGGGGCTTCCATGGAGCCACTCGCCCAGCCTACGCTGCCACTGCGCTGCCTGTGCCGCGCATTCCCTGTGACTTTTCCATGAAAATGAATGCGTTTAAGGTATCTTTATTCCAAGGTATTACGAAAGTAACTTTCATACACAGATATATAAATGGAAGAGGGCGAAGCGAGGTACACAGAAGGAGATGAGACAAGGGTGAGCCGTTCTTGCTTCCTCGTGCGTCGTTTCGCGCTGTTTCATGTCAGTATGCAAGTAAACCAACTCTACAAGTCATTCCTCCTTTTGTAACTTCCATAACATTTCCTAAGATCTTAGGTTCGCAAAGAAGGAAAAGATATCATTTCACATTGAGCCGAACACGTACAACTTCACGCTGCCGAAGTTGGTGCTTCCAAAAAGTGGCCCTTATACGTCCACATAATGCAACGACATTTTTCTTTTACCTATTCAAGAAATAGCCCAGTAAATTATTGGCTCTAATTTGTTATAGAAAGGAAGTTGCCGACACTGTCGACTTTGCACCACCTCCTCGTGAATAAATTTTGCCTCTTCTGCGTTAAGCCTCTCTTTCTCCTGCATGCTAATGCGCGGGTCTTTTCACGAGAGATTAGCTTCGCTGTTTCTTAACCTGATAAGTAAAAAAAGTATTCACGCCTGCTTAAACCGTCAAAGAAACATCAAAGCAAGGCCAGGCGGCCGAATTTTTCAGTGAATATTTTGTAGTTAGTGGACACCCTATAGGACGGTTTTACATAGCGGGTAATGCGATGATTTTTTCCACTGATTAGCGTGAGCAGCTTTGAAGGAAATGTGTGTTTTGTAGCTGTAACTTTGAGGCCAGGGATCCGGCTTCTATCGCTCTTTTCATTTTGCGTGTGTCCACGTGCGTGTGTACATGTGTGTTTTTATGAATAGATCTAGAGATCTTCCAGTTTACCACAACTGAAGCTGTTTTTTCTCACCTAACATTTTCGTTTTTTGTGCATCACTATGTGCGTGTGAGCGGTTGGCAAAGGCTGTGCATCACTAAACGTCGTGTTTGTGTTCGCAAAACGTGGCGTCAAGAGATGCCGTCCGCGATGCTGCATGTGCCTGCGCTCCTTTACTCAGACATCCATCTGCTCCTGTTACACGCCTCCGCTCTGATACAACTCCTGAAAAAAACGCCCCGAAATTGTAAAGCAAATGGTCCAGCACGGCAACATATTTATAGATATGACAGTTGCCGTCACTGCCTCCAGAAACAGCACTTCCTTGTGATCCTGGATAAAACCGGACCCCACAGGACCTGACCATATAGGTGTACAGACGTCTTGGAAAGTTCCCTAGGCTATGCAAGAGTAAGATTCCCCTTCTTATTTATGCATGGCTGCGTGACACTTTCGCACTGGCAGATGATCCCGTTTAGCGATCTCTCTTGACGCGAGTGACTGTGTGGTCCCTCCTAGTGTTTCCTGAGAATCGGTTTTTTTTATTGCTATTGCAATTATATGGATACATTCCAGACGCATTACCGCCGTCGGTGTTGGTGTAGCCGTGATGTTCCGTAGAAAGTCCAAGTGCGATAACATCGTGGCCGCGCGCCGCATGCTGTGGATGCGGGTGAACACGTGCGAGGGTAAGCCCAGTATGGCGGCTCGATCTCGCGCGCGCAAGTGGGGGAGGCAGGGAGGAAGCGCGCCGTTTTCCATCGCGCGCTCGGAACCGGGGTTTCTACTCCGGCGGCGGCTGCGTCTGACGTGGCTAAGCCCGGCCGCGCGGGCCCCATCTCGAAAGCGATCTGCGTTGGCTACCGAGTCAAGGTGCACCGAGAGTTGATATCCACACGTGCGCTGTGTTCTCGCCGCTTAGTCTGCGTTCAAGTGGCAGGCAGGACGAAGGTCAATTTGCTCGCTACTGCTGCCGCGCTTCCTCACTCCAGCGTTTTGACAGTCAGCGTCCGCAGTCATCGAGTGGGATGATTGGAAATCTGCAAATGTTGTCCCTGTGCACAAGTCTGGACCCCGTAACAGTGTATTCAATTATCGACCCATTTCTTTGACATGTATTGTTTGCAAAGTTTTTGAACATATCCTTCTTACTAGCATTATAAACCACTTAAACAGATACTCACTGTTAAGTCCTCGGCAACATGGATTTCGTACGGGTTTTTCCTGCATTACCCAGCTAACAGAACTAACAGATTATATAGCAAGTGCATTAGATAACGGCTGCTCTAATGATTCGGCTTTTCTCGATTTTGAGAAAGCTTTTGATGTTGTTCCCCACGAGTTATTGGTAGAGAAGTTATCATGGTATCATTTAAATACATCAGTTATTGCTTGGATTAAGGAATATTTAAGCTCAAGGAACCAGAAAGTATTTTTTAACAGCCAACACTCGGATAACATTGAGGTAACATCAGGAGTACCACAGGGATCCGTCCTGGGCCCTCTCCTATTTTTAATCTACATTAATGACACATGTGTTGATATTTTATCTCCTGTACGTTTATTCGCAGATTATTGTGTGTTATATAAAGTTATTCATAATGAAAATGATAGCCTCGCCTTGCGACAGGATCTGAACAAGGTTACGGATTGGAGCAAAAGCTCGGGCATGCAAACCTCCCCCCCCCACTGTAATGCAACACTGACGCTGTGGGTTCTGTCTTAGATAAATAAATGAAATAAATAGATGTGTTTGTTTTCCTAAGCGCGCGTGACACAGTGCTTGTCAATTGAGTTAGCAAGCGAATGCTTACATGTTTATACAGCCAAATAAACTACTATCTTTACTTCATATAGCTGTCTAATAATTTTCTTTTGCAATCGATGAACCGATTTTCAACCAAAACTGCGACTATTTGTATCCACAACTACCTTTGAAGTTATTGGCACCTGCCTGTGAAGTGATGGACCACTGGTAGCTCAAAGGAGGTGGTTTTGTATTAAAGCTTGCTGTGATGATAGGTAAAGAAGAGACCGAAATGTTAATGGTGTTGGAAAATAATCCGCTTCCACAGACACCATAACTGCATCCCTGAGGGCGGGCACCGAAGCTATTCGTGACTAATGAAAGAAAAGCTATGCTAATGACAACAGTACGAGTAGCATTAACCCTGCGGCGCATATGTGATTGCCATTTGCGTCCGGCGATCTGGAGTGCAGTACAAGGCACTGTTTTCGAAGGTTAATCTAGCAGTGTATGGCCCCCGCGAGAAAGGTGCAGGAAATGGTACAATATCAATAGTCTCGTGCTTACACCTACTTCGATATACAGTATAGATGGTGATATCCTCTGCATCTCCTCCCATCATGCTGTTCTTCCTTCCTCTCTTTCCCTGTCTTCCCACAACGCAGAGCGCAGCAGGCAAGAGGAATGCACCTCATGCCGACCTCTCTGCACTTCTTTCAACAAAAACCATCTCTTCCTTACTGAGCATTCAAAAGAGGAAAAAGCACTGGTACTTCCTTGCTCACCTCAAGCTGTTCGGAACTATTTTCTCTATCGAAACAAACTCATTCGGAATTTCCTGGATGCACCTCAGGTGCACCCCGAACTCATGATATTGAAGCTTCAGACGTAACGGACGCAAGCTTGCGCTGCTGAATTACTGCGCACTTTATGCAAAACACGCAAAAGATAACGGCTAATAGCCCAACCCAAGAAGCTCTTACGAATGAATTCCTTCGAACTTCCAATTACCTAGCTAGTCTCTCTGCCATGTCACAATTTGGAAATTCATCAGCATTTTTGTTCCTTGTAGCTTTGTGGCACCTGAAGCGCGTGAGACACCCGCACATTATCGACCTCTTTTGCTGCATACGACTTAATGTTCTATGAATAATGCTCTCCACTTCAGCCGGTAGCCATGTATCGGGACTGGGGCAGCTCGCACTTGGGCTCAGTCGTGTGTGAACGTTTCGCACTGGTGGGCGGCGATCCCGTTGGCGCCGCTTGGTTGCGCGGGCCGAAGACGAACAACACCAGTGGCTATGTACGCGTGACTGGGCGTTCTAGTCGCGGCTTCAAGCTGCATATTGATGCTCTCGCACCACTGCCAGGGATGTGTCGAGCGCTCTCATCAGCATAACGTCAGGCCTCGTACTTCTGTAGCAACTATCGTCGCAGTACAGAAACAAAAAGGAAAAGGAAACGATGCTTTCTAACTGCGAACTATGGGACGTTTACCCATAGGAAAGTATTGGCCAAGCGAAAACAAAGAGCAAAAATAAATGAATTTAAAAGAAAGAGTATTCCCACTAGCATTAACGCTTCACTTTTCAATTTACAGGGGAGCGCCTTGCAAACCCGGAACGACAAGGCAAATGCGGCATTGGCAACGATTCGCAGATGCGAGCTATTGAACTTAACGAGCGTGACCTAAATTGTCGCTAAGAAGATAGCGGAAAACAAGGAGCCTAATATAAGCAGCCAAATAGCCATCTGTCCGCGCGTGACAGTCGTGTGGCTTGCACACACACACGCACACACTCTTCTTCTTCATCATTGTGAGCGGATTTTATGTCCACTGCAGGACGAAAGAGTGTCCCTGCAATGTTCAATCACCCCTGTCCTGAGCCAACCGATTCCAAATTGCACCTGCGGATTTCTTAATTTCATCACCCCACCTTGTTTTCTGCCGTCCGCGACTGCGCTTCCCTTCTCTTGGCACCCATTCTGTTACCCTAATGGTGTACCGGTTATGTAACTTACGTATTACATTGCCTGCCCAGCTCCATTTTGCTCTCTTACTATCATTTAGAATATCGGCGATCCCCATTTGCTTTCTGAACCACACCGCTCTCTTCCTGTTTCTTTACGTTACGCCTAACATTCTTCGTTCCATCACTCGTTGCGCGGTTCGTAACTTCTTCTCGAGCTTCCTTGTCAACTTCCATGTTTCTGCCCCATATGTTAGCACCGGCAGGATTCACTGATCGTACACCTTTCTTTTTAATGATAATGGTAAGCTTCCAGTCAGGATCTGACAATGTCTACCGCTAGCACTCCAACCCATGTTTATTCTTCTGTAAATTTCCTTCTCATGATCAGGGTCCCCTCTGAATAATCGACCTAGGTAAACGTACTTCTTCACAGACTCCAGAGGTTGATTGGCGATCCTTAACTCTTGTTCCCTTGCCCGGTTATTGATCATTATTTTTGTCTTCTGTATAATAATATTCAACCCCACTCTTATTCTTTAAGGTCCTCAGACAATTGTTTTAGTACGTCTTCAGTGTTTATGAACAGGACAATGTATTCTGCAAACCAAAATTTGTTGAGATATTTGCCATTGATCCTCACTCCTAAGCTTTTCCAGTTTAAACTTGAATACTTCTTCCAAGCATGCAGTGAATAGCATTGGAGAGATTGTGTCGTCTTGTCTGACCCCTTTATAGGTATCTTCCTGCTTTTCTTGGGGAGAATTAAGGTCGCTGGTGAATCCTTGTAGATGTTTTCCAAAATATTCACGTGGGCCTCCTGTTCTACTTGATTACGTAATGCATCTATGACCGCTGGTATCTCTAATAAATCAAGTCCCTTTTCATAATCTATAAAGACCATATAGAGAGGTTGGTTGTATTCTGCATATTTCTCGATTACCTGATTGATGTCATGGATGTGAATATTCTATTCACATCCATGACACCTATTTACCTTATTCTATTGGAAATTATTTTGGTGAATATTTCATACCATACTGGAAGTAAGCTAGTGGGCCTATATGTTTTACAATTCTTTAAAGTCTCCCTTTTTGTGGATTAGTATGTTGGCATTCTTCCCGTTCTCTGGAACCCTTGAGGTCGTGAGACATTTTGTAAAGGGCCTCAAGCTTTTCAAGCATGATATTTCCTCCATCTTTGATTAAATCGACTGTTATTTCCATCTTCTCTTGCCGCTTTTCCCCATTTGATGTCTTGCAAGGCGCTTCTAACTTCAATGCTAGTTATAGAAGAAGCCCCTGTAACCTGTTCATTACTACTTCGAATAGAGGTATCGTGGTTGCTCTGGTTACTGTAGAGGTCAGCATAGAATCCGTCCGCTGATTTTATGATATATTCGAGATTGCTGATCATACTACCTTGCTTATCTTACAGTGCATAAATCTTGGCTTCTACTATGCCAAGTTTTCTTCTCATTGATTTCATGCTGGATTCATTTTTACTGCTTCCTCAGTCTTTCTTACGTTATAATTTCCAATATCCCTTACTTTCTCTTTATTGATCAGTTTTGACAGTTCCGCGAATTCTTTTGAATCTCTTGAGTTGAACACTTTCAATCTTTATCGTTTCTTCATCAGGTCTTTCGTTAATTAGGAGAGCTTACCTACTGGTTTCCTTGGTGTGTTAGCTCCTACTTCAATTGCTGCTTCTGCAGCCAGTCTATATAGTTGCGGTTCGTTCATTACCTCTCACTCGTCTTCATCTTTCTGTTCTAAGGCTGAATATTTGCTTGCGTGCACCAGCTTAAATTGGTCTGCTTTTACCCTTACTGCGTCTGCGTTGGCTTGCTTCTTCTTGACCAATTTTACTTTTTCTCTCTTCACATTAAAGTGAATCCTAGACCTAACTAACCTATGATCACTGCCCTTCGCCCTACTTAACACTTCAACATCCTGCAATATGCTAGGATCGACAGAAAGTAAGAAATCTATTTCATTTCTTGTTTCTCCATTAGGGATTTTCCAGGCCCACTTTCTGTTGCTACGCTTCCTCATGAAGTCGCTCATCATTTGAAGCTTATTCCTTTCCACTAATTCTACCCACATCTCTCCAAGTTTTTCAGGTATCGATGCCGTACTTGCCAATTGCTTATTCACCAGCTTGCTTTATGCCCACTTTTGCATTGAAGTCGTCTATGACTACAGCATGACTACAGCAAATGGGGAAAAAAATACTGAGTTTGCATTTTTCTCATCACTAATTCTACGTCGTCATAAAACTGTTCGATTTCTTCATCATCGCGACTGGAGGTTGGAGCGTAGGCTTGTATTACTTTTATTCTATGCCTCCTATTTAGTTTTATTACGACTGCTGCTACCCTCTCATTAATGGTGTAGAATTCTTCAATGTTTAGGAATGTTCAATGGATTAGGAATCGTACTCCATATTTCGTCTTATCTGGGAGTCCTCTATAGCAGAGGATGTGGCCGTTAGTCAGCACTGTATAAGCCTCTCCAGTTCTTCTAACCTCACTAAGGCCAATGATATCTCACACAATGCCTGATAGTTCCTCAAAGAGTCCTGCTAAGCTAGCTTCATTCGAAAGGGTTCGTGTGTTGAACGTGGCCAGGTTCAGTTTCCAGTGGCGGCATCTACGAGTCCAGATATTGTTAACACCCTTTGCTGCGTTACAGGTACCGCCACGCCACCTTAGGTGCTCCGCAGCTGCTGGGGACTGAGGGCCATGGGTTGATTGAAGGGGTCATGAGGGAGAAAATGGCCGAATATTGCATGAGGGAGGCCAATCCCTGTTCTGGTGAGTGATTGTCTTTTGTTGAAGCTTAGTGGGCCTTCCTAATTTGGTTGTACTTGGATAAGTATAGCCCCACTGGCTCTCAGCAATTTTATTAGTGTCAGACGCCACTCCGAACCTGGAGGTGTAGTGTACTGGAGATAAATTCGAGCTTACTGTCTTCAGATTAGAAGTCCGATGTTCTAAAAAACAAAAAAAAAACACTCGAGGATTTGAACTTCTGAATATAGCATCCGAGCAACCGAGATAGCTCAATCAGATAACCCTGTAGGCGGCGAGGCCACATTATGGCGGAGGAGGGTTCTACATGTCTAAAAACCCACTTGAATTATCCACGATGGACAGTTTTCAACACATTCAACTGGTTTCTTGCGCGTCTAGCTGCCACAGGCCTCCTAGAAGTCTTTTCAGACCCAGGCGGGGGAGCAACCATGCAATGAATGATTTCCAGAACAAGCCATGTGCCACATCTAAGTCCGAGCCTACGGGCCAGACACATGTGAGTTGGAAAGACAAAGCTGTAACTCATTTATGTTAGAAAGCAGCGCTAGGCTAACGGAGCGCGACTTATCGCGATCGGAAGGTCGATATTATTTATATATTTCATTGTCGCTTGTCGCGTCGAGAGGCGCGAGATAAGAAAGAAAAACTATCGATACATACGTACTTACATGCATACATACGTCTTTATTTTACACATTAGAGGCAGCTTCAAAATGCGAGCCTCCAAAATGACAGGATACCCAACGATTTCCTTCTCCATATTGCGCATGCGGTAAATACAAACGTCGTCTTCTATTTCTTCGTCATTGTCTTTGTCTTGTGGATTTCCATTATCTCTTCTCCCTCTGCATGTCTTGCTTCACAAGGTGATCAATTTGAAATGTGGAAAGCAAGCCAGCATGACAGAGTATCGAAAAAGAAAGTACCGTAAGTCCAATTATGAAAGTTTATTAGCATTACTTGTACGTTTAAACCAGCAACAGCAATTTGTGATTAACAGATTGATGTAATTAGGGATCCGGTACATCCAGCTACAAGGACGCTGCTTCGGTTCCCTAAAAGCAAGTCAACACAGGAAACGCCTCCAAATGAGTGGTGAACGGGCATATGCATGCATCAGCGTTCACACCGTGCGGTTTTATTGCGATATCAACTGCAAGGACGCGCAAGGCGCGTTGGCGCCACCGTCGTTGCGATGCAGGGTGATGTTCCTTCTGTGCAGCAGCAGCTGTCTAGCGTGCTGCGTCGCGCAATGTCGTCTGCGAAAACGTGAGACAAGGAACTGGAACGCAAGGCTAAACCTTGCTATCGCTTTCAATGCATAACCTTCAGGCGAAATAGCCATCTTTTGTATCTTTGTCTCTGAGTCGCATCTTTACTCTCCCTAAAATGTTCGTTAGCAAACAAGCTGCAACGCGGATAACACCTCTCGTTTCAAGAAAACATGTTGTTGGGCTAGTTGGTTCACAATACTTAATAAAATATAGTGCGCCAGAAGCAGACCAGCGTGCCAGGGTATCGACACGGACAAGTCTCCATGTCGGTGATTATTGTCGATACTCTGTCATGCTGGTCTACTTCTGGTGCGGTATCTTTTCTTAACCTGTCTTCCTTTTATACATGTTCTGTTTCGTTTTTTATATAGTCAAATTCATGGATCTTTCCGTTCTTAAAGAAACACTAAAAAAGATCTGGTGATAGACTGTCAAAATAAATTTATTCAATAATTTCAATACAAGGAACACCCGCCTTGCCACGAGAAGTCACTGGTAAGATAGAAGACACTGAACGATCCAACCGTACGTTAACTGGCATACCTTGTAAGTCTTTTCTGACCATCAAGACTGAGATGTTGCGTTGAGCATTACATTTGCGTATCATTCCTCCCGTCACGACGCCGCTAATTTTTCACCCTTTTACCTTCTGTTTGACCGCGACCCAGCATTACCATCGGCACTATCATATCTTCCAGCTCCAACTTGCCGACTGAGTACACCCCCGGTGCCATTTCCAGACTTGATGAGGGATGCGAGATTTCTCACCATCGTCTTACTATATCGCTATACCACCTGAGGCACCGCTATGACTTCCATTATATCGCGACGTTATGTATACTCCGGGTGCCCTTGTGCTTCTATGGACTCCGACTCGGCGTGTTGCACTCTCTGTAAAATTGCTTTCCTGGTACTCCGAACCTTACCGTGTCTTAAGACGTGTAGCAGACGTCACTTACGAAATTGACCCACTCGAGTCTTCCTCTCCCTCTGTTTCGCCTCCTACAGACGTTGTTCACATATCCTGCCTTAAACTTTACCGTTCGCCCACACCATAGCAAGCACCGTGATGGTGCTTCGGGATAGACCCATGTATTGGGAGTGCTTAACCCTTGCTTCACCTCCGCCGCGGGTCGGCCCGGCATTCCACTGTCCTCGAGATCGGCCGACCTATGTGGAATGCTTGACACCTGATTCACTTCCGCCGCGGGTCAGCCCGGCATTGCACTATCTTCGGAATGGGCTCACGTATGGGGAGTGCGTAATGCCTGCTTCACCTCCGCCGCGGGTCGGCCCGGCATTGCACTATCCTCGGTATGGGCTCACGTATGGGGAGTGCTTAACGCCTGCTTCACATCCGCAGCGGGGCGGCCCAGCATTGCACTATCTTCGGGATCGGCCCATAGATCGGCCCACGTTTTGTGCGCTAAATACACAAAACTGGAAGAACCAGCCCTTAACAGCTTAGTGGACAGCTATACGAAGTAAGGATAGTAGTTTTACGAGCTTTATCCACTTGCAAATATAGTCATATACTAACCAAATCAATAAGCATGGTGTCACGCCCGCACAAGAAAACATGAACAGATCTCACTCGATGGGCGTGGAAACTCGCTGTCAAAGCGCTGAAGTGAGGAAGCGAGGCTACAGCAGCGACCGAATTAACCTTCACGCTGCGTCTCGCATATATGCGAACTAAGCCGCCGAAACACAGCACGCGGTGGACTCTGTTCGCGGCGCAGGTGGCTACGCGGGGCCGCCCGCAGTAGAACGCCCCACCCCCCCCCCACCCCCTCCCCCCCCCGTCTTCTCTCCCCCCAAGAGGATTCGGCTGAAGACGGCGCAATTCCTTCACGCTTCCCTCCCTTGTGCTCGCGATTGACTCGTAATCGCCGGCTCACCCTCAAAGACTTTCAGTCGCACGTACAGCATACAGCATACGGTGGGCGGCGCTGATTTTATTGGCCTTGGACTTTATACGGAACCTCACGGCGACAGCGATGGTGACAGCAGAAATGCGCCTGGAGTGTCTATACAATGGTTATCACAATAGAACACAAAAAAGCAGGGAAAAAACACTAAGTGCAGTCAAACAGCCGGAACATTGGCACTCCTGTAAATGAAAGCGCAGAACCGAGTACATGAACACTCAGACATTGTACAATTCTGTAAGTAAGCAAAACTGCACGAATAATTCCGAGAACATAGCAGAGGAGTTGACAGTTTTATGGACGAGACGCCTAACATGTAAGCCACGCATAAATACATAGCACAAGACATATCTTCATAATTGCATAACTACGTATAACAAACTCAACAGTGATTAACACTAACTTAAATGCTAACCTAAAGCTTTTGTGTGTTGTAAAAACAAAAATTTTCAGTGATGAGTGCTGTCTTTGGTAGTCCCAGCTCTAATTCTTTTAATGTGATGTTCAGTAGACATTGCGACTTTTAAGCGACACCTGCTACTCCTTTTCACATATAACTGCATAAAATGGAAGGTCACAGCAAAATTTGCTAAAGCACACTCAAAGTCAACTCATATTTAGTTCAAACACACTCAATCTCACAGACAAGACATAGTTAGACTTTATACGCTTAATCTTTCCGTCAAATAAATTCATATCGAGGCTTGAAAAGACATTTCAGCAAACTAAACTAATTTAGTGTTGTGCCTTAATGTTTACTATTTGCTTGCAGCCGTCTTTGCTAACATGTTCGGTCTCAATGCTGGCCCGTGTATATTCTTACGCACTTCCTAGCGTACGAAGCACTAAACTACATACTACATACAAGCCTGGAATGTTTTCCCTCACGGCATCGAGCCGCCCAATTCATGGTTCAACGAGTCAGACGCGTGCCGTACGCGCTTCCTGTTTACGCAGTGGCAGCTGGCGAGCCCAGCGATCGCTTCGCACGCAGTGGAAAACGCTGCAGTGTGCCAGAAGCTGCCGGGTGTACGTACAAGTAAACCCATACGGGGCTTGACGCTGTATGCACGAAGTGAAAGGGGAAGTGCTTAGAGGGTCACCGGAGATAAATATAACCATGAAAAGTTTGAAGCGGATTGTTTCCCTTTTTTTTTTTCGCCATAACCTCAGGTTGTGTGCTATAAGGTGACCGTTAAACGTACGCTCATTGAGCGAAACTGGAAATTGTTCGTTCGAGAAAAAACGGTCACCTTCATGTGCACGGTTTGTTTGTTTGTTTGTTTGTTTGTTTGTTTGTTTGTTTGTTTGTTTGTTTGTTTGTTTGTTTGTTTGTTTGTTTGTTTGTTTGTTTGTTTGTTTGTAACCTGCTCTCGCCAAACCCCCTGCACAAACCTAAAGGTACCAACATTCCTCCTCACCCGGCCTCTCCTTCTTCCTGGTCTCTTCGCCGCTTGCGCTTTCCCTCGCCCCCGCAGTTTGGCCGTTCGCTACGGGGCGCGCCGGCTTCGCCATAGAGTTACGCGAGGTGAGGCATTAAAAGTTGTTGTTGGTTGTTCGCGCGTGGATGTTTACGGTATTTGAGACTTGCAATTATTGTGTGCTGTGCTGGGAGCGATGATGGAACGCTCTGAAAGTGGTAGAAGCACACGGTGTTTGGGCTTTTTCGGCAGAGTAACTGCGCACTTGTTTTGTTGCTTCGGGTTGGCTGCCTACTTCCAGTGAGAAGCCTTTCGAGGCTAGTTTCATGGACAAACTCCTCTTAGTATTGAGTGCAGAGCTCTTTGTCTCGGCAATTATGTATAACTAATGTACACGATGTTACTTCACCTGACAGAGCTTTGAGTGTTATGACGTGCACGACCAGTGTACCTGCAGGCAAAAACACAGTTGCGGCTTGCACGGATCAAGCAGCTTGGCGGGTTATTTCGATTGCATTGATCACATTCTTGATTTAGTTATCTAAAGACACCTGCCCGGCGTGAAAGGGCTGCGATGAAGTCAAGGTTTCACCGGTACACGCGTAAGGCGATGCGTTTGCTTGTGTGCAGCACTATGAGCACCTACAGATTCAACAACTCGACGTGTTCGCGTTGCTGTAAAGTGCATACTTGTATACCTGCGCGTACCCAATCGGCTGTCTGTGTCCAGCTTGTCCAGCTTCATAATTTAAGTACATTAGCACCACGATGGCTGAACGTAAGGCGCCTGACATATTGGCCTAAATAACGCGAGCGTCATGTAGAAATGTGCGCGATCAAGGCGGAGCATCTCCAGTGTTGTTGTCGCTTCGTCATGACACTGTCGTGTGCCTTTGTGACAAACTACACCTTTATGCCGAACTGGTTCCGCTTGCTCTCAAGCGCAAACATCACAGGGCAACCTGTACTTCATGTGTGGACAAAAACTTTGCAAGGACGAAAGATACACATAGGAATGGTTTCCATCAATGAGCACCTTACAAATGTTGGCCTTTTGCGCTGCAACGCGAGTGTAAAGCGCGTTAATTGACTCTCGCTCTTGCGATATGTATTTGCAGCGCCTAACAAAAGCACGGAATGACAAAGCTACGCACTCTCAGTAGTACAATAACAACACGTATTGCGTTTTTAGCTTGATATGGGACAGCACACAACCTGCGCACTCCATGGCTTCATACACTTGTAGACGATAGAGAAATGAGGAAAGAAAATCTGAACGAGCGCCCAGAATTGCACCTTTGCATAAGCTTACCCATGCCTGAGCTCCGTACTCCGCGAACAAAAAAAAAATAACTCTGTTCGTACACTTTCGCAACTTCAGTACCCCTAAAAGCTATCCCTAACATAAAACGAAACAAAAACAGAGTTCTTCAATAACGCGGGTAGCCACGAAATTTAGCCAAAGTATGTCAAATCCCATGCTAATGCCTCGTCGCAGCAACTCGACGGCCAACTGCCGTGGTGGCGAGTGCGCCGAGACGCAAAAGAAGAAAAACTAGAGAAATTGGCGCGAAAAATACCACGTGTTGGTGCTCAACCAATTAGGGGACGCAGACCTTCTCACTGTCTCCTCTCATGGTTCTCGCAGCAGTAGCGGCGGCAAGGTAAAAGTACATCGCTACCTTTAGTTCCATTCAGGGGACTTAGCTCCCGCACCGTGCCACTAGTGATATCAAGACGCTAAATCCCAATTTTACCGGCTTTTCTTTGTCATAGCTGGGTATTTCTCATGTGTAAGAACAGCTGAAGGAACAGAAGTTGCCAAGCTGAATCTTTATTTTGCATTTGATATGAATATATGATTTTTTTGACATGGTCCAATGCTAACTGACCGCGCCTGTAGTCATAGTCCAACTTCGCGAGGTGCTACTTCGGTGATGATAGTTTGACGTCTTTTACTCGCATAACATACGTGTGTGCATCTTTGTTTTAGGGGGACATTTTTGTTTCTGTTTGCCTTTTCTAGTTTTCATGGCATCTGCCATAGGTATCGTATTCACGTTTACCCTTTCTGTTACCAATACGCTTGTCTCCACCAGGGATTTGATACAGGCTCCATGATGACGTTAGCCACAACGTCATCGCCCTGTCCTTATCATTGTCGTCCTTGCGACGTGTACCCCGAACTAGTTAATAGCTTGTACATAAGCAATGAATACATTGACTTAGGGCTTTCTCCTTATTTGGAC
This sequence comes from Dermacentor albipictus, assembly GCF_038994185.2. Taxonomy (NCBI): domain Eukaryota; kingdom Metazoa; phylum Arthropoda; class Arachnida; order Ixodida; family Ixodidae; genus Dermacentor; species Dermacentor albipictus. The sequence goes on from NC_091823.1 coordinate 21,942,732, forward strand.
TCCTATAATATTTTCTCTCAATGTGAGAAAAACATGGGGTGTCTCTGTTAACTTATGCCAAGCCTTAAAAGGAAAATATAGGTGTGTGCTACGTGAACGCAACCAACCCAGTATATTTACTGCAGTCTTGAGTAGCTCGAAGAATTTTCGCTATATGCATTATTAGTTAATAAACACAAATTAATTACCATCCTTTGGAATTATTGACCTAAACGGAAAACCTTCAATATAAAGATTATTAAGCGTATTGAGAAATGTTGAGGTTATTCGTTCGAAGCACGTGTGAGGACACTGCTATCGCTACGCTCAACTGCGTAGTCACGTGGCAGTATTTTTTCAAATTTCCTGCACATTCTTTGGAGTCCCACAAAATGTAAACTACAGCAGCTATCTTCACGGAAAGATTTCATTTCGATATTCCTGAATACGCTCTACAACTTCGGCATTGAATATTTGGTGCTTAATATAGGACCAACATTTTGTTAGTATTGTTTTCATTTATTAACCTCAGTTTATAGTAAGCAGTACCTTGGCTTTCTGAAAGGTCAGTCAACAATACTTTGTTGAGTACATTCGCATAGTGCATGCCCGATTTTTCTAGGGCTAGGCAGAAGTTAGCTGAAACAGCTTCTATAGCCTCAAATCAGCGCTTAACAAACATCGTCAGGGAGCATTAAGTTTCGGATAAGTACTGACAATCACATATAGCAATAAATAAAGTCCAACAGTTCAGAAATCTGGTCATTTATTAATTCCCACTGGTGCGTTTGAATACGATGGTTAGGAGAAAACCTTTATTGTCAAGCAGGACGAGAAGAAAATAAAGAAAGAAGACAGGGATGGTAACCAGACATGCGTCTGGTTGGCTACCCTACTCTGTGGCACCGGAAAGAGGCAATAAAAAGATGAGATAGACAGAGGCTGGAGGGGGAGGAAAGCCGCGGTGAGCTCGCGCACGCACGCGGAGGGCCTGAGTGAGTCAAAGACGTTCACGTAGGCCAGTTGCCCTCGGAAAGGCAAAAGTGCCTCCACAGCTTTGTGGGCCGACGAGTTACGGGTACGGTCTTCAAGTGGCACCTACACAGACAAGGGCCAATCATCCAGTCGTCGCAACGCGATAGCTAATGTTTGTCTTTCCGGCTGAAATCGATGACAATGGCCCAATAAATATTCGATATTCTCTTCGACGCTGCAGACGTCGCATGCAGCACTGACGGTCATTCCAATCAAAGTAGTGTACGCCTTCGTGAAAGCCACTCCCAACCACAACGACAGAAGCGATGCCCCACGTTGGTGAAGCCCGGGTGGAGGTCGGAGTTGAAGCGAAGGGTTCAGTTCGTACAATCTGGTGCACCTTATATTTGTGGTGTTCTACTCTGTTAAAGAGAACTTGCGTGCCAGGTGACGAAGCTGCCTTGCAGCATCTGTCCTGGAAAGAGGAATGGAAACGCTGTTTTGTTCTTGATGTGACTCTCGGGCTTCGTTGTCAAAATCCCTGAAAAACGGTATTACAACATACATTTTTTTTTCCAAAGCCCTTCATACGGTAACGAGAACTGGGTGGTGTCTGTCGTCAACGCTGAATTCACCTCGACGTGTAATGGTTCGACTTATCATGTATAGCAGTATCCAAAAACCAAGAAGGAATGCGCGAGAGCGAAAGGTAGATAGCTAAATGTCTCATTTGTGGAAAAAAAATACTGGGGGTGAAAAACAAAGCAAAACAAAAGTATGCGCAAGAAGCCTCGTGCGAAAGCACACGTGTCGACGTTGAGAAAGGTGGTGATATTGTGGGATGTATATACATGCATAGGTTGGAACATGCAAGATTACACTGCTTGCAGAAAATCGTTGCCTCCAATGTTTCGTCTTCTAGAGTTAATGGTCCGTGCAGCTCGCCACACTAGCGGCGACTCGGCGACCCTAATGAGCAAAGCGATTTCAGCTGCCATCATTCTTTCTGCTAGAATTTATTTATGGCAAAGCACATGCACCAATAATGACGAAATATGGTTAATGTTTCCAAAGTTGCTACAGAACAAATGTCCCACGAAAATTTAAGTAGCACCTTTGAGCACTTCTCTGCGAACCGACTCCAGAAATAGACGACAGCAGTGGCATCCAGGGCTCCTAGAACTTAGCCACGCTCAAGTGAGAACACGTACAAGTGCCTAAAATGAAGCCAGTCTGTGCGACTCGCCATGAAATGTCATGAAGTGTGCGGTCAGCTGTCATGCACACGGAGGGAGGTGCGTGTGTGTTGGAGAGAGAGGGGGAGGGGGGGGGCGGGAACCAACGTATGAAGAAACACATGTTTTGCATTTGAAACCATCAGATTCTCACTTTAGCGGTTAAATAAAAAGATTCCCAGATGGATGGACTCTAGAAAAGCAAACGCTAAAATTGGCGTAAATAAGAAAGTCAGCGGACGAATAAGTAAGACTACCGCGACAACGGGAAGGCCAGGACAAGAACATCAAATGAGTTCTTAGCTGATAATTCCGCATAAAGGTTTACTTGAATAGCCACTAAGTGCTTATTTCATATTACATCGCATCTTGCACGTCTTCATCATCATTGGCGAAGGTAAATTATTGATTTGCAGCGTACTTATTCAATCTTCAAATGTCTCAATACTCTCGCGTTTTTGATGAAATGGTAATCGCTGTTGACACAGCTGACATTCTAGGAGCTTTAAGATGCCTTGGATACCGTTTTTCGGTCCGCCTTCCCTGCCGACAAACTAAGCGAGTTTGGGATCCAGCCTCTGCATGGCCTCAGTTCGGCTCTTTCTAGCGGAGTAGCGTCAGGTATTTCACTACCAAAATCATTGCCCACCTCGAACACAACAGTATACTTCAAATAAAAGCACACGGTAGTAAATATGAAAGCCTAACTACAAAGATAAAAACACTTGGAACTGCAAAACATTATTGGTGCGCTTTGGATGCTAGAGCCAAGTTATTGCTACAGCTAAAGTTACTGAAGAAAGCAGCGCACCTAATGTGCAAAGAAAAAAATAACAAGCACAAAAGAAGAAAAGGCGCAGGAGTGAGAGAACTACGAACATGTTATTTGCAAGAAGGAAATATTTAGCAACATGTTGAAGGCCTACTAATCAAAGCCGGTCGTATGCTTCAACATTTCTTCTGATAGTTTACCTAGCACCTAACAGCACAGACACACGTCATCCAGGATCTTCATATGGAACGCGTTTGCTGATTCTTTAGTAATTCTCGTACATCGCTCCGTGTTTTCTGTGCCAAGTGATGTCATGCGACCATGACAACTCGGCCGGCTTCCGATTCTGCCGGGGCCTTCCCTGTTTCTCATTGAAGGCGATGGCCCGCATGGCGCAATTTCGGTGACAGTTCAGAACCTTTCATTAAAAGCTTGCCACGGCTGCGCTCTGGATATAGCTTATCATGCGGCACCAGCGTGTTTTATACGGAGCAGTTTTATACTGGGCAGTTTTGGCCACGTGCAACTTTCTTTTTTTAACCTCCTTGTTTATACACGTGCCTGTCTCATGCGCTCCGGCGAGAGAAATAGATAACGTACGCACGATGCTCTGGATGCTGTAAGGGACAAGAGGAGGAGACGAAGCAAGACGGCTGGCGTCTGTTAGGAGAGCCCGGCATCAAGCGAGGGAACGCCGGCGGCGACGATGACCTCCCGAGCCAGGCCAGCTGGAGTGCGGGGCACAATGTGCCCGCCTTGTGGACGCTGGCCGTTGCGGAGAAGACGCCTCGCTCCTATATTTAGCCGAGTGTCGCGGCGCACGGACGTCCAACGAGGAAGGTGCGCGGCGAAATATATATCTCCGTCTTCGCGCGCTCGGAGTACCGATAACGACGCCTCCTGTGTTTTCCGGCCACACCCCGGGCTCGAGGCATAATATGCCCCGCTTGCGAGAAAGCGTCCGCCGCTGACGAGCCGTTGGGGCGAGCCGATGGGAGCGGTGCACAGGGACGCCGTTTAGCTCCGCGTTGCTTCCTGGAATAGAAAGTGCTGCAGTCTTTGCTATTGCTGCCGTTGCTGCTGTTCGTCTTAGTCGTTGCCTACGGAACACTGGGAGCACGGGTATTTCAATATAGAAATGCTACGTTGCGTACGTGTTCGCGAGAACACGTGCTTCATAATTAATCACACATGAATACGTAATCAACTTGAGTTACAAATCCACACGAACATAATTTCGCGTCCCTGGTCACGCAACCCTCGTGTATATTAAGTTGTGATGTTCCACGCGCTTCCGCAAGAAGAAAACTACGTTGTTTTGCTTGCCAGGCAATTCTCCTGCACCCTTTTCCTAGCACCGGGCTGAATCTATCTATCTATCTATCTATCTATCTATCTATCTATCTATCTATCTATCTATCTATCTATCTATCTATCTATCTATCTATCTATCTATCTATCTATCTATCTATCTATCTATCTATCTATCTATCTAATCTATCTAATCTATCTAATCTATCTAATCTATCTATGTCTTGGTGCTCTCATGGTCGTTTCGTTAACTTGGCATCTACCAACGTTGCATAGTATGACAAGAGTGTATGATGAACATAAATGATCGGTCATAACATGAAAATCACATGTGTATCATGTAGGCCATGAAACAGCTGCCTACGTCTTGGTGTTCTCATTAAAAAAAGAAATAAATTATGAGGTTTTACGTGCCAAAACCACTTTATGATTATGAGGCACGCCGTAGTGGGGGACTCCGGAAATTTAAACCACATGGGGTTCTTTAACGTGCCCCTGAATCTAAGTACACCGGTGTTCTCGCATTTTGCCCCCATCGAAATGCGGCCGCCGTGGCCGGGATACGATCTCACGACCTCCTGCTCCAAACTTGGTGCTCTCATTGTCGTTTCGTTAACGTGGTATCTTCCTGCGTACTGCTTCGCATAACATCTGTTCCCACAAGGCGTGGGATCTGCCGGCTTTCTTCTCTTTTTTTCCCGTCCCTCAGGACAGCTTCACACACCGAGCAGCTATCGCGTGAAGTGAAACATCCTGCTAGTGCGCCATGCAGAAGCCCTGTCTATTGTGCACGTCACGTGCACATGCAACTGAAAACATTGAGTTTGACTTTGTGTATAGCGTTCAGCGTGCTTCGGAATATTCAACCCTAGCGAGCGCAGAAAAAATTGATATCGCACGGAGCCCTCAAAATAGAGCTTTATCTATACGACTTAGAAACGGCCTTTGTTAATTATGAAGGACGATGTCAAGGTCATCATGACAACTGTAACGACGCTAGCCGCGACAACGGCAATGACTTCACGTTTGTTGATACCTCGCCTACATACATGGTTGAGGTCGTAATGCGTGGGTACAGCGATTTTATTTTCTGGTGAATTCACTGGTGACGAGGACACGACGACAATAGCTGTGACTGACGACACGGAAGCTGGGTAAAATGCTTGTAAGATCGCTATAAATCAGAAATACTAGTACTATGTCAAAATTAAGAGTTTAGTTTCGACCCTAAAGCGTGCATTCGTGTATTTATTCATGCGACCCATTCGTGCCATGTTGCGATTCTGTTGTTCAACTTGAGTCACCCCACTAACGTTATGAACTTTTATAGCTCTCTTTTAGTGTCATTTTTAGTATGAAGCTCGTGTTATGTATACAATATTATTGTACATAATTTAAGATGTGTTAACGCTTATTTTAATTGTACCCACTCACGCTTGGGCCACCCATAATTGACTTGCAGAATTTTGTAAATAAATGAACTGTTCTGCCATAGACGGCGAGAACATTTCTATTTCCCTGCTGCACATAGACACCCAAGGAAGCTGAGCTGTAGCTACGCAAAGGCGAACTGATGGAAACTGGTTGCCTGCGGTAACGCGAACTTTCTTGTCCCGGAAAGGCCGTCCAGATTGTTTGTTTCTTTTTTTGTATAATTCTTTTTCTCTGCGCCCACACCAGTGGTATCAACTTTGCTCAGGCGTCGTGAGTCAGGCGAGGCCTCGTCGAGCGGCCTGCACAACGCGATCTGCGCTGCGCGAGCAACACTCGGGCCGCGAGCAACACTGCTCGCCCTGACTGCGACGCGCTTGCCTGCGACGAGCGACGCCGAGTGTGTCAGCTCCATAACCCATCGTCGTTAGCGGTGCAGATGCATGCAAAACAAAACAAACGCTCGGTTACTGTAAGAGAAGGCCCTCGCTGCACGACCAGCAAAGCATAATTTACGATCATGCACCGAGCCGGGCCTTGCTCTGTCATAAATTGCAACGCATCGATCGGACCGGCGATTCTGTCAACCGACAGCGCGTGAGCGCGTTCGTATGCGTGCGTGTGTGCATGTGTGCACAAAGGATCGGGCCTCGTTGTGTGCTATGCAGCAGTGATCGAAGCTTGCGCACCGAGCAAAGGCCGCGTGAAGACGCGATACGTAAAGTAGCGATACGACCAGTGCAGCGGCAACAGCGGCGGCGACTCGGCGAGACGAGAACGACGGTTGTCAGGCAGAAAGCGCGGCGTACGTTACACGTTGCCGGGCAGCAGATATGCCGCCGTCGTCTGGCTACCGCGACGTCAAGCCCAGGCCCGGCGTGTCGCTGCATAGCGCATGCTGCGAGATTGAGGCCGCATCTAGCGCGCTTCATCATCAACATTGACGTTCTGCGTCGGCAGTGCTAAAGCAGCTTAATAGAGTTTTAACCTTCCTGAATATTTCATCACTTCGCATTAAGGCACGGCTAGTTCGAACGAAGTGCTCTATACAGCTGACGAGGTTACTTAGTTTTGTTCCTAAAGTGTCAGAGTTGCAAATTGTCAGGGATACGCTCTGCCAGCCTGACTTAACATAAACGCGTCTTACGTGACAGCAGTATAGCCAACGTCACATCAAAGCCGGAAGAAAGTGGGTGCTCATATCAGCAATGTCTGACGTTCGGAGCAAGGGCGCACCGCATTCATAACGCCTTCATAAAGCAGTCACTCTAACCTAATGTGACGTGGCCCACACGAAACGCTGTCAGAAGTGGCAGTTGGAAGCATTATAGAAAAAATCGACAGAACGCATGTCACCGGTAGTGTTGTTTAGCATTGAATCAGTATACGCCTGGGTTACCACGACGTGAACAGACCATGCTGTACCGTCTGTGGCTAGGCGCTGCCTTTACGAACTCATATGCTTTCCTTATTGGAATGACCAACAGCCCCACCTGCGACACATGCAACAGCGACAAGACGCTCACACACATTACCTATGTCTGCCGGCGATATAGCACCCAGTGACAAGTGGTATGCAGAGTACTGGACCAGTTGTACAATCGTCCACTATCAGAACTGAAAGCTTTAGGTCAGTGCTCTGAAAGAACATCCGCGTTGAAGGCCTTGTTTGCGTTATTAAGGTTCCTGCGGTCTAAGGGGCTTAACGATAGACTTAACGCCGCCCCTACCGCTCTGTAGTGTACGCGCTTTGTTAGTGCTCCTCTCGCTTTCTCTCTATCTCCCCCTTCCACTCTCTTTCTCTTTTTATCCCCCTTAACCCTTCCCCCCGTGCAGGGTAGCCAACTGGAACTACCTCTGGTTAACCTCCCTGCCTTTCTCTGTATTCTCTCTCTCTCTCTCTGAATCAATATAACAACGCAATGTATCGCTGCCGTCGAAACGAGTTATGTACGAGGTGTGCACTGCAGCGGGACTCCTCTTTCGCACTTCCCTAGGAACACTCGGCGGCTACTAGTGCCGCCCCCACGAAGCATACGCGTGACCTCCGGAATGCACATGCCGGTTCGTGCGAACGCAATCGTTCCCTCACTTGCCGTTAGTGGACCCAAGTTAGCGAGAGGTTCATTGAACAGCGACACATACCCAGTGCATTCATGGCGCAGCTCGCGAAAGCATTGGTGTGAAAGGCATCTTCCGCCGCGGTGGCTTATAGTGGCTAGGGTGTTGCACTGCTTAACATGAGGTCGCGGGATCAAATCCCAGCAGCGGCGGCCGCATTTTCATTAGGGCGGAATGCGACAAAAAAAAAAAGCGCATGTCCGGTGCAAAGCGAACACGTTAAAGATCCCCTGGTGGTCATAATTATTCAGAAGCCCCGCACTACGGCGTCCCTCACAATCAAATGATTGTTTGGCGCGTAAAACTCCAGAATTCAATTCAATTCAATTCAAGGCGTTCATTGAAAGCAATACATACCCAGTGCATTTGTCGCGCAGCCTTCTAATGCGCCGCTCTGCTGTCCTTGAAGAACCCTTGTGGCGTTGGTTCCGTTACAAGCTCAGCATCGGAGAAATTTGGGGGTTCTTTTTGGTCATAGTAAGGCGGCACATTCCCAGTGGCACATAGCTAGTTACCCAAGTTGGCGACAAGGACGTTCATTGAACAGTGGCACGCACCTACTGGCGCCTACCCAGTGACCCAGGTTGGGGATCAAAGAGGTTCATTCAAGTACAGCACAGACCCAGCGCTCCAAGTCGGCCGCAATGAGTTTCATTCAACAGCGGCACCTAACCAGTCCCGAATTTACAGTGGTCCATGTCGGTGTGAAAGAAGTTCGTTGAAGCGCGGCACTTATGTACGCATTGCCACACAGTCAGTGACACAAGTTGGTCAGACGGTTGGCTTCGAACACTGTTCCCTCAGCACAGCAGCCCGATGCGCTACCCATTCGACTGTAGACTACACAGGGACCACATACATACATACATACATACATACATACATACATACATACATACATACATACATACATACATACATACATACATACATACATACATACATACATACATACATACATACATACATACATACATACATACATACATACATACATACATACATACATACATACATACATACATACATACATACATACATACATACATACATACATACATACATACATACATGCATACATACATACATGCATACATACATACATACATGCATACATACATACATACATACATACATACATACATACATACATACATACATACATACATACATACATACATACATACATACATACATACATACATACATACATACATACATACATACATACATACATACATACATACATACATACATACATACATACATACATACATACATACATACATACATACATACATACATACATACATACATACATACATATCCCCCGGAAAGTGTGTGAGGTACCCTAAGGATACTAACGCTAGAGAAATAGAGAAAACAAGAGTTTAAGTGAACTTGACGTTGAATGTAGTTTCCCTCCTGGTGGTCAGGATCTTATCTCGTTAAAATGTATCACGATGTCACTAGCTCCGTAGCTGCTTAATGACTGAAAGTCGCTGATTACACCCAGACGTAAGATGACACTGTTTCTCACGAGGAATTAAAGGCACTGAAGCCAAAACGAGAGCGTAGATATTCGGGCAGCGCAGATGTGTGCCGTTAAGTAGTAGGTAGTAGCGTACACGGAAAAATTTGTCTACAGCAGCAAATGTCACAGGCGACATTTAAATTGAGGCGTTACATATCATGAACCAGCGTCAAACAAAAGCTCCAGTAAACGTCGATCTTCTGATGAGCACTATCGATAGCAAAAGAAAGTGAGTTCCGCTTCTCCATCTATGCCTGCATCTGAGACGTGATTTAGCCCATAGTTATGTTGCCTACTAATTGCGCTTCTTTAGATTCTTCATGCGGCAGGCTGATACTAAATGATTTTTCAAATTTATCTGAAGGCTAGAAAGTTGTGACCACAACAATGATCCTACTATCGTGACTGCAGTTAAGGTACTGCAGGTGCAGACTCCTGATTCTTGGCATTCTGCTCTGATTAATCAAAAGTATTTACAACGGATAGAAGCATCTCCATCATGTGGGAGTGTGTGGTTCTATTCATGAGCAACAGTGGCCGAACTGTGACTGTGACCGAGTAAATAAAGTTTCTCTATCGTGGGTAACATTTACATGACGAACTGCTACCGAGGCTCACAGATAGGGAGGTGGGTGATTTAATGCTAGCACCAATTGACATCTAAATGTTACAGGTAGGAGCATCAAAAGTGAACTATTGTTAGAATACATACTTCGTTTGCAGTAGCAGGAAATGCTCATTTTTCGTGTATGCCGAGTTTAGACAGCTCCGTCCTCTGATTTGCTTATTGGGAAGTTCGGAACACCATTAACAAAGGTTAGGCTCTGCTCGCTAATTGAAGGTGATTTGTCTCTCATTTTACTCAATAAGGATGAAGAGAAGGACGGAGGTGAGCAGTGTGGCGGTTTGAGCGAGCGGTGACGGATTTGCCTGAAATATAATTCTCCGCAATTCTGCCCGGAAGGCAATGAAAGCCAGCGATCACCGAGGAAAGTTCAGGTGGCATAACAATTTCCGCCTCTCGAACAACTTCATTTCAAGCTCTTTCAGTCCCGTGCGTTTTATTCTGACAGTGTGGCAAATTGAGCCAAAAGAAGTGTTGCCGCAGAAACCACCGTCGGTGACATCGTCTGGGCTCGGTAAGGTGTGCGGATTCTCGCACCAATACCTCAAATGGTGATTCACCTACGCGCTGGGATCCGCATCAACTCTCTGGTATCTCAATTTGTGGGCCTGAAGTCCTTCATTATAATAAACTCTTTAAAACGTAATAGGGGCAATACACCTAGAAACGAACAAGGGGAACAAGCACGGCGCTTGTCATGTTCCTTTGCTTGTGCGGGCAGCACGCCTATAGCGCAATTTTCCTTGTATAATATGAATTAAAAACTTGCCCAAGTGCATGCCCAACTTGTGATCACTTCGAGAAATCGTCCAATTTCATCGACACGCGCGACAAAGTCAACAAGCTTGAATCGTAATTGAAATGTAGTGTAAGAAAAACGTAATTCAGAACGAAAGAATGAAAGCTGCTTCCCAGAGTCGAAACGAGCTTTCTTCCCCCGCACAGGGTAATTAGAAAACGCGAAAGCCGCACTTGGCCCGTCGGCATCATTCCGGGGAGGATTCGCGCGCACGAGGGGCATCGCTCGTCATCCCCGCTTTCCAACCCCCCCTCGGCGCTCGCGTGCCGCCGCCGCCGCCGCTGGCGTCGGTGGAACAGAGCGCGGCCAGCCCTGCAGGCGCGTGCGCGGCGCGATGTCGCAGGCGCTGACGGGACCGACGTCCGGGGCGCAGTCACGCCAGCGATGCGTGGCGTCGACCCTAATGAAAGCCGCCGGCAAGCAGGGTCGGGGAACCCGCAGCGCGAACCAGGCGTGGCGGGCGGGGACGCTTTGCGCGCGCAGGCGACACCCACCCATTTGTTCGTCGCCCGCGCTTTTGCGTGTGTTCGGGCGCGCGCGCTCAAAGCCGAAGCCGCCGGCGGTCACGTGGCTCCCCCACGCCCGTTGCAGGAGCGCCGGTGTTGAAGCCGGCTGATTGAAACGCACCGGATGAAATTCGGTGTACCGCCCACCCTTTTTATAACTGTTCTGCCACCTTCCGGACATTCCTCAACAGTGTTATTTCTCTACCGTACACGGATATAGTTGTATGCTCGCGTCCCCTTTACACACCACCAACCCTTCTCTCTTCCTTCCTTTCTTTCTGTCTTTGTTTTTTGTCTTTCTTTCTTTCTATTCCTGCCCCGTGCCCCTCATGTGGTGTCCCTGTCACAAACAACACCAACAAACGAACAAGGAAAACAAGTACGGCGCTTGGTATGTCCCTTTGCTTGTGCGGGCAGCATGCCTATAGCGCAATTTCCCTTGTTTAATATGAATTAACAACTTGCCCAAGTTCATGCCCAACATGTGGTCACTTCGACAAATCGTCCATTTTCCCCTACTCGTGAATCAGTTGTTTGCCGCAGCCCTCTGAAGCAAGGCCGGCGGGCAAAAACAAACGCGTGTTATGTGATGTTGCGAGCTATGTGGGCTGCCTTCCAGCAGCGAAGGCACAGAGGAACGAAGCAGATTAACGTAACGAATTTTAGATGGGGCCGCCAACAGAAAGGGAGCTCTGCTTGCGGTGTTCGAAGCAAGGAAACGTGGAACCCTCGAGCCGACATATAGACAGCACATAGCTGAACTTGTGCACCTGCTACACTTGCGATTGCAGCACACGTGAAAATGATGGATAAGACGGTAAAATATTTATGAGCCGAAATACATGTCTTTCGAAAACGCATTACATATTTCCGAAAGCTCGAACTTCTCTTTACGAACCTTAAGCTCCCTCACCCGCTGCTTTTTTCTCATTGGCTAATTCTTCCGTTTGAATTCAAATCTTAACAAACCGGCAGTATTCAACATGGAGGACGTCATATTCTTTCAAGAACTCCGCATATACATATAACCCTAATGCTAGTCACGGGTTTGTCGGCCAATGAGAGGGTGCCGGTAGCTGTAACACCATACTTGATTTGATCTCTAAAACAACACCGGAAAGAAGTTGAAAGTTTCATGCGAAGGAACGATGCATTTACTGCGGTAGCAAAATGTAGCGTTTCGCCTCTCGAACTCATCGGACGGTGTCCTAACCATGCGTAGTTGCGACGTATTTGGCGTGGCGGCAACTACTGTTTGACAGAAGAAGCAGCGCCTTGACAACTAGCAGCTGTCTCACAACGCTGGCCGGATTAGGAGCGCTGCCAGTGGCTTGAAGGCGTCACATCTCGATGGTGCACGTGCTGAGACCGAGGGGAAATCGTCGGCATGGATAAGCGCCCAGGGGAATTTTAGATCACGTTAACTTGACGTTTGCTGTCCGTTCCGTTAAGACCAGTGCGTGAACACAGCAGCTCAGCAGGAACGCCAGTGTGCTTATAGTATGCCAGCGCACCACTGTCATGCCAGCCGCGGAAGGCGTAACGCTGGCCTCGCTCCACCCCTGAGGCGATTGAGTGGAACGCTGATGGTGCGTTCACTTCGCTTCGTCGTTTTTGCGGCCGAACGAACCCCGCGTACCCGAGACCCTCGAACTATGAGTTCGAACCCTCGGCACTCGAGCGGCGTATGCACCGGTGAGAGCGGGACAGAGCAACGACGACGCCAACGGCGATGTTACGAACGAGCCTCTAGCCTCCGTATAATTGCAATCGCAATAAAATGCGAGTGAGCTTTCATCATGCGTAATAAAACAATATGGCTCCTTTCTTGGGCGCCGTAGCTATTGGTCGCAACATAGCTAAGCTGTTCATATAGAAGCTAACAACCACGGGCCAAACAGAACCATTGACAATCGTCTCGCTGCATGTCGCAATGCTCGACGCCCTTTACATGACCTTGAGCCTTCCTCGTTGTTCCTGTCATAAAATGAGGAACTGCTCCGCGTGGGCGATTTCAGATCGGCAGAAGAAGTATGCGCGCGTGCCACAAGGAATGAGTGAGCGACGCCAGAAAAAAAAAAAGTCCAGGGAAAGTAACCAACGCAGCGCAATGTGCACAGATAGGACAGAAGGGCGCATCCCTCCCGGCTGACTGCGCGTCAAAGCGGACCGGATCCCGAACCGTGGCGGGATATCGCAAGCGAAGCGTTGCGAGCGTCGCTTTAGCTCCCACCCTCCGGAATCTATTAGAGCTCGCCACGGTCGTCGCGGGACCCCCTTCAATATGAATGACCCTCTGCCGGAGCGCGCGCATCGCGTGCAAACCGCGGTCCGAGTTTTGTGGGGCGTGAGTGCTGCGATAAGCGGGCGTTTTGTGCGGCTGCTGCACGCGACACTGCGGGTTGCGGGGCGGTGGGCAAGAAAAACGAATGGAGAAAGAAAACTGAGGGGGTGGATTGATGGATGAATGACTTGTGCGGGATACGATGGTTGGACTTATCGCCAGCTGAAACTTTTTTGATGGCCGTATAGCTTTTCGGCCCGAGGTTCTGAGGGCGTAGCGGAAAGCTGTGGTCGTATCGAGCGCATATCTCGCCTTATAGGATGGTTACTCGGGGACGATCTAGTTATATTGTTGAAGTACCGGTCACCGCTGCGTGTCATGGCGTAGTAGACGAGTTGTCTTCCTTGAGATAGTCTCAGTGAACTCTCAATGTTGAATCCTCACATATATATCATTTGCGTATACGCAAATGATCTATCAGAACTACATTGTCCGAGGCCTCACTCCTGAACCTCGGAGAACCTGAGAAAATACAGGCACTTTAAGCTCGCTGAGTGCTAGCTGCATGAATCTTTATGTTCGCTTTCATTCTACGTCTATGTATAGCAATTGGCAACGCACTCGGCTGTGAACTTGTGCAGTGGAGAACAACTGCTTTCAGAGCCTTACATACGCAAAATTAAATTAAACTCAGTTCAATTTATTCAACGTCATTGCATGCAAAATATGAATGATATGAAGGGATTTTTGTTTCGAGTTTAAAGGTTGTATTCTCTAATGAACCTGTTGATTTTCCATCATTTTACACTTTCGTCGTAGTCTCCAACGAAGCCATGACCCCGTTGTCTCCAGAATCGGCAGCTAGGCGCGACGGATGATAAGTAAAAAATACATTCGAACGAATAATCGATGCAAAATATGTCCCCAGGCCTTTTTATTTTGTATTCGTTGGTGCCCGAGGTACATGTATTATAGCATTCAGTAGGAGTTGCAACACAGTGTATACACCAGCTACTTTATCTATATCGAAGAAAAAGAAAAAAAAAGGGGGGGGGCGGCAAATGACAGGTGCCATATTTCTTGAAAGCAGGGTGCTACCCATAATTGAAACGGCGTTTAGTTCACCAATTTTTCGTGTGTCGACGTTGGCATACATTCTCCGAGAACCTTATCGGAGGGCTGCCGTGCTGCCATGCTGCGACGCGCATTGAGTGCGATAGTACATTCAACAACCACATTCTAAGAACACAAGCCATCATACTTTGTTGTTTTCCTTTTCCCATTTCTAGAGATTAAATATGCCCACGCTCTTCTTTGGCATTGTTGAACAAAGTCTGCATTTTAAAGACGTTCACGCTTTAGATTTAATCTATTTTTCAAAACATTACTTTTTCTAATTTTTTTTAATTATATTTCGTTTTCTGTTTCTTAGTGTCGCAGAAACATGACTCCATAGTGTGACGGCCGAACATTAGAGCGTGGCGAAAAATAGACCTTATTTCAGAGACCTCAAACGAGCATGAAACAAGTGCTCAACTTTAACGTCTTGTTAAAAGCAAAGTATGGGAACATCGCGTGAGTCCATGCATCTTGCTCTGAAAGACACGGGTCAATTAAGAAAGAAAATATTTATAAATAAAATAAGGAAAAACTTTCCCCTCGACAAGTAATCGGTGACCATGAGGCTTCACGAATAAGGCCGGGATATCCAATTAAACGACCCGCATTTACTTTCATACACACAATGAAAATTACGGTGTTGCAAAGTGTTCACGTGTTATGCAAAGGAGGTTAGCCTCATTCGGGATCCATAGAAGCCTGTTTTAGTGAAAGGGCAAAGCGGTCACTGCTTAGAGAAAAAAATAATTTCACCGAAGAAAAGAAGATCAAAAAGTGCACCTTCGTGACAACTACTAGATCAGACACACATCCAAGACACTCAGTTTTCCGCAGAAGCTCGGTTCGAGGAGCGGAAGAATGTATTTTTGATTTAGTTTACATTTTCGTAAGCACATGTTTAGAAACAAGCGAACGTCAAGGCACAGTAGCGAATACACTGGCAGTAACTCGGGAATGAATAAATGTAAACATGAACGCAAACAAACAAGAAGAAATGCAAACACAGAGAACGAAGTAAGTAACATCGCCAGTGTAGTCTTCATCTGGAGGGCGCTAAAGACTACTGACACCTTTTACCCTGACACGGTATCTTCAATTTTTCATTGTCTGCACTAAATCGAGGTCTCGGGCCCCTAAACCTTACAAAAAAGTACTGGCAAGCCACAACACTGGCAAGCCATAAATAATTTACAATAGCACCTTCACTACAAACAGACTTTCCTTTTTGTTTCGCCGTGTATTACGTCATGGCGCAGGGGGTTGTGACCTGGGAACAGAAGATGGCGACGTTTCACCACTCCCTGCCGCCCACTACTCGGTCGTCTGTTATGCTGCTACATCGGACCACGCAACGAGTGGGTAGAGTGCCAAATCGTCCGTGCTCGGATGAACTAGCGCTACAAAAAGAACAAACACGAAATGAAAGCAACATGATACCTCGTGCTCGACTGTTTTCGCCTGTTGGTCCGCTTGTAGCGCTAATTTATCCCAGTAATTATGCAAGACTAACTTTTCCGGCAATTTCTCCTTGTTGGATATACGACTGCTCCACTTTTGACAGGTTTGACTAGGATTAAATATTCCGGTAATACTATCATTTGGGGCCTCTCGAACACTGCAGGCTATATTTAGCAAAAGGGATGTTTCTTGCACTGTATGGTTTTTTTTAATGAAAAAAAAAACTAATTACCTTGCTAACTTTTTTGAACTCTACTCTACTTTGTTCACTAGTCATTTCACTGAAACTGATTTTCCAAATTACATTTTACTCCAGTGTTTAATGTTTCCTGCATTAATACCTTTTTCAAAAATTGGTTTCAATTAATCTGAATACTCAGTTGGGCACTATTTTCTTTAAGTTGCTTTTGATTTAGTTTTTTCTTGATGCGGTCTTTCCTTTTATATTAGAGGTCTTCCTTTTTCAGTCTTAGAAAAAGTTATCTTAAGCTGCTTCCTGCCACTCGATTCTTGGCATATTCCGTAGGCGCCATAAATGCAGATCATCATCGTTATCACACTGTCATCACTCCTGTTCGCCGACTTCGTGGTTCTTGCTTTTTTCCTGCTCATTGAGAATTTAGAATTTTCTAGAGCAGAAACAAGTTGAGACATGTATTCCCTTCGCCCTCTAGCTGTAATAATAATTTCGTTTTAATTACTAAAACATCGAATATTATCATTGTTTTAATTATTAAAGCAATAATATTAATATTGTTATTATTATTAAGCATTTAAAGCGCATATCTACACCCTCGCCATGTCTTAACAATATCGCGCGAGTGCAGACCGCACGGCGCGTCAGCGGCCTCGGAGCGGCGAGGGGCACTCTTGAAGCGAGCACTGCAGCAGGCGACTGCAGCAGGCGATTTCAAACTAGAAATCGCCTTACGCGTCCGCGTATACTGTCGCCAGTTTTACCGCTGTTCGCTTCTACAAGGCCGCTGTCAAGCCGTGTGGCAGACGCTCGCGCGATATTATTAAAATATTGCAAGGCTGTGCTGTTTAAAGAAATCTACAATAAACCACAATCTAACAAAACGTCAACCTTCGAAAATTCCTTGGTTTGGTGTGGTAGATTCATTCTTCCTCCGTTGACGTTTTCGGGAGTCCCTCCTATTTGATCAAGAACACATCATCGCTATCCTCACAAGTTGCTCGAAACAGGCGGCTCGAGAAGAGGATTCAGGGAGGCGCGTCTGGCCTCTAGACACCCTCTCGAGACATTCAGTGCGACCGGCGAATCGCTGAGGCGAGCAAATGGCTGCGGAAAAGTTGTGCAGCCTTCTCAGAAAGCACGCCACGGTTGCTTGGATCTTCAAACGACAACACATCGCCAGTTTGGGCGGCGCGAAATAACTCGCTCGCGCCTCGCCACCGCGTCGAAAAGTAAACATGCCTTCGCCTTGGCTCTTTTCCGGAAATCCTTGCGCGACATTCGGCGAAAAGTCGCTCGTTCGTTAGGGACGACGCAACTCCCTCTAGTTGGCTTCTCTCAACTCTTCCGCGCTTCGTCTTAGGAAAACCGTGCAGTGCTTGGGATGTTGGAGCGGTGGCACCAGTCGTCCAGGTGCAACGTTCGGAGGGCTTGTCGAGAGTATACAGTAACACAATGGCGGCCTGTAATATAGTCTTTCTGGCTTTCATGAACGGTTGTTAATGGTGTGGGTGCTTAATGACACAAGTAATGTTTCATGAATGTGTCAATCAAAATAGAAATAGTGTCAATGCCACAGTATTCTTGCGTGCCGTGCTGACTCACGGGAAGGCCACCATGTCTGCTTTCAAACATAGTCGGCAATGGCGGCGCAAAACGTGCGTTAACATTTGAAATAATGCGCTGCGAGAAGTCGTAAAATTAGCGAGCTTAAATCCCTACACAATGACGAATACGTGGCCGATAATAAACGGTCAAACCTACCCCCACCCCACTGCGCTCTAGCATTGCCTACGCACGTCGTACATGTCGCCGTGCTGCACGCTTCTACCGAGCCGACAACGAGCGTGCCGCAAGTTCGGACCTTGAGAGTCGTCTTCACCAGTACGCCAAGCACCTCGCAAAAGGAGGAGGCGGAG
Organism: Dermacentor albipictus; assembly: GCF_038994185.2. Lineage (NCBI taxonomy): Eukaryota > Metazoa > Arthropoda > Arachnida > Ixodida > Ixodidae > Dermacentor > Dermacentor albipictus. The sequence continues at coordinate 21,960,996 of NC_091823.1, forward strand.
GCGAGGAGATGCTGCGCTCCATATTTTGCTTGTGCCGCCGAAAGGAAATGCTGGCGAACGCGTGCGGCGAGAGAAAGAGGGAAAGCTCGTAATGCTATTTCTCGCTTACGCGCCGCTAATTCCGGGCGTGAAGGCGAGGGGCAAATTGGAGCGTGAAAGGCAGCGACAGGGAGCGAGAGTCGTTGTGGGCTGGCATCCGCTTTCTCGCTGCTCTCGTGGCGCGCTCACTTTCACGCACATGCGAGACGAATGGGCGAAGCGAGCGACGGCGGAGGGAGAACCGTGCGCCAGCGTTTCTCTCTTCGGGCCGTGAAATAGGAACACGTGAAAGACAGCTTTCTCCACGGTCGTGTGTAGTGGAAAACACTAGTAGTAGTAGTAGTAGTAGTAGCAGTAGTATAGTAGTAGTAGTAGTAGTAGTAGTAGTAGTAGTAGTAGTAGTAGTAGTTGTTGTTGTTGTTGTTGTTGTTGTTGTTGTTGTTGCAGTAAGGCTCCTGTATTTTACAAAGGCAGCGAAAGCTACACGCGCGCCCTCCCGACGAGTTTCAGACCCCTCTCGAGCGGTCCAAGAGCCCCGCAGCGCTAGCAGATGATGCGCCGCTGGCTCCCGTGCATTCCGCGGATGCCTGAAACCGCAGTCAGTGCGCGCTTCAAGTGGTTCATTATGAATATTGGCGGCCTAAGCTAATCAGGAACCCTCAAATTGCAGGGACGGTAACTTGAACGAGCCCGGAGTACGTTGCAATAAGACGCATGCTATTCCGAAGCAGCTCATATTCTTCCGAACAGTTTCCCACAGCGGCGGTCATACAGGGCTTTTTTTTTTCTTCGCTATTCGCATGTTTTGAAATTAAGCGTAACTGGAAGCAGAGATAATATATGGGTCAGCTCATAGTGCTTGTTTCCTAGCTCGCAAAAATAGGCAGGTTGAGAGCTCACTGCAACTTTCGGAAACATCATTGCGCACCGACCGCTATAATAGTGCGCAATAATACGCGCTATTATTGGTTTGATTGCTTTTGCTAGTGTTCGGCAGTATTCCCACGGTGACACGGTCTGTTTAACTTAAAGTTATTTTGTTTATATAATACTCCAGTAGCTTTACTTAGGAGAGAGTTGCACTGCATCTGTGGATTATGAGCAACCAGAGTACCTTCCAAAAACTAGAAAATATAACATCTGTGAGGCGCCAATTTTAATCTGTATTTGTTTTGAAAGAAATACATTTATTCTAACCCTTCCCACTTTTACTACCTCCACCATCCCCTTCCCTCATGTGCATTTTCAAGTTCCGCAGATATAACGCTGCAAGTGCTACTGTGCTGTGCGGTGACAGTATGCGGCGACAGTGACCGACTGTGATTGTATGTCTGTGATCCTTTCTTTTTTTATCTCTACATTGTTATCACTTTAGCTCCCCCTCCTCTCTTTCCGCAGCGTAGGGTAGAAAACCGGATCTTACTCTCTGGTTAAACTCCCTGCGTTTCCCTCTCTCCCCCCCCCCCCTCTCTCTCTCTCTCACTCCGCATATGTAAGGGTATGTTTGCAATGTTACCCAATGCCCTTGCAGATAAATTTGGTGTATTTCTCCACCTCTAACGCTCTAAAAGCAGGCTATATACAGAAAAGCTGACTTAGGCAGTTTTCTGTAGAAATGAAGTAGAATGAATGATCACTGATTCAAAAAAATGAATTTTATTGCAGGAATGCCCAACAAGTTTTTTGTTTGAAAGGCTTGCTGTAAGCACTGATTTGAAGCATGTCCTGTAGTAGGATACAATTAAAGAAAAAACACCAGTTAGCAAATAGCGTCATTGTCCATTGCGTTCTGTAGTACTCCACTGAACAACAAAACAATTCAAAGTTTCAAAGTTTCAAAGTTTATTTGTCAATACAGCATACAAATACATAAACTGTGACCTGCCTCAGCATGTTGTGCTTGTTGGCTGGTCAAGCAGCAGGTGGAGAATCTTCTAAAAGAATATCTTCATATACATGCATTTTATGTTATACACGACATTGCCGATAAATCTGACAGCACAAGATAACATACAAAACAAGTAAAACTATACACAAGGCAATAAATTTACGCACCAATCTCGTAAACCAGTCATCATCTTTCTCTTGCTGCTTGCAAGACATATATCATCAGGAATTTCATTAAACACAGCTGGTACATAGTAATTGCGCATCTTTTTACTATAATTACTATAGACCCGTGGTTTAACAAAACGTTCTGTTTTCCTCAGTGTAACATCTTTTTTTACAGGAGTTTTATATTCATTTGAATAATACCGCATCAACAAAACAAAATAAAACAGCTCACGAATCTGTAGGATGCCTAACTCAACGTATTTCTCTTTCATGTCAAGCGAGTGTAATTTGGTACCGTAAGATATACTGTTCACAATTCGCTTTAGTATGACATTTAATGCTTGCTTTTTATATTCCGAGCAGTTTCCATATAATGTAATACCATATCTTAAAACAGGTTCCACTAATGCTGTGTAGATTACTCGTCTAAGTTGAAGCAGAAAACCACTCTTTGATGTTCGACTATATCACAGAAGCAAGAGGCATAAAAATTCTTAGGCTTATAATTTCTTATGGCCGCTGGAGCAATGACGCATGGCATGGAACCTAAGTACACGCAAGAGTAAAAACCACAAAATGGGGCTGTTTCAGGGCCCCCCCTAGAAATAGCAAATATCAATGTTGACTACAGTACATCACTGCAGTATTATAATGCACAACACCAAATATGCCAGCCATTTAATAAGACACTTCATAACAAGGACTGCAGATTGAATTCTAACAATAGAACTTTATCTCCTTGACACAACCGCGAAAAACACTGCTACTGCACTTAATTACCACAGAACCAACATAATCAAACAACAGGGAACAGGAAAGAAGCAGTATATCCAAGGTGAGACCACGTACATGCAGGTCTAAACAAAAGAAGCAGCTCTAATATTCAGAGTGAAAGACAAAAACACTAATAATGCTCAAGCAACAGCATATGCACGGACAAAAGCACGCCGCCCGGGCTAAAGGCTGCTTGAAGTTAGGCCTATGAGACTGTTTACACTTTATAAACATTACAAAATCACTTACTTCGCACAGCCGAGTGTTTTCAGTGGGGCGCAAAATGCTTGCGCACGATCCTGTGGAGCCATACCTTCCTTCTGCTGGTATTATTGTTCCCGCAATGAATGGAAAATGACCTTGCTCCGTCCTCCGCGCAACAGCCCGGCATACTATAGCACGTCACGCTGCAAACCTTGAGTTCAAGCACATAATTCCTGCGTCCGCTCAAACATCAGGTACATAGGCACTTCTAGTTCACAACAACAATACAGCAGAGGCGCATGAAGTACTTTCTGCTTACCTAAATAGTTCAACTCCACGCTCGAAAACACAAATATCCGTGCATTCCGCCGGCACAGTGACCACTGCTGGACCCTTTGGGCGGGGCGCGAAGGCGAGAAGGTGTCGTGTCGCCAACCGGAATGGTTGGCGACAGTCCACCATGTTCGGAGGAAGTTGATGTCGCTTGCTCTCGTTGAATGGTGGAGCATGATGAAGTTGTCTCAGGATCTCACGCCCAGCTTCAGTGGTGGTGAGTCTATGGTATTGCGATGATGGATGGGCTTCGGTTAATTCTTGAAGGGTATTTAGTGTGGCCGTGGCCATCACCCTTTGTGGGGATGCTCTAATTGGAACACCAAGAGCAAATTTGTGTATCTTGCGAATCAAGCAATTCACAGTATCCTCTTCCTGCCTAGAGAGTGAGAGATACGGTAGTGCGAAGGTGATTTTGCTTAAGACAAAAGCCTTGATTAGCTGAATTAGCTCCTTCTCTCGAAGCCCTCCGTGTTTGTTGGGGATCCTCCCTATCAGCCGGAGCGTATTATCTACAGCTGTTTGTAGTGCTTGCAAGGTATGCTGATTTGCTCGGTTGCATTGGAGGTGTAATCCTAGAACCCTTATCTTTTCTACTTGGGGTATAGGGTGCCCTTCAATCGTGAGTTGGATATTCGGGGGTGAAGTCCTGAAGCGTCTTGTGGGGCGCAGAAGGAGAAGCTGTGATTTGGTGGGGGAGCACCTGAGATTCAACTCGTGACCTATTTGTTCAACCTGATCAATTGCGGCTTGGAGGGTGTCTTGGATGTGCCCGTCAGAACCTCCGGTCATCCACAGCGTAATTTCGTCCGGGTGCAGTGTGAATCGGAGGTCAGGAATCTTCTTGAGAGTGAAAGCTAAAGGTCGCATAGCCAAATTGAAGAGGAGGGGGGAAGGTACTGCCCCTTGGGGTGTGCCAGTGCTTCCTAAACTTTTTGGCCAGATTTTTCGATGCCTAATTGTAGCGTCACAGTGCGCTTCGTGAGGAAGCTGCGTAGATAGCGGTAGATTCGCTCCCCGCAGTTTATACTGCTAAGTTCGCGTAGCATGGCCAAGTGGGACACGTTGTTAAAGGCGCCCTTGAGGCCGAGGCCGAGCAACGCTTGTGTGTCACGTGCGTCACTCGGTTCGATAATGTCTTCTTTGAGCCTTAGCATGACATCCTGAAAAGAAAGAGATTTGTGAAAGCCAGTCATTTCCGAAGGGAACACGCGATTATGTTCGATGTATTTGGAGAGGCGTAGGTGGATTACGTGCTCCAAGATCTTGCCTACGCATGAAGTCAGAGAAATTGGACGGAAGTTACCAATGTGAATTCGCTTATTCGGCTTTGGAATGAAGATCACTTCGGCTGCTTTCCATTGTTGGGGTATCTCCCCCTCTTCGAGACAGCGGTTGTAATACTGGGTGAGTTTGCTTATGGATTGCTCATCGAGGTTGCGAAGCGTTTTAATAGTCACAGAATCTGGGCCTGGTGCCGTGGTAGTTCGCACTTGGTTGAGGGCATGTCGAACCTCCGCTTCTGTGATGGGGCTGCAAAGCTCCTCATTGAGTTCAACAGCATAGTCCGGCATGGGTATTTGCGTAGGATGGGCATATGTTTGGAAGCCAGGTTGTTGAACATGGTCGGCAGGTCGGCTGCATGTTCATGCAGCAGTTTATTCATCTGGTCGTTATTGTGCGTCCTAGACGTGTTGGGGTCGAGCAGGTGCCGGAACAATTGCCAGGTCTTTTTAGTGCTGAGATTACCATGCAATCCTTCGCAAACCTGAGTCCATTGCTGCGCCGCCAATTTGATAGCGTATTGTTGGATCTGAGAGTCTAATTTGGCGATTCGGATTCGGAGTTTGTGATTGTAACGTGCTGTTAACCATTTCCTAAGTAAAGCTTGCTTCGCTTCCCACATGTCTAGTAACTTGGAATCAATTGTGGCCAAGGGTGTGTCTAGCGGGAGAGTGGTGGTATGGGCCTCTACGTCTGCCTGCACGGCGTTCGCCCGTTTGCTCAATGTCGGTAATGGTTTCTTCGTTAGTATTGCAGCGAGATTTCCTGAATTCTGTCCAATTGGTAAGCCTCAGTGGTTTCGTGGCTAGCGGTCTGTGCTTAAAATCTACACGGAGTACGAGGATGTAATGGTCGCTTCCCAAGTTGTTTTGGAGTGGAATTACCAGCACGTGTATAGACCAGAACACGCTAGTCTCGCACCCAGACTAACCGAACGCATACTCTCGCACCCGGGTTGCCCGATCGACCGGCGCCTAATTGTACTGGGCTGCCAAAGTGTGTTCGCCGCCGACCAGTAGACATGGCAAGCGCCAGCTCTAGGGCTCCAAAGTGCGGAAATGTGCCCGTTAACACGGATCCAAAGTAGAAGAAGTCATCTGGGCATCATTGCGTCGTGTTTGGATGCCAAAACAACCAGCGGAAAAGGAGCAGGTTGCTTAGCGCTGTTTGCGAAGAGCACAACACACGTAGGGAATCGTGCCGGTGTGGTGTTTTCAGCCTGCGCCGATTTCCATCCGCAACGAAGAATGCCAAGCTGCGCCACCGGTGGATAGCTGCAGTGAATAGGAAGAACTACCAACCCAGTGAAAATGCACGAGTGAGTATTCGATCTGTGTATATTTTGGTGCCACGTTCCACTTTGCGCCCTACAAACGTAATTTCTGGGCAACAAGCCTACAGAGCAGAATCCCGCGCCGGTGCTTCGCCTTGGCTATAACAAAAAGGCAAGCCTTTTCGTGTTTTCATTCAGGCAGAGCTCCCGATGGTTAAGCGGAACAGTTGAGTTTGCTGTTAGCGATACTTGCAGCTGGTGCACGGAATGACCATTAAGCGTGAACGACAAGTTGTAGGCCTTGCTGGTGAGCGTTATTGCTAATGAAAGTAAACCGAAGTCTGCTCGTCACGTAGCATGCGTCCACAAAAACGTAAACGACAACTACTCGTCACCAAAGGTGTTCTTGCAGCGCACCTACGTTTACGAGCTGGTGTTGCAGGTGTCATTCGTAACGAATTCATTTGAGCCTCCTGAGCTCTAAACTGCGTGTGGGCTGTTATGCGAGGCAAAGCGCAAAATATTTCCGTTCATATGGCGAGGAAAATAAGGTGCTTAATTATTCTTGTATTTTGTAACAAAATTTTGGTCGTTCTCACTAGTTTTTTTTTTTTAGTGTTTACTTTTCTAAGGGAACGCCAACAATCCGATGGCCTCGCACAAGCGAAACAGGTCTGGTACCAGGTAGCTGCAGTTGGTGGGGCTAATTTCTTGGAATGCAGGTGCGGTTGTTGTCTTGTACCAAAGGGGTCCTGATGATGCAGCTTTAAGTAGGGATGGTAATTTTACGTGCCCTGTCATGGTTTGTGCAACTGTACAACACCTGCATCTGTCATGCTCGCCCTGTTATACGGGCTTTGACTGCACATGTAGTTGAACATTATAACTACTGTAGTACCTCATTTTCCAATGAGTGCAGGTTTAGCATCATATGCTGCTTGTTCGAGTGCTGTAGGCTTTTATTCTGAATGTTGTACTCTTAAGTGGTTGCACGATACAATTGGCGTAGTGTATTTTCGATTTCATTTTGAGAGGACTTTATATCTTCGCAACAGTGATGGCATGGGAAAGAACTACAGCCCTTCTTACTATAACATCTATTTTGTTTTCAATGTGCAGGTGGTGAAGGGCAGGCGTCTGCTAACCAGGCAGTCAAACGACCTCGCCAGTTGGTTGGCAAACGCGGCCAACCCAGTAGAGACCATGACAAACAAGACCAAACTGAAAGTGCAGATGACAGTGTTCTGCGTGCTTTAATAATATATGGCACCAACACAGTGCTGTAAATTCCTTCACAGGTTACGTGCCAAAATGCTCACACGTGTTCTAGCATATAGCGCGCGGTTTGTACAAAGGTAATAGCGTACCTACCCCATGTATTCGCTTCTGCAGTCTGCACAGCACTCAGTGTGGCCATTGCGGACTTGCATGAGGTCTTGAAGTTTGATTGAATCCAGACAGCGAAAATGACAGGTTAGAAAAAACGCGAAACACGCCTTCCGCCCAGCTAAAAAGCCCAAGTTTCGCTTTCGCGCCGGGTCGCATCTCCCGGCGTGGCAGCCCAGGCCTGCTACTTCGCGGCGCTTGGGATAGATGGCGCGACCGGCGCTCATCAATATGGCGGCGCCCTTTGAATTCACGGTGTTCTGTTGTATAAATGCATCATCTGCCACATAGACCATGTCAGAGCTACTGAAATTACTCCGTAGTACTACAGCCCGAAAAAAAAAATTTAACGCTATACAAATTTGTTTACGCGCAGAATCTCATGCTGTTTTGGGTCACTCGTGACATACAGCTGCTTATTTCTTAGCTGCTTATATTGGAGTAGACGTGTGTGATTCGTAATCAGTTATCCCCTTGTCAACTGCAGACTAATAGTTGAAACACGAATCACTTACACCAGGTGCCTCCAACTAGTTAGGTTCTTCTTCCTTTAAAAAAAAAGGAATGCGCAGCAACCTGAAATGAATTTGTGACATTCTTTCCATTGCTGCAGAGTGTAAGTGTGGCGTCTGTGTGTTGGGTGTACGCGCCATCTCGCGGTGATTGCCGGCGCAGTCGCCCCCGGCAGGGAAGCACCCAAGGGTGCGCGCCAGCGACGTATTAACTCAACGACCACGGTATCGACCTACGGAGCCGACTTATCGATCGCGCGATAATAAATTAGGCGCGCCCACTTGCGATAGAAACACACAAGAAGAGTGAACTGCAGGCAAACCACCGCCAGCGTGACCGACCCTGACGCAGTGTCGCGCGCGCGCGCGAAGCTTCACATCTAATCAGAGCCGGCGGCGCAGATAAAGAAGAGGGGAGGAAAGGGTCCTGCTTCACGCGCCGTCTCTCCTTACTGATTTCTTCTTATATTTTTTGTTTGCCATTCTTGCCTTTCTTCTTCCTTTTCTTGCGTTGCATTCTTACTACGAGAAGCCAAGCTAAGCGAAAAAGCGGGCACAACTTCACCCGGCAGCCCCCTTGCTTGACGCCGGCGCGAAGCCGCTACATACGCTACACCGAGAGGAGGAGGGAAGGGGGGGGTTCGTTGCCGTTTCGCCTTCGTTAGCCTCTTCCGAAGCCCCGTCGAACACCAACGGTCCGTAATCTTGAACCGGCGTGTGCCGTCTCAGCAACGCCCAGCTAGTCGTAAAAACGAGTAGGGACGGCGGTCGCGGCAAGAGGCGCGCGAACCTCGCTGGAGCGCGAATTCCGCGGTGACCCCTAAGCCTTCCTGAAGAAGTGGGTGACTCGAACAAACAAAAAGACCCGCGGTGCAGGGGGCTGCGCCCGCTGCGGCAGAAGGAAGGAGTGGGTCCGGGAGAAAACGGGAGCAAAACAAAACCGACTCCCTTCCTCATGAAAGCGGTTCCGTAAGCCTAACCAGTGGCTTCTCCCCCTCCCTCCGCAGTTTCCCCCTGCCTTTCTCTCTCGGCTTCTCTCGCAGCTTCACCTTCTTCTTCGATTACGCTCGACGGCGTCAGGGAACAATGGGAACTGCACGCGCCGCGAAAGATAGTTTCTTCTCCACATTAGGGCTTCCTATTCTTTTTCTTCTTTTCGCCCTTGACGCGTTCTCCCTCAGCTACTCTTGTCGCGTGTTCTGCTTCCATTTAGTTGGTTTTCTTGCTCCGTCTGCCGACCATCGCGAGACCCTCGTTTCCTTAGCTCTCCTCGCCCTTTCCCAACGGCTCGCACTTAAGTTTTTTTTTTTTTTCGGGTGCCAAGTGCACCCCCTCTCCTTTCTTCGTCAATAAACAGCGAACTCGGAGTGGCAGCCAAGGTTCAGCCCTGGAGATCCCATATTTCGCGAATCAGCGAATTTCCATTCGCTCCGATGGAGCCGTTGTGCATTGATGATTCACTGCATCCCCACCGACGCCTATGTCGTTCGACGGATACTCGTCGCCCCTATACCACCCGACACCCCACTGTTTTTTCTTTGTTTTTATTAACATGTTCCTTTTTTCTTTCTTCGTCGTCGCTCTCTATCACTTTTCTCTTGTTTTTTTTTTCCTACTTCAGAGTGTCACGTTCTTTTCGGTCTTCTTTATTTACGGACGGCTTACCCCAAAGAAGGTCTGTACGTGCCCTTCTCTCGAGACGAAAACTGGAGATGTCTGATCACTCTTGAGCTTTCCTCTTTGGGCAAAGATTTTCGTGATCATACAAGGCCGCACAGTTCGAACTAAGTATTTGGACTGGTTTCGTTTTTTTAGACCTTTTTTAGACCTTTCTTTAGACTTTTTTAAGATTTAGATCACTGGGATCGCGTGCTGCTCTTTAGGCACTTATTTTGTAGAAGCACAATCTTATTGCCACTGCGAGGACAAAGTTTGAGCTTATTAGTTAAAAATTTTTTCCATGCACATAGAAAGACGTCGAAACCATGAGGTAAAAATTTGCGAAAAACACGTAAAACTTGGTGCATGTTCTCTATTAATGAGCTGTCTGCTGCGGAGTGGTGTTATCTTCCATGTCCATGCACGGCGATGAAAATTTCGGCATTCGTGTAATGAAAATTTACGATTCATACTTAGAAAGTGTCGTCATGCTGAAAATCTCATTATACAACATCACGATGGCGGTCTCATTAAAGCTTTGCCAATTCTGGTAGTGCAGTGGCGCTCCCATTTTGCGCCCTACTCTGTCAGCTGACGTCAGCGTAGCATGCGACTTCTGCAATGCTCACAAGGAAGCGCTCAGCCCACAGCAAAATTGTGCTAAGTGGCCTGCCGCAACTGGTTTCACGGTCACACTGATCACACTCGGGCATTCTGAACGCTGTAAGAGTTCGGGTCGGGCGTGTAAAAAGGGGTAGCTGGCCCATGCCGTCGTCCAACTCATCCACGCTGAGGACGTTGTTGAAGGCAGGAACTTGATCTCATCGAGAACGAGGGGTGCTGGGTTTATTTTCAATATTTACATGAAGAGTGGAGAACGTTACATCTCGTCAATTTACCATGACTGAAGTGAAGCACACCGAGGAGTCGAAAAGGTTCGCTTAAACCCCCTCTGGCCTCCCTAGATCCCTAGGCCAGGGAAAACTGCCACCCCCCTTCGTCCAGTCGGAGCGTGCAAAGTCGTCGAAGGACTCGCGTTGAGGGCGAAGGTTCACAAAATCACTCCCGCGCCTTTTTTCACTGAACATACAAAAAGTTGGGGAGCTTCGTAGACGGGGATTGCCGCGCTTGACTCAAGCTGGCGCGTCTTGGTTTCTGGGATGACCCTGCAGTTTTCTGGAGCGTCTATCAAACGACCGTGGCGGTTACCGGAGTCCGTAAGGGATCGCCTTACCTGTTACAGGACTTTTCTTGCTCCCATTGGTCCTTGAAGGTGACAGTGAACAATCAAACAACACTCGGTCCGCCAAACGTGTCTCGCGTAACGGGCGCCACAGGTCTTCCCGAGGGTGACGCGGTGTTAGCTTCCCGAAGCAATTCGTCGCAGTGGGACGGGAGAGGCTAGAAGGTCACTGCCATCGCCTGTCGACCGTAGAAACACTTGTCGACGGAGCGAGCGTGTCGGTGGCGAAAATTCGTGCTGTATGGCGCGACATCTGACGGGTTTATTTTGTGCTGCTGAATTGTTTCTGTTGGTCTTATGTGCCGCTGCCCATGGCGCTCTTAGGTAAAGGTACAGGCACAATTTGCCTAGTGGCCAAACCCCTAAAGGCAGCGCATGTCGCGTGTTCTTTTTGCTCGTTCCAGTATCCTAGTGGTGCTGTTATTTGTTACATGCCAAAAGCTCATTTCACATGGTGAGAATGTTATTTCATGTATTTTACCATAGGGTGGGGTACGGGGGGGAGCAGGCGGTAAAGATCATGAACAAAAAGTATTTGAAGTACAAAACATATAAGTACTAGGCAGTAAGTATAATAAACAATTTATAGACACGTAATACAAGAACATAAAAGTACAAGAAATAAATATCAATACATAGAAGAAATTACATACGGATATCATGTACAGTCGTGCGTGATATAAGTTGCAATACGGTGCCCGTAGTCAAAAGCACCCCAAGACTACACGGCGGAGCCCACATATAAAAGAATTATGACATAAACACCAGCGATTGGAATGGTGCTTAGTTCTCCAATTTTTTGTCTGTTGGCGCTGCCGTACTGTCTTGGGGTCCCTTCGACTGCAGGCACCATGTTGAAGCTCATATTGCAAGCGACCGTACGTTCAAATACACCATCATATGCACTAAAAGCCTGAAATTCACCACGGAACGTTGGTACATGTTTATCACTCACTTATTTGGTTGGACATTGGTTACTCTACGATAAGCTACGCAGTGTTAGTAATGCAGCCAGATCTGCGTGGAAGATTGTTCCAGTCGTTAATAGCCAAATGCATAAAAGAAAATCTCATGAGGTCAGTGTTTGCCAATGGAGGCTTAAAGTTAAAGTTGTGGTCAATACGTCTGAGAATACGTAGCACAGGTTTAATTATTGTTCTTATATAGCTGCTAGAACGGTGACAGAGTTTATGAAAGAAAAGTGAGCCGCGCTATTTTGGCTAACCAGGTCAACGGATCTTTTAATCTGTTAAATGCTTGCATATGTGGATTAATGCCCTAAACTAAAATGAGGTGCATTAGGCTAGGGCCGCTTGTCTCCCCCTCCTTCGTACAGCTGCATCCAATCAGCAGCGGTCGAAATGAACAGTCCACTAGGTGGACTCACAGAATAGCCCCCATGATTAAGGCTCCTTATAAATGACTCATATTCAATTTTTGAGCGTATGATACAAGTGTATGCAAGAAGCTCGGTCTCTGTTCACGTGAGTCAAGGAGGGGCGAATGAATTCAAAAGTTCGACAGGTATTAGTAAAGATATTGCTACGGACCAGTATTTGCGATGATGAAGAGGCGAGCATTGTGAAGACGACGACGACGATTAGAGGCTAGCGCGGGCTGTCGCCTTATGGCTAAGTGCAGCCTATTTCCTTGTAAATGCACTTGTATATAGATTTTCGTCTGTGTCTTCCTACGTAACAATATTGTTCATATGCACGTTCCGTGAAGGGTGTGTACAGTTAAATGTACTCCAAAATCTTTTAAAGAATCAACTGCGTCTATAGACTCAGATTCTGTGGTGTATATACATCACTTCGCGTGCTAAATATCATAAGCTCAGTCTGGTTATCATTAATTTTCATTTGCTAATGAGTGTACCGATAGCTCAGCTTATCCCGGACGCTTTGCAATGTTAGGTTCTCGTTAAAATCAATTATAGGTCAATATATGAAACAATCGGCAGGGAACAGTCTAGTTGTTGAAATTACGTTGATGCAAACGTCGTTTATATAAGTGAGAAACCATGTAGGTCACAGGAAACAGCCCTGAGGAACGCCAGACCTGACAGATTGAAAAAAGTACTACTATTCTTACCTATAATAACAACCTGACGTCTATTCTTTAGGTATTCTTCAAACTACTGAATAATATTTATTTCTATACTCATTAGTCTCATTTTGTATATTAGGCTTTTGTGTGGCACGCGATCAAAGATATCTGCAAAAATGACATCAGTGTGTTGAAGTTTACAGTTATGTAGGATATGATGAATGTCTGTTCAAACAGTAAACACGGGCAAGGCGGTAGATAGAAATTTAAAGTAGATGGAGATAGAAATTCAAAATTCGAAAATTCGCAAATCGTGGCCGCCTTGACCGGTGCACGTGAAACGGAAATGCCAAATTTGCATTTTCGGAAATCTCAGCTGCGAAAAACACAATGCAGTATCGCAGGCTAGGAAACAGGCAAGGTTTCGACGCATGAGGCACCCTTGTAGTGAAAGGATTGGTTCATTTTCTTTTTGCTCATATTGAAACAGTGGTGTTTCGCAGGAACGACCATGCTGGAATCCACGTTGATTTGTGAAGAGAATGTTGCCACTGGTAGTGTGGTTCATAACCTGCGATGATAAGATGTACTATTAGAGCTTATAGAGACGACGGACGTTAATGATAGAGGTCGGTAATTGATTAGCTAATCTTTATCATTCTTCTTCAGCCAATTAATTTTATATAGTGAATAAATGAATAAACAAATGTGAAAACTAATGAATGATTATTGATTAAATAATTAACCTTGGTAGCCTGACTACGGCTATTTCGGCGTAGTTCTTTAGTCAGACACGTTAATTATAGTGTACCAGCCAGTGTGCAGGTGAAAATCCGCACTGTTAGCTAGGGGTATGGCGTACACGGGCATGCATGCAATAGGGTTTTAGAACGACATCCCTTTCGCGTTCCTAACACATCAGCATAAGTAGTAAAACATTATGGCCTTCAACTAGCCCCGCTGATACCCGGCACCTCCAAAAGTGAAGGAAGCTTGACGAAAAACGTTCAATCAATCAATCAATCAATCAATCAATCAATCAATCAATCAATCAATCAATCAATCAATCAATCAATCAATCAATCAATCAATCAATCAATCAATCAATCAATCAATCATCTAATCAGTCAGTCAATCAGTCAGTGAATAAGTAAATATATAAATAAATTCGTTCGCTCTTCCTGCTACGTTCGGATATAGTTTATACATCGAAATGTAATTAGTCACGTTAAATAACAAATGGATTTTTCCTCGGTTGTCGCGGCGGACTGCACTTAACAGAGACTACCGCCATCCGCTTGGCGTATACCATAAGCTACAATGCATCACGCTGTATTTTCCGCTGGTAGTGCGTCCACCCGAGATCAAGCACAAGCTAGTTGACAGTGTCTGTGGCCAGCTCCAGGTTGCAGGTTCGATACCGTCGGCTTGATCTAATACTGATGGGAACGCAGTTTAAATGTGTTCATGTCACCGATGCTGCATTGGGCATCGGGCAACCCATAACTGCAACAAATTAGTGGTGGTGTGCTCTCCATTACGACGGTTCTAATAGACCATGCGTTGTTACGGCAAGTGCGACCGCACCTATCACTTTTTTTTTTACCCATTATTTCAGCCAGCGGCTCCTTCGATAATTTTATTTCTTCGCAGGGCAGGCGGGAAACACGGAATTAAACTTGTTAATCGGCTCTCGATGGTCATTTATATCACCGCCTGCCAGGTCGCCGTTACTCGCTGCCGCAGCAGCCGGCTTCCAGGGGTGCGCATATTAAAGCCCCGCCCATGTACGTAACCTCAAGATTGACTATCGATCCGGGAAGGAATATTTTACCATGGCCAGAGAGACGAGAGTTGCGAACTGCAATATGAGAAAAATCTAAAGATATAACTAACGCGTGTGCAAATATCGAACCGATATATCTTGTTTTGTTTAATGACTTTTTTTTCGACCACTACACTTCACCTATACGCGGCTAGGCTCTCAAGTAAAAATGAAACAAACGAAAAACAAAAAAGCCGTGAAGCTGAAGTCCGGCCCGAGCATGCATCCTTTGGAGACAGCGAGAGCCAACGCTACTAGTACCATTCGGCTCGTTGTATCGATTCGCTTTTTGTGGCTCACACTTATACATACGCCTTGAAATAAGATGAAAGAGATAATCTTTCCCACGCTAATAGGCTCGGCGTTAGTTCGCATCCCTGACTTGCCGTGGTTCCTTCTTTCTTTTCTCCCTCCCCCTCGAAAGATCTTCTTTATTTTTGCTTCTCTGCTCTCTTTGTGCATTGTTTCATAGGCGCGAACGGCGTGGAGGCTGCGTTCGATCGATGATCGAGCGACTGAGCAGAGGTCAGCGCCATCGGCTGCTGGACTCCTTTCTTCTGTCAGCGAGCACAGACAAAAGAGAGAGTGTGAGCAAGAAAAGAGGTCGAGGGCACAAAAGCATGCCCGAGTAGATGCTCTTTGTTTCTGCGCGCACCCTTCGTAAAGTATGCACATTAGTTTCTCTTAGGTGGAAGAATAATTATTGCGAATCTCAGCCACCGCCTAAACTCTACATTTTGCTTCTCGCCACCTCTTTCTCGATAGAACGCTCCAATCCGTCTCAGACCACTGGTCGCGGTGTCCAGTCGTGTGGTGATGAGTTTTGTTGTACCGGCGCACTTGGCCGCGACCTTGTTAGGCTGCGTGCGAAGCTCCTGGACTGTCGCAACTCCTGTCGCAACTCCGATCACGCTGCTCGAGCGGCACTGTTTTGCTTCCCAAGAAGCTTTCAAAGCTTGTATTGTAGCTGCTCGAAGCAGTGATGCAGTATAGGGAACGGGCGCTAGGGGAGGAAGGCGGGAGGGGGGTGGGGAGCAGCTACGTGCATTCCTGATTAGCTTCTCAAGAAATTGAGACCTCTTCCGAATTCCATTTCATGAGTGGTACGGGCGAATTCATCCGAGTGTCAGAGAATATTACTTCTTCCCTTGCGCAATTCGGTTTCCCTGACAAGGAATAGTTAACGGTAAGGAAAAGGAGGTGGGGAGCGGGGGTGGGGGTGTAGGTAAGGGACGTGCACCTCTGACTCTTCAGGCCCTTGACGCGCATGCTTAGGCTATTAAACGTAGGGCACAGCCTCTCCTCTTCCCATTCTTCCCTGTTAACTGTCCAAGCAACAGCTCAATACATTCCGAAACCAATTTATTTCACCCCCACCTACGCAACCACCAGATGATCCTCGTGTATTCTGACCATCACTATTCCCCTTCTTTCTTCTTATTTACCTTTTGCCCCTGCGCAGACTAGCAGACTAGATCACACTATTGCTCAGGCAGACCTCTCAGCCATTCTTTGCTTACAATTTCACTTTCTTCTCTCGCGTATTTTGTGTTCTTTTTTTATATGCTATATGTCGGCTAATAAAAGTGAATTCAAATTCAAACTTGTGTGTCCCGCACAGTGGTGTCGCAGTGGTGTGAGGAGGACGTGGCGTTCGGCATGAGAGTATTTCTTGTGAAATTCTATTGACCTTAGTGAGCAAACTATGATTAAGAATAGCAAGAAACCATCAGGCTTGCCGTGATGACGTCTCGCGTCCACAAGCACTCTGTTCCTGCAGTCGAGTGGCCCGCTGCGTGTCGACATCCATTTAGGAGCCGCAAGACACGCCTGCATCACACGGCCACGCAACTGTGAATGGTCTTCTGAGAACGGACGTCAGCTTTCGTGTACAGCGAGCTTACAGTATTGAAGACAGCACTCATGTTTGACTTCACTGTCGCCGCTATCAGCTGTTCATTATCAGCCTATTTTTATGTCCGCTGCAGGACGAAGGCCTCTCCCAGCGACCTCCAATTACCAGTCTACAAATTTCCTAATTTTATCATCCCACCCAATTTTCTGCCGTACTCGACAGCGCTTTCCTTATATTGGCCACGAGACACCACCGATTAACTGCCGCACGCATTAATTATCGGCTGTTAGGGTATGGCATATGTTGACAAAGTTTAGAGTGTATCCGTAGCGTTCTTAAAATTCTGATGTGTGGCTGCGAGCTCTCTCTCTCTCTCTCTCTCCTCCAATCGCCCTTCATTTTTGTATTTTGTTTTTGTTTAATTTCCCTTTTGTTTGCGTGTGTGCATTTTATACTTTGTTTTAGCGCGTACTTCGATATCCTTTTTCTTTACTAGGAAAGCGGGCGAGAGGGCCAAGAATAAGAGAGAATGCTCTTAAATGAAAAGAAGAGTGTTTAGCCGATGCATATTCTCCTGTATGCTGTACTCTGCAGTGTATCGCACGAAGGAAAAGAAATGCCCCAGAAGAATGCAGAAGAGCAGCGCTCGTGAACAAGTAATGTAGAGACAAAAGGGAGTCTGCGTGGCAAAAGGCCAATCGCTCCACACCCTCTAATTCCCGTTCAGCCATATCGGTACCACGAACTCCCCCATCGCAGCCTCTATACCCAGATGGCCCCTCTCAGAAACTCGTCTCCCGGCCAGCATGACTCAGGCCGGACACGCCTGCACCCCGTGTCATCCCCAGGCAGCGGCCGCTAGCCGGGTTCATCGAGGACGGGCGGCAGGTGCATTCCTCTTCGTCGGAACGCTTGCGCAACAGGCGTTTTGAGAACCGCCGCGCCGTCGCGGACAGCTACGCCAGCGCGGACCGCCGAAAGTGCGCGGCCACACCCCGTCTACGACGACGGCGTTCGAGGATGAGCCACTCGATGGCCGTTCACCTCCGATGCGCGATGGGGGGACAAGGCGATACCTCGTGCGACGAGCGGGCAGTGTCGCACGCGACGGTGTGGCACCGCGTTGACGTGTGTGCATTGGGCAGGGACGGGGCGGCAACAGGGGTGGAGTATATAGTCGAGAAGCTGGCCGAACGGCCGAAGCGGGGTGAACATACGGTCTTTCAGACGACGTGTGGGCACGTGCGATTGTATCGCAACGGCCGTAGCCGTTTCAGCGGCGGGGGAACGCAGAAGAGACGCGGTGGTATACAGAGGCGAGTCACGGACAGTAACTTCATTTGGGGTCAGGTTCGATCTCAGGTGTCTACGTCAGCTGCTTCTCCGCGAGGCTGAATTCGGCACTTATAATTTACTAATGATAGCTCTAAATGAAAGCATTGCTATATTTCCATTTCCTTTCTTATTTTCCATTTCTCCGAAATTAGGAGTTTAATTATTTTTTTTCCAATGGTCGCGCGTTATAAACGGGGACACCAAACACGCACAAAAAAAACGCATGTAGAACGCTGAAAGTAACTTCATGCAGATTAAATATCTACAGTGATGGTGTATCAACACAAGCGCGATCGTACAGCGTGCGTTACAGCTTCTTGTAGTAGGTACGCGAATGCTTAACAACGTTCATGTCGATGACGGCAGCACGCTCCTTTCTATTAATCACTCTTAGTGCTCTTAGGATAATTTACTGACCTTTCCACATTGGCACTATAAACATGGTAAAGCTAGTAGTGCGAACTCGCACTACGGTTTAGTGCTGGGCACTGCGCTGCGTAAAGCCTCCAGAATGAAAGAACCTCAACAATGTTTCAAATCGCGTAACGCTGATATTTCCGCAAATCCTCCGTGAGTTGCGGCATTTCGGCCCTGCCAAGGAGCGTGCGCCGTAGCCTGAAAATGTGCTCCGACAAGTGCCGTGGTTTCGGATGTAGGAGTTAATATAGGCAGTATTTACGCCACGTCATTTGCACGGCGCTGACACACCACGGGATCGAAGTCGGTGCTGATAATGACCTTCGGTACTGAAGGTGCCGATTCCAAAAGGCACGGTCATAATAGTGCTTGTCTTCAGACCAAGATACTCGAACCACGTCTTTCAACTTTATCGCGCCGGTGCTGCTTTCTCCTCCGGAAAAATCGGTTGTTTGTTGGTTTTTTTTTTGTTTGTTTTTTCGTTTGTCGCAATGGAGGAATCAGTGTTTTCTCGGAAAAAACATGGAATTGGGAAAAAAAGTATTACCGGTGGATGTTGTTTCGGCTTGTTTCGGTTTAACTAGAAAACGCAAAACACTGTTTGTAATATAGCGGGGGTCTTTGGATTCCGATGTAAGAAAAACAGGTGCTCTGACGACGCGGGGGCCACTGGGGAGAACCGCGTCTCACTAATGGCGGTATTCCGCGTCTACACCGCTGCACGGCAGCACACGTAAGAAAGATGAAAGCGCAGGAACTTCGAACGCATATATAAATATGGCTCACGTAAAGCGAAATTAACAATTGCAATTAATTTGTTCACTGTTCTTGTCGTCGACTGTAATCATTCAAGTACCTCAGTCACCGTAACAGGCCACATAATGCCTGAGAAAGTGCGATGCCAGCAACCGGCAAGCTCTTTTTCAATACGTTTGCTTTAACATTGACGCAATCTGTCATCCTTGCTCTTGGTAAGTGTTTATTGCACGTTAATCGATGTGAACAATGTAATAGCTCGAATGCGCTGAATCGCAAGATAGTAAGGAAGGGAAGTACGCACCTCGAGCTGCGCGTTGCCTGTTGAAGACGGACTGAGATGAATTGTGGGCAAGAAGGGTTTCGTGCATGCTAAACCACAACAGCTCGTGACGTGTCAGAAAACTGAGTTTTTATGTAGAGTGAGAAGATCAAGCTGACTGCAAGCTTGGCAGGATGACACATAGCGTGAATATCGCGAGTTCTGCGACCAGAACGTGTGCGAGAAGCACTTCGACCCGGCGTACGTGACAAAAGGACCTGGATGGCAGTTAACAATGAATTTGTTTTGGGCAGCATGTGCACAGAGCAAATATGAAAAAAAAAAGCCTAAGCTAGCGTAAAACCAAGCTGTGAGAAAGGCTGCACGGGGCATGTTCCTTATTCTGCACATCGATTAACAACTATTCGGACCTAAAGTTGCGTTTGTCTGTAGTTTCCGTCGTGAATATTTAATATAAAAAAGTAAACCAAGCAGTGCCTTCTGCCATAAAATGTCGATTCGATCCCAGCCGCGGTGGCTGCATCTTTATTGTGGCGAAATGAAAAATGAAGAAAACTCGTGCACCTAATTTAGGCGCACGTTAAAGAAACGCGAGTGGCCAAAATTAAAACTGTGTCCCCAACTTCGGTGGGCCTCGTAATCGGATTGTATTTTGGCTCGTAAGACTCCATAATTTATTTTTTGACATGTAGATTAATTCATTAAAAAATCTCTGCAATCTACGCGGCGAAGGTAGTTGCGAAGTTGGTAGTTGCGAAGTTGGAAGTTGGTAGTTGGTAGTAGCGAAGCTGTATATGAGAACTAGAACGAGTACCCATTTCGACGTAGGTTGAAATTATTCAAGTGGCGACGTTCGCGTGTATTTTACCTTGTAGGCAAGAAGTGTTTCGTGCATGCCAAACCACAACAGCTGGAATGACGTGTTAGACAACTGACACGTCAATTAACCTACGACGTTTCGACGGCCTGCGACTTGGCTTGCGCCCCTAATTCGTGCACCTACAAGGAGTGAGCCAGAGAGAAGAGAAATTCGCCGCGCCTCGTATGCACGCTGCTCTTCAGGAGTCCTCACTATACGTGGCCTTCCCGTAGCACTCTCAATACAAATCTGTCGCTAGGCGGGCTCTTCTTTTACGTGTGAAAGTGTAGTTACGTCACTTCCTGCTTCGTATGCTACAGTCAAGCTGCCGTCACCACCGCAGCTTACGTCACAGTAATATTTACCAGGAAGCACATGCGGGGAGCGCTAGGTGCTTCGCATTGCATGTAGGCGCAGAAGCGCCTTATCATCAGTTATGAGGTTCGAATGCTTGTTTTGAGCTTGCTCTTTATTGAAACGTATGCTGCTCTGCATATTGTACGCGCGATTCCAAAAAATGTGTGCACGTTTTCTTCACTTTTATGAGTGCTTGCAGCGTCTGCCTTAAGGGGGTATAAGCCATTGCATTTCGGGTATTATCCGTTGATGATGATAGTTTTCTGTCGACGTTACGCCACGAAGAAATCCCGGGATCCTAGGCAGCTTCGCTGTAAAGGTGCACAGATTGATTTCACCGAACAATATACGCACGAGGGAAGGCAGCCCAGTTTATGAAAAGTAAGCTATCTCTCAATTCGTGGCTTCAAGAACTTAGAGCTGAAGAAAACCCGCACGTCAAACCCACTACACATAATTCTTGTTCGAGTTTAAAGAACAGTGAAATATATAAAGGTTCAACTTACAGCATTATGCAAAAAACGCTTCAATTTATTCAACAACAAATCGTTACGTAAGACTTCCCAGCACACTGCTTACGTATGAAGTGAAAAGGAACACAGCGTATAGTAACCAGTGATACAGCGACAATGTCTTCAAACAGGCGTAGCCAAAGTAAATTAGATTTCTAGGTGCTTCCGTAAAACACGCGAACTGTGAACGTCGTGGTGAGAGAAATGCTCTACGTTATTTTTTTTTTTAAGATGCAGCAGCGCCGCGTCTACTATGATTCACATTTTATGATATTGTTACGTAGGAAGACGCAGACGAAGCTATGTAGAAGTATATTTACAATAAAATACGCTGCGTGTGGCCAAGAGGCAACAGCCCGCGCTAGCTTCTCATCGTCGTCGTCGTCGTCTTCGCACTGCTCGCCTTTTCGTGATCGCACATATTGCTCCGCAGCACTACCCCCGGTTGCAAAAGCGCCGTCCCGGAGCGACTAAAGATCGGACTCGGAAGCAGTGTAGTAGGCCTTGAGCCTACTGACATGCACGACATCACTTGATGCCAGAAGAGAGTACGAGGTTGAACCCACAGGAGCAATTTCGTAAGTCACAGGCGTCACCTGGCGCAGCACGCGGTAGGGCCCTGTGGATCGCGAAAGGAGCTTCTCTGAAAGTCCGACGTGACGGGAGGGCAACCACAGGAGCACGAGCGCACCAGGCGAAAACTGTACGTCACGATGGCGGGCGTTGTAATGACACTGCTGCGTGGTTTGCGAGTCCGTCAGTCGAGCACGGGCAAGCTGGCGTGCATGGTCGGCGAGAGCGATGGCGTCGCGCGCGCATACTCGCTTGTTGAGATCGCAGCAGGAGGAAGTGCCGTGTCTAGGGGCAAGGTAGGTTCGCGACCGTACAGTAGATAAAATGGAGAAAATCCGGCGGTGTCATGCCGGGAAGAATTGTACGCAAATGTTACGTAAGGAAGGGCAATGTCCCAGTCGTGGTGGTCTTTGGCAACGTACTTGGACAGCATATCGGCAAGAGTACGGTTTAACCGCTCTGTCAGGCCATTGGTTTGAGGATGGTATGAGGTATTCAGTTTGTGTTGAATGGAGCAGGAACGCACAATGTCAGCGATAACTTCCGAGAGGAAGTTTCGACCACGGTCAGTAAGCAGCTGTCGCGGGGCGCCATGAAGCAAGATAATGTCACGCAAGAGAAAGTCCGCGACGTCAGTGGCGCAACTGGTAGGGAGAGCCCGCGTGATAGCGTATCGGGTGGCGTAATCAGTCGCGACAGCTACCCATTTGTTCCCAGATGATGACATGGGAAAGGGACCGAGCAGGTCTAATCCAACACGAAAGAACGGTTCTACAGGGACGGTGATCGGCTGGAGATGACCGGCAGGTAGCACCTGACGTGTTTTCCGACGCTGGCAGGGATCACAGGCAGCAACATAGCGTCGAACGGAGTGAGCGAGACCAGACCAATAGAAGCGGCGGCGGACGCGTAAGTACGTGCAGGTTGCCCCAAGATGTCCTGCAGTGGGTGCGTCATGCATCTCAAAGAGCACAGTCTGTCGTAGCTGTTTTGGCACGACAAGAAGAAGATCAGAGCCGTCAGGGAGGAAGTTCCTTCGATAAAGAATGCCGCCCTGAAGGACATATCGGCGAACGGACGCGTCGGTCGGTGTTGAGCGCAGACGCTCGATAAGTGCTCGCAGCGATAGGTCTCGGTACTGTGCTCATCGGCGATGTTAGCGAAGGCAGACACAGAGAAAATGGCGTTGGCGCTACTGTCGGCGACGTCAGGCTCGTCGACCGGGTAGCGAGACAGGCAGTCAGCGTCCTTGTGTAGACGGCCAGATTTATAGGTGACAGTATACGAATATTCTTGGAGGCGTAAGGCCCAGCGACCAAGTCTTCCTGTAGGATCTTTCAGTGAGCATAACCAGCAAAGCGCGTGATGGTCTGTGACAACGGAAAAGGGTCGGCCATATAAGTAGGGGCGGAATTTCGCAACTGCCCAAACTAGGGCCAGACACTCACGCTCAGTGATGGAATATTTGCGCTCCGCGGGTGAGAGGAGCCTGCTGGCGTAAGCGATATCACGGTCGTGGCCATGCTGGCGTTGTGCCAGTACTGCGCCAATTTCGTGACCGCTGGCATCAGTACGGACTTCGGTAGGCGCAGAAGGATCGAAATGGGCCAGAACGGGAGGCGTTGTGAGAATGTCGATTAGATGTGAGAATGCAGAGGCCTCGTTATCGCCCCACTGGAAAGGGGCGTCTTTTTTGAAACGCTCGGTTAGTGGTCGTGCTATGGCGGCGAAATTTCTCACGAAACGGCGGAAGTGTACAGAACCTTGTGGAACGGCCGGTGTTCCACAAGGTTCTGTATTAAGCCCTCTCCTATTTAACATTTACGTTAATGACCTGTCTAAGGCAGTCCCCATTAAGATATTTCAGTATACAGACGATACAGTGTTAGTTTCTCATGCAAGTCAATATTCTGATGCAGCTTCTCCTCTACAAGAAGCAGCAACGAAGGCAATGGACTGGTTCGCCACAAATTTAATCGGCATTAACGTATTAAAAACACAACTTGTCTGCTTTCGCAGTCCATTAAAGAGAGTACACTTGACTAGGGAAGTAACATTACATAATTCACATTGCAATCCATGTTCTTGCGCCCCTATCGACTACACATAATCCGTAAAATATGTCGGTTTGCGTTTTGACAGCGATCTGTCATGGAAATCGCATGTTTCTTATGTCTGTCAGAGGATTCGCTCAGTGCTTTGCTTACTTTATAAAATCCGTCACCTCATGCCCATATCAGTCAGGAAAACCACCGCGCATGCGTTGTGCTACAGTGTTGTCCGATACGGAATTACTGCCTACGGACATTGTGCTTTTCGTTATCAAAAAAGAGTTAACTCACTAATGCGCTCCCTTTTAAAAGTTATAGGTTTTGACTTGTGTCTTGAAGGCAACACCGACATTTTTGAGGCATTATCCATGCCAGATTTTTCTTCGGTTCTACTGCACACAATAGCCCGGAGACATTTCTGGGACAATCGTTATAAAGCACCATATGTAACTCCCCGTAGCCTTAGACCAAAATGGCGTTATCAAATACCTCGTTGTGCAACAAAATACCGCAAGAGAATGCGCGAATACTATGTTCCTGCGTTGTTTAATTATTTACCCCGTAACATGCTACAGTCAACGTCAAAATACAAGCTAAAGAAAGCACTAAAGAGTGCGGATTTAAGCGGCTATAACATGTAAAGAAATATACCTTGCTTACCTCCTCCTGTATTGCGCCCACAGGGTGGCTTTGATTAAAAATGTGATCAGAAAGTTTGTTCCTGCACAGCTTTTATTGAAGCATTTGTGGTTTTGACTCATTTTGTTATTTATAATCATCTACTCGTTTTGTGCCACGCAAAGTAATCGTGAGGCATGTTGATACTTGTACGCGCCAGATGTCTTCTCAAACCTGTATATGTGCATATACGTACACCTATTATAAATGCGTACAATGTGAGTATCAGTGTATGTATATACATTTATCGCTTCCGTGTATCTCTATTTCTTTCTTTCTTTTTTGTTCTTCTCTTTATTTCTCGATATTGTAACAGTTTGTACGCTGCCTGTCACGCTCTGCCAGTCAAGCCCAATGTGGCTTTGGCAAGCCTGATGAATGTATTTGGTTTTATAGAAATAATAAAAGAGTTTATTATTATTATTATTATTATTATTATTATTATTATTATTATTATTATTATTATTATTATTATTCGACCTCAACTTTGGTCAGTAGGCATGCGTAACTGGGTAAATGCCACTCCTCACTAATCTTCTTTGACGCCAACTTGGGTCAATGGGTACGTGCCACCAGGGGCGTAGCCAGGGGGGGGGCTTATGGGGCTTCAGCCCCCCCCGAAATTTTTTCGTGCTCTCATGCGCCGCCGACGAAAACACCTCCCGGCGCCGGAAATTATGCTCGATTTTGTCTAGAATGACCTTAATTCACGCTTGAAAACACATTTTAGAGCAAACATTGAGAAATCGGGCTAGATTTCGCGGAAACGCCCATGCATCATGACTCGCATATTGTAACTCAAGGAGCCCCACCGAGCACAAAAATTCAAGGGCGTTATGATGGCGAGCGGGCTCGTCTCGGCATCTCACGGAGGTCGCAGTATCTACGGAGCGCTTGGATTTTAATTCTGAAACTTTGCGGGTATAAAGTTCTCATAACATTTTGATGCGAAAGGTGCATTGACATTTCCAAAGTTGTGCTTTAGATTTTCAATTCCGGAACTTTGTGGGTTTAATGCTGTTGTAAACATTTGACGCCAAAGACTCCAGGCGCATTCCTGCCGTTGCCCTCATGTTCCGTATAAATAAAGGCCAAGGGCGATAACATCGTGACCGCATGCTCTATGTGCGAGTGAAAGCGTGGGGGGAAGGGGGAGGGGTTGAGCCGACGATGGTGGCTCATTCTTGTGTGCGCAAGGGAGAAAAGCGGGGAGGAAGCGCGCCGCCTTCCGTCGCACGCGATACATTTTGGGAGTGGAGGGAGAGGGGGGGGGGGGTGCTGTGATCTGTGTACCTGCGGTTGCGCAACCTGTTTATTTGCCTTGTTTGATGCATTATATATAGTGGCTTTTTCTTAGGTACGTAGATTTATTGGACACTTATACGTATATTTAAACATCTTGTTGCGAGGTTTTGTGTATATGCGAAGTGAACTTTGTTTCCAGTGACAATTTTTTGCCCTGTATCAAGCTGTATCTTCACATTTGTATATTCCATTGTATCTTCGCATTTCTAATGTACGAAGGCGAGTCAAATGAAAGTGAGACAACCCGTGCCGCGCAATAATGGTTCGGTTCATTATTTTCGAGGCGTGCGCGTAGCACATACGCATCTCATTTACAAGTGACACGCAGAGGTGAGGTTAAATGTTCTTTAGTGCTCTCATACACAGGGTTGAACATGATTGCGTGACATAATGGTACCTCCAAAAGTTGAACAGCTCTGTGTCGTGAGGTTTTTGACAAATGAAGATGTTTCCCAAAAAGAAATTATTCGCCGTATGGCTGCCGTGTGCGTGGAAGATTGCGTTTCATTGGCCACTTTGAAGCATTGTAGCAAACTGTTCAAAGAAGGACATGAAAGTCACAAAGACGATCCATGCCCGGGCCAAAGCCACCGTGCAATCACCCTCAACACAATTGAAAAGGCCGTGGTCGCTCAGTGGCTATGGTGTTGGGCTGCTGAGCACGGGGTTGCGGGATCGAATCCCGCTCACAGCGGCTGCATTTTGATGGAGGCGAAAACACCCGTGTACTTAGATTTAAGTGCCCGTCAAAGAACCCCAGATGAAGGCGACGACTCTTTGTCTGCAATTGTGACCGGGAATGACTCATGGTGCCGCTACTACTAGCCTGAAACACTACGGCAAAGCTTACAGTGGAAACATTTGAATTCACCACTCCCAAGGAAAACAAAGCCCGTCATTTCTGCCGGAAAAGTGTTGACTTCTTTTTAGATCGTTAAGGTCCATTATTGATCAATTTTTGTAAACCTGGAGAGACTCTAAATCATTTCAGATATTGTGAAAGGTCGGATCGGCTGCGTGTCGCAATCAAGAACAAACGACGTGGAAAATTGAGCATTGGGAACATCTTCCTTCACGACGTTGCCCGTTCCCACGTCGCTGATGTGGTTAATACAAAACTGGCAAAGTTAAAGTGGGAAATGCTGCAACATCCCTCATGCAGCCCAGACCTGTTGCCTTGCGTCTTCCACATTTGGTAAAATTTGAAAAAACTGCTCAAGGGAACCAGATTCGTGTCGGAAGATGACATGTAATTATTTACAGATTTTTGAGGCAGCAACCCAAGGAGTCTTATGAGACGGGAATTACGCGACTCGTTAGTAGGACAAGTGTCTAAATACTCATGGTGACTACTTTTAAATAAAGTACCCCGTTTGTCATATATTCGCATTGGCTCACTTTCATTTGACTCCCCCTCGTATATTTTGCGGAACTCCTGCTTTTTATATGTGCTCTCTGTTGCGGCTGTAATTTCGGAGCAATTACTCGCAATACACAACCGGTGACAGCTGCTCCTGCGCAATGCATTCTAACAAAGGAAAGCGTCATTTAGATTTTCCTCTGGTCGTTGCATATGTACGACAATGTAAACATGGTTGTTGAATGACAGACATATATATATATATATATATATATAAACGAGAAGAAAGGGGGTTAACCGAGGGGCCCGATATTTATTAGTCATATAATGAGAAGCCAACAAACACTGACACCAAGTACAACATAGGGGAAATTGCATGTGCTTAATAAATGAAATAAAGTAATGATACATTAATGGAAATTAAAGTGGATGAAAAAACAACTTGCCGCAGGTGGGAACCGAACCCACAACCTTCGCATGTCGCGTGCGATGCTCTACCAATTGAGCTACCGCGGCGGCGTTTCCCCATCCACTTTCTTGGGTATTTATGTGTACTAGTAGAACCCTGGGAGTGTTAGCCAGCGCCCCCACTCACAGACCTTGGCGGCGGACGTGGAACGTCTTTTTTGCCGCAGGCGTCACGAGAGCGTGATCTTTTCGGGTGAAGGCAACTGGTCAATAAACCCACATATGCTACCTGAAGGCATCAATGTTGCCGGATTCGAGACCCTCGTTATGTAATAAACGAGAAGAAAGGGGGTTAACCGAGGGGCCCGATATTTATTAGTCATATAATGAGAAGCCAACAAACACTGACACCAAGTACAACATAGGGGAAATTGCATGTGCTTAATAAATGAAATAAAGTAATGATAAATTAATGGAAATTAAAGTGGATGAAAAAAGTTTCATGGGTTCGGTTCCAAGAGTTTCAAGAGCTTGTGGGTTCGGTTCCCACCTGCGGCAAGTTGTTTTTTCATCCACATTAATTTCCATTAATTTATCATTACTTTATTTCATTTATTAAGCACATGCAATTTCCCCTATGTTGTACTTGGTGTCAGTGTTTGTTGGCTTCTCATTATATGACTATATATATATATATATATATACATATGTATAAGGAACTATATATATATATATATATATATATATATATATATATATATATATATATATATATATATATATAGTTCCTTCGACTAATTCGATTAGGAGGAGGCCGAGCTGCAAAGTGAGCCCCCCACGAACGAAATTTCTGGCTACGCCACTGCGTGCCACTGGGTATATGCCGATTTCAAGACTTCTTTGGCGTCAACTTTGGTCAGTAGGCACGAGTAACTGTCGTAAATGCCACTCCTCACTAATCTTCTTTGACGCCAACTTGGGTCAATGGGTACGTGCCACTGGGTATATGCCGATTTCAAGACTTCTTTGGCGTCAACTTGGGTCAGTAGGCATGCATAACTGGGTAAATGCCACTCCTCACTAATCTTCTTTGACGCCAACTTGGGTCAATGGGTACGTTCCACTGGCTATGTGCCGATTTCAAGACTTCTTTGGCGTCAACTTTGGTCAGTAGGCATGCTTAACTGGGTAAACGCCACTCCTCACAAATCTTCTCTCACGCCAACTTGGGTCAATGGGCACGTGCCATTGGGTATGTGCCATCCTTCAATGAAAGCAAACTTAGGTCACTGGGCGGGCTCAACTGGGTGTGTGCCGCGCTTCAATGACAAGAAATGCTTTCAAATGTCTCCGACGTTGGGCGGAATTCAGACAAACTTGTCTGAATAAATTCACTCAAGCGACAGGCGCGGCCTTCGCGCCGGTGCCGCTAAAGATGACACAGTGTGTCTAGAGGGGAAGCGCGAGGGAGGCTGCATACACTCTTCATAAGTGGCGCGTTTCCGTAGGGGCTGTATGGTGTGCCGCTGCGCTGCTTCAGTACTAATCCCATTGACATCGACATTCATCGTGTGATGGGTTCTGCTGGAATAATTTATGGTATAACAGAAGCCATTATTCACATCCTTCAGCAACCATCATGACGATGGGTCATCTTCGCGGGATCACAAGCGGCCCTACCAAGCATATGCAAAAATGTACAGGCCTTGTAACCAATATCCAGCAGAAGAATTAATTCTTGCGCTAGTTTTCTTCAACAGTAACATCCAGTAACTCGACACATTAGTCACATTCATTATATAGCCTCCGTCGCTGATCATACTGCGCATAATAATGGGTTACTGAACACTGTGGCCTATGCAGAAATGAAAAAGCGATCTAGCTGCCCGCAGAGGTCCACATTTAATTGATTTTTGACAAATATACTTAACAATATCCGAAGCGTCAGCATTGCAGATAAATAGGCCCACGCGCAAAGGAATCGACTGTAGAGTCTGTCACATCATCAACATCTCTTTGCACTCTGATGACACCGCGTTTAAATAAACACTTCCACATCAATTTCCACGTCACCTCGAGACAGTGCGTCATCGGCTTCGTCTGAACGCTGCATTCATCTGTGCCGTCTTGGACTGAGCACCAACACTTCTTGTGATAGCTGTGGTGCGTTAGAAATCGAGGAACAGATTTTGTTCGAATGTTCCGGTTTCAGAGATGAAAGAACATGTAATTTCAGCAGAATGAGTCTGCTTGTCAAAATCGAGTATATCTAGGAATCAATATATTAGGTCATATGCCTCCTTTATTCCTTCCATACATTGACTTAATTGTCAAGTTCTAGCCGGCTTACATCAAAATCAACATCACTATTTGCCCTGCACATACCATGACCATAAATTTTCTTGCAGTTGTTTCCTTATCCCGTCCTCCTCTTCCTAGGGCCTTTCTGTCACCGATTCCCTTCCCTATGCGGAGTAACATGTATGCGCTTACATATACGCCGGCGAAATTCTCTGTATTTTGTTCAAGATATTTCTCTCTCTCTTCAAAGTGATGATAATTATGCATCGTTTCACTGCAGGTTTAATCCGGGAGGCGAATCACAGTAGCTCACTATGATAATGTCCTCAGCCCTGCATGCCGGCTCACGCGACACGTAACACAATTTTCAGGTACGTTTGCTAAGGCGAACATAAGCTGGTTTTCCACTTGCGCTGCCAAGAAGTACGCACGATCATCACACGTCAATTTACGTTCCCTGTCGGATGAAGCTTAAGGCCCCCAATTTAGGTCCCTTCCTTCCTCCAGCGTCCTGTAATCACCCATGTCCTATGTTAGTGGACGTTATGCAGTGCCTGCTAATTTTCTAATCTCATTCCTCTATCTAATCCTCTGGACGCCGGCTTCAACTGCGTTTCCTTAGACAACCATCCTGTCACTCCTATAAACAATGTTGCTCTAACAAACGGTCGTTAATTCTTTTTTTTTTGTAAATTACCAACGAGGAATAATTTTTAGCAAAGTATCAAAACTATACGCGACTGAGGCGATTCCATCTGTTTATGTAACTGATCCTAACTTGATCATGTTGAAGATTTGAAAGAAAGGAACATGGTTGTGTTCTTGTAAAAAAGTTGTATCCATTCATTTCACAATTTTTTTAACGAAGGCGCCCCATGGAACTCTCGAGAGCATGTGATGAACAGCGGAGAAGGCTGAATCGGCGCGCGGCGATGCGTGCCGTCTGCATCCGTGTAGAGCAGCGCTGGAGCGGCATTCCAGTGACTCTAGAGCGGTATTCTGTGAGTGTCCATCTAATGGGACTGTCACCCGCCGTGGTTGCTCAGTGGCTATGGTGTTGGGCTGCTGAGCACGAGGTTGCGGGATTGAATCCCGGCCACGGTGGCCGCATCTCGATGGGGGCGAAATGCGAAAACACCCGTGTACTTAGATTTAGGTGCACGTTAAAGAACCCCAGGTGTGCGAAATCTCCGGAGTCCTCCACTACGGCGTGCCTAATAATCAGAAAGTGGTTTTGGCGCGTAAAACCCCATAATTTTTTTCTTTTTAATGGGACTGTCCAACTCGACTGCTGTTGAAATGCTGATTGGCTGAGCTGTGGTACGAGCGAGAACGAGGCAGGCGCTCCCAGCCAGTCGTCCTTCTCGCTAGTACCTATCCAGCCAATCAGCGGCTGCCGAAATGGGCCGTCCACTAGGTGGACGCTGACAGAATGCGCCCCATGGCTGTGAGCCGTGATGCTGAAGAGTAGCCTGCCACTGCGTTTTTCTCTGACGTGCGCTCTGTGGCGGCCTCTCCGTCCTCTGGCGTAGCTCCTCACGCGCGCGCAACCTCTCCCCCGTGCTTGCGAATGGAACGCTCCCCAGCCGCCGGCAGCGGCGGCGCCACTGCGGGTCGGCGGCTTTGCGCGCCTCCACGCTAGTCGCAGCTCGGAGTCCACTAGGACAGCATGGCCGCACGCCGCGCCGCTGCAACAGCAGCTGGTGCGTAAAACCGGCGCCACGCTCCGCCCCTTTGGAGTACAGCAGCCGTCAAGGTGGACGATGTCTGCCGCCGGCGTTGTGCGCGTCGTGTAGTCGCGACCCTTTTGACGTCGTCCGGAGGTGTCACATCGATCTCGGACGGTCATCTCTCCCGTCGTCCCGTCTCGGACGTCCGTCAATGATCTCCCTCTCCATTTTCTCGCGGACACCCAGAAAGCACCGCGCCACTTGTCACTCACCGGAGTAGTAAAGAAAGACAGACTGTAGCGACGGGATCATCGCTCTCGTTGCATTTGTTGCTGTTGCTGCTGCTGCTGCCGCTGCAAACGTCATACTGGCTCCTTTCCTTGTTTCGAGTGGTGGTGTGCAGTCGTTCTGCGCTTGGGACGTCAGTGTGATGTGATTGCCTGTGCTGCAACTGGTCGCGCCCAGGCACGATCGAGTTACTGCGCGCCCTTCCTGTACGTGACACTGACAGGAGCCTCGCGTCCTTCTCGTGCGGCGACGCTTCGACAGAAACAGCGCGTGATCGTTGCTTCCGTGCATTGGATTTACCGCTGTGATTGTTTCTTTGTGTTGTGACCGACCTTTCAAGCGGTGCCCGTATCTCACGCTATACCGAGCGCGCGCCCGTTTACAAACGTGCCTGCCCTTGGCGCCGTCAGGTGGCCGTGCACTTGACTTGCGTTGGATTGAGTTACCGTGCGCTTTTCGAGCTGCCTGCTCTCCCGTGGACTACTCTTGAGCTTAGGACACGGCACGAGTCCTACGTTCTGGTCGTCGTGGTCGTCAATCGCGGCATAGGTAAGGCTTTTGAACGTTTTCACGTTCTTAATCCCACCAACTGTCAGGATTAGACCGTAGATTTCCTTCATCTTTGAGGAAACAAGCTGTTTCTCATTGAATGATTGACGCACGTACTTGTCTGCCACTATTCTATAAGGCAAACAGCGCTTCGAAAACGCTGGCGACGGGGAACGATGGGTGGAAATGGCGCGCTTCAATGGAGCTTGCAATGCGCTCAAAGTCGAAGTTAATTCTTAGTTAGTACTCGATCAAGGTGCTCACAAAAGGTGCTTAATTGTCGTTGCGGTAACTTTCCCCACCACAGGGTAGCCAGCCGGTATTTACACTGGCTAACCTCCCTGTCTTTCCTCCCCTTGGTCTCCTCCTCCTCCTCCTCCTTCATTTAGAAATGTAAGAAATACGATGCGATGAGATAGTAAAATCATATACTTAGTCGTAACTCGACGCTCAGACTAATTCTTAGTAGAAGGCAAATAACTATCATGATATTCTCGCTAACTATGAGCGCCAATCAATCATCGCTTGATTATATTAGTCTGATTATCTCAGCGTAAATTTTGAGTTTCGAGCTTTCATCGGATGATCGCCGACACCTGGCTCTTCTATACAGAGATTGCTTTGATGTGCTGAGTTTCTTAGCTGATCATGCTTGTGTTGAAGGCCTGGACGGATACCACGTGATGACTGACTAATTATATGCTGTTTTATTTGTTAGCGAACTTTGTCGTCAGTTTTTCCAAATATGATTGCAGCATAAAATGACAAATAGCGCGGTGTGTATATATATATATAAAGATTGAAATAAATATTGGTATGTGCCAGAGCAGAAAGATGGGGTAGTGTGTGAATGACAGAAAGAGCACGAAGGTTGCAAGGAAACTAAATACAGAAATGGCGTATGTCAATGGAAATGATTTAAATACGTTCACATTTGCGGTACTTTAGGAAGTCGTAAACTTTCCTGAAAAAATCTGTCTCTCAAGTTGGTCTGTTTCAGTATTGTGCGATTTCCGGCTTACCCTGCCTTACCTTCACCTACCGGTTTTTATCCCCCTTCCTTTAAACGCCGACTTCTTGTCCAATCCCCTGCATTGGCCCTATTAGGTAAGCAAAGCGCCATGACGTGAAACGCAAGCAAGTATATAGATAAGTCTTTTGTGCCAGTGTATGACGTTGCAGCGATATTTTCGTCGTACAAGCCTCATTACGCCATTATGTTTTGACGCGTGCTTCGCATCCCGTAGCATGCTACAAAGTTAGCGCGATGGTTCCCAGGGTCATGTATACTGCGTCGTCTGCCCTGCCCGCCCGGAAACTTACAGACTTCAAGGCTCTAACGTGAGCATCGAGAGTAAGGTCCGCGCCATGCGTTCCCCGAACATGCGTCGCACATGATACGCTTTGTTAACTGAAGCACTGCTATATCATCCGCCCTCTCAGCATCTCACTGACGAGTACTGCGTACTGGTGAGAGACTGTCTGTCGTACTAGCCGATCCATTTCATACTTGTGCCTCATTCGCAATTATGATCTGTCTTGTCGCTCGTGGCGGAAGTTCAGTGGGCATGTTTATTCGTGTGCAAGGTTTGCAGCAACAGAGGCAGGAGCATTCGTTTTTCAAGGACTGCTTTCCAGCTCTTCATGTAGCTCCCACAGCAACGTCAGAGGCCCGCCTGCGGTGCGATTGCCGAGCTGCCCCGAGAGTCGGGCCCTGATATCCTGACATTACCGACAAGATAAATTCTGGATTCCCGTTCCTGCACGTGTCATACATAATATAGTATACAAAAGGAAAACGACAATAACATACCGGCGAGTAGCATGTGTGTTCCTCAGGAAATTAAAAAAGTTCTCCGAGCCAAGATTGAACCTCGTAGCTCTTCATTCAGGATCGCATTTGACCGCGTCAGCCGCAATAGTACGGGAAGCGCGATCACTTACAAGCAGGGCGACCATGGTGAACTCGGGTGAGCAAACGCATAGCCGTGTCAAGCCAAGCCGATATGAAAGTGCACTTTTTACGCTTTATTTTCACGAGTGGTACCCCTTTATGATTACAGTTTTATCTGACACTAGATGTACTGGTGATAGCTTTAGCGTTCTTTTTTGATACTTGGCGACAAACGTAAGAATTCAGTACAAGCTCCGCCCACTAAGCCGCACTTCACCTGTCTTCTGTGCCATCGAGCTCCAAAACATAGTCCTCAAGAGACGGTGATATCGAAAGTAGTTCGCCTGCACCGTGACGTCACGCAAAGGAGAGTGCATTGTTGGCTGGCGCATCAATACAAATTCTCTTCTCAGTCGGATAACGGTGTATTTGCCACTGCATTATTCTGTTGTCAGCGACTATAGTTTCTATCCAAATTTAAGTGAGCGCTTTCTTTGTCTTTTCCGCTTGAGACAGTCTCAAGGCGAAATATTCCGTAGAAGCCAAGTGCTCTTGGTCCGACAAAAGGCTGGACCTGCGGGCACAATACGCACACAGCAGATGACACACGTTCGCGCTTTATGTTCCGCATTACATTACTAGACATTTATCTGGCGTACAACAGTCACACTGATGCTGAACAATAAAGAAATAACAATAAAAATCACAGTACTTATCTTTATGACCCGCAAGTTCAGATGACCTTATCGGTATCTTAGTATAACTTGAGAGCACCCTTGATTGAGGTTAGCATATTTCGATATCTTTCGGCGTGATGTTACAGAGTCGTTAA
The DNA here is from genome assembly GCF_038994185.2 of Dermacentor albipictus. Lineage (NCBI taxonomy): Eukaryota > Metazoa > Arthropoda > Arachnida > Ixodida > Ixodidae > Dermacentor > Dermacentor albipictus. The sequence continues at coordinate 21,995,915 of NC_091823.1, forward strand.
ATTGTGGTGTAATATGATTTCAAGTTACCTGATTTCGGCAATATTTTATAGAATAAATAGTTAAATCGTGGGGTTTAACGTCTCGAAATTTCACAATGGTTTACACAACTGTGGAGGGCTCCGGATTAATGTCGGTGACTTGCGGTTCTTTAACGTGCGCCTGAATCTAAGTAAACGAGCGTTGTTGCATTCCGCGCTCATCTGAACGCGGCCGCCGTGGCCTGGGATCGAGCCCGGGACCTCGTGCACAGTAGAACTCCATAGCTGCTGAGCCACCGCGGCGGCTTGTGGAAATAGTGGAAGGCCTACGTGAAAGGCTGCTTTCAACACTTACTAGGGTTTACCTGTTTTACGCAAGATGTGTGTGTGCAAAAACTATCATCATGTGGTCCGCGTTTGCGGGGGTATGGGCCATTGCTTAAGGTGGTACGGGCCTGTAGGGGATATGACTGTAGGCGAACGATGTACAGAACACGTATAAGTACGGCGAGTAGTTCGGCGGTCTGGACATCATAATGTGCGGCGATCCGCGACAACTGCCTCCGGTTCGTGCTAGCGAGGTCTTTAGGTGTGTACGTGGACACGAGGTGTTCAGAAGAACTTCAGTTTGGCCTAGTTGGTATTTACTGCAAATCATATTGACCGCAAAAAAAGACGGGGACATAGGAAGAAAACACATACACAGCACAGGCGGTAACTTTCAACTGTTTTATTCATAGCAGCCAGTGGGCATATATAGGCAAAAGGAACATGCGCAGATCGCGGCAAACAAGAATGCACATCAGCTTAGCGTGGCAACCAATTATCAAAAAAATCTATTTCCGCTTGAAACAACCTAATGGAGGTATCGCTAACACAATCTTCGCCTTTCTTATTTATATGGTAAGCCTCCATCAGTTCACGTGCAGTCTGGTCATGGCTTCTGCCCAGAATCTTTATCTCCTCAAAAAGAGGTGCACAGCGACAGGCATTGCAGTGCGCAGGTAAGTGCGCCAACTCATCTTTCTTTTTCACGAGGTGTTTCTTTTTCACGAGGTGTTCAGCCTGGAGGTGTAGTGGCATCGTGTCGCCTACTTCCCGTTGCGGCCGCTTGTGCGTTAAAAGGCCGCCGCGTTCTCGGCAATTCTCACGAAAATCGGGGGCGGGAGGGCCCTCCACCCGGAAGAGGTGCGCGCCATGGAAAGTCGGTTTGTCAGCGCCGATCGAACATTGGTCGTTGCGCCCGGTGCTGTGCAACTCTTCTACTCTAATAAGGACGTCGATGCGTTAAACACCGATGTTGCCCTACAAGGTGTGGGAGACGTACACGACGCTAGAGCAGTTGATGTGTACCTCGGATACAGGTTCGACGACGAGCCTGTAGCCAAGGTAGCCGACAGGCCAAGGTAGCCGACATGCTCGCTGGGGGCCACGTTCAACATCGATGTGAAGGACGGACTCGGGAACGGTGCCGTCGGTGTGCTTTGAGAGCACAGGGAAGGAGACACACGCGATGCAGTGCGCATTTGGGTGAAATATGATGTTCCACATACTGGCCGTCTGGCTCAGATCAAAGCAAACCCCCCTCGTGAATGTTGCTCGAAGACGGGGGATCAAGAGCATGGCCGATTGGGTGCCCATCGAGTTGTGTACCTTCACCTTCCACCCTGGATAGAAAGACTAGAAAGATAGAAAGAAAGGCAAAGGCAGTTTCCGGTGGTTTAAGCTATAGTGCGGTCAGCACGCACAAGTCTCAGGGGCCCATCGTATCATGACGTGGTATATATGTGTATGACCGGAGACATCCACAGAAGCTAGTGTACGTTGAGTCGCTGCACCGACGTCAACTTCCTCTACAATCCTAACGCGAAGGGTGATCACACGTTCCACCATGCCAAAGAAAACTTGGGTCGCGACCTTCTGGACTGGTTTATGCGCTTAGACACACAGCATCTTCCTACTGTAACCAAGGCGTGCGCTGCTCGGCTCCTCGAGCCACATTCGCTCGCGCTCGCCGCGTTGAACGTGAGATCACTGCGTCTTCACGCCTCGGATATCGTCCACGATGCCATGCTCAGAGGCTGCCTCTCGTGTTCCTGTCCGAGACCTGGGCGGACGTCCTGTCTCAGGTAGATGGCCACACTGGCGTCTTGTGCAGCAGGTGCGTCGATTGCCTTGCGGGTGGCTTTGCGATCCACGCAAACAACGACAGCGCGGCCGTTGCGCCGTATGCCTTACCGACGACGGGCGAGAATGTCGCCGTGGAATCTGCCGACGCGTGCGCCGTACAGACTGGGGGCGGAGTCGTCGTAGACACCGTATAAGTTCACCCTGGGACGTCAAAGAGGGACCTTGAAGAATTCATGAACGACATATTTGCGGGGATACTGGCGGTGGACCCCAACCCCATCGTCATTGTGGGTGACCTTAACGTCGGTGTGTCTTTTCCCGACGGAAAGTGGTTCTTGGCATTTCTCTTGGGAAAGTTCGGCCTTCAATGTTACACCAAGACCAAGGTCCCCACGACGCGCCTTCGGTCGTGCATAGACCTAACGTTCGCTAAGAATATCTCCAGTGTCGCCACGGAGCCCATGGCCGTCACAGAGCCCATGACCATAAAGCAATAATTACTATGGTCACGAGATAAACGTAAATACAAATAAACGTAAAAAACTGCATACTTGTGCAATATTGTTTGGTTGTTTTATTATTATTATTATTTATAGTTATATACAGCTCCGCTGGTCATCCACCTCCACAGAGTGCAATGGCTCTGAATTTTTCAACAGCAGTCATGGCCAGAAGAAAACATTTCTGCGTCTCACATATATTTGCCGACTGTACATATATTAAGTTGACTGGACAATGGCTGCGCGAGTAAGCTGTTATTTACGTTAAGCATGGGCAGCCGCTGCCGTTGTTGTGCGGGACCCCAGCGGAGGAGTGACGGCGACGGCGGCTGCCACCCCGTCTGACGCGGCCGCTGTCGTTACCAATACAACACAAATCGCGGCGGACGGAGCTGGGGATCACGCGGACGCCGACTGCGATGTCAGGGAGTTTCCGGCAACGTACATAGAGTAGATTGGTCACTATCGGAAAGAAAGAAGAAAATATCCACAACCCCACGGGCGTCTAGACAGGTCCCAGGCGATCGACCTGAGACGGTTGCAGACGGGCACTTTCACCACCCCTACCACCTGCACCGCCTGTGGCCCGCACTGCACCCGTCGCCCGGCTGCCCGTGGTGCGAGCACGAACGGGCCGATATGGCCCATGTGCTTTGGGAATGCCAACGCCACGTGGAACAAGGGCAAAGAGGAAGGGGGAATACAACAGCGGAAACTTCTGAAGCGGGGCGCCTCGCTGAGAGATGGCAAGCCGCCCTCCTCAGCGAGGCACCCGAAGACCAGGAGTGGGCCGTCCAGCGGGCCAGGGCCGTTGCCGAGGATCTCGAAAGATCTTCCTCGGGCGATGGACCCCTGGCAGCCGAGCCCCGGGCACCAACATCAACAACTGCTGGACAAATAAAGTTTATTCCTATCCTATCCTATGTTAAGCATACCTGACGAGTCCCACCCAGTTTTCTGCAATGGATATCTGACCGAGTATTTGGCGTTTTCGTGGGCCGATCATGAAGATAGCCCAGTCTAAAAATGTGGGCCCCTGGGTATGTCTCGCTCTTCAGTGACGAAAACCCAAGTTTGTGGTTATCACAACGAACGACACCTACGTCGTGATACCTACTTCGCGTTACGTAGAAGACAACTGGAGTTGACTCTGCTTACTTTCTTCCCGCTTATACTTTATGCATGCCTGCGTGCAGCTCTCAAAACAATGCTTCACGATGTTGTTTGACCATGGCATAGTCCAGGCTGCAGATCTTGATGCCAGCGTGCATACCGAGGCTTCGAAATATCCCGCTTCTTCCGACGTTCGCGCCTTGTTAACTTTTGAAGCCGAGCGTATTTAATTTCGCAACTCGAAGATAATTTCGAGCTAAAGCTTCCTCCTAATTGAATTGTGGAGTAAGGAATGAAAAGCTTTCGGGAAGAATATATGCTGTCCCGCGACAGTGGCTTAGTGGATGTGGCGTTCTTCTGCTCAGCTCAAAATCTCGAGTTCGACTCCTTGCCGCATTTGCCCCATTACGGAGTGGAAAAGTGCTTGTGTAGCACGCTTTGGGTGCAGCTGAATGAATCCATGTGTTCAAGATTATTTCGGAGCCCTGTACTACATAGCCTTTCACGAACACTGTGTTGCTCTGAGACGTACAGTCGCGTTCAACATGAGCTGCAACCTAGCGCCCGTGGTTGAAAGGGCTCAAAGACAGCATGATCGCGCTGACATAAAAAAAAAATGTTTTTGTAACTACCAGCAGACGTAGGGGTGTTTAGTTCTCCGATGTTTTGTTTGCCGGCGCCGCCATGCTGTCTTGGAGCCCCTTCGACCACGGGCACAGTGTTGCAGCTCATGTTGAGCGCGACTGTATCTACGCCGCACCCGCAGCTGAAAGCGCACCCAATGTTCTCTTTCTTTTTATCACGTAACCGTCTTTCATTCGCATACAGTGTACCAAACCGGATGCGCGTCTGGTTGACTACTCTGCCTTTCACTCTTTTTTTTTTCTGTCTCAAGTTTAATTAAGGGTTTAATTAATAAAGAATACTGCTGATGGCTGGGAAAACATTGCGTAGGAAGCCTTGCCTACATGTTCCAGGCTTGCAGCGGTTGCAGCATACACCGTGCAGCGAACGCTCATTTCATACCTACTGGGGCTCCTTCAGACTTACGAATGGCTCTTAAAGTCGACTCATGAATGAGTTCACTGACCTATGTTTGTATACATTGGCGCACGCAGAAACGCGAACGACTGCGCGTTTTTTCTGGAATAGATGTTCGTAATCTTTGTTTGTTCGTTTCTTTTTTCCTGGTGCGGGCAACTCATAGACATTAACCATTTGGCTTGCAAATTACGTGCGAGAAGTGACTGCTAGGAGCCATTTATCAACGTATTTAACAATGAATGAAATGTACATCGTGATATATGCAAGGTCTTCTTTAAGGCCAGTGGCCATATAGCCACTGGCCTTCTTTAGGCGTTCTTTTTCTGTCTCGCTAACCATTTGATCTTCTTGTCTCCCCATTCAGATTATTTTATATTCGCATATATGCATGCAAGTTCATAACAGGATGCGTCGTGAACTTACTGCAGAAGGGGGTCCCGAAAGACGAAGGACTTCCTGTTAGAAATCTATGTTATTAATGTAAGAGACTGCGGAGTGAATGGGCGTTTCGTTTTTACTACGCCCCTTCGCAGTTAAACATTCCTCTTAAACGAAAGAAAAACTTTTTTTCCACAGACGGGGGATTTGCGCAATCCGCCAGGGAATGAATAGAGACCCGGTTCGTAATGACGTTTCTTTTCTGACACGTAATATCCTCCCTGTCGTGTTCGTTTCTCCACTTGGCGCCGGGCAGTCTGACGTCCAGGAGGCATCTGTGTATCCGGACGAATCGCCGAACCCGCCCTCTGTCCTCGGCAGAAGAGCCCTGCACGCAACTTTTGCTTTCTCCCTCGCAATTTATTAGCGTCCGCGGCCACGCTCCTGCGAATCGCAGCCGACTCGCCGCTCGAGCAGCCAGCTAGCTCCGTAGCGGCTGTGGTGGTGCTGGTGGGGGAGGTGCGCGCTGAAAGTTGCGAGGTGGTGGCACCCGCCGCATAAAGGCGCGTACGCTCGCCTCCCGTAATTAATTCTCCGCATGCTGCCATTAATTCGCCCCATATCCCCCGGGGACCAACTCTCCGGGCTCGGCTGGCTGTCTGATCGCCGCTGAACTCAACGCCGCCGCCGCCGACCGGGCGTTCGCACGCGGTGCGTGCGTGCGGTGCGTGTTTGCGTGCGTGTCTCTGGCGGCGCCGGTGCGCCCTTATTGAGTCCGACATTTCACAACGGCGGCGGCCGACGACTCCGTAGACGGACCGGCCTCGTCTCGCCCCCCCGCCCCCTTTGCAGCGGCGCTTGAACGACTTGGCTGTCGTAGATTAGGTTCGAAACGCTTGCCTCTGGTTCTGAGGCGGCGGCGGCGGAGCGCCATGGCTTGCTGCTGTTTTCATCGTGCGTTACAGGCGGCCGTGTTTGCAGCGAGTGCGAAAGAGCGTCTGGGCTAACGATGTGGAACGATGTAGTGTAGTTACAGCCGCTCGGCGGTTAACGCGCCGCTTGCTTACCGGCGTCTCCTCAAATAATGCTCGGCAATTTCTCCGCGTCGGCAGAGAGAGAGAGAGAGAGAGAGAGAGAGAGAGCCGCAAACGTGAAAGCACAGGGCCGTGTTCCGCTCGCTCGCAATTCGTTTTCTATGTACCGTAGCAGCGCTGTGATGATCATTGTGAGCATTGGCAGCTCTCCGATGCCATCTGCAAGCGAGTTCGACCCATCCTGACCCTTTGCAGCCGCACTTCTCCCTCGTCAACCTTGCCCATAACATACGTTTCAGTCGAATGCGTACCGGCGTATCACTTTCGTGCGCGGCGCAAGATTTACCGAGGTTTCGTAAACCCCGTCATATTTGCGCCTTGGGAAAGCTTTGTAAACTGTTTTCTCTTTTTTTATAAACGCCAGACCTTTTCCTTTTTATTCCTTCTTTTTTTAATATTCGATCTTTGTTCTTTTCTTAGCTGTTAAAGATTTTGTCCTGGATTCACGAAATTTCTCTTATGCAAGTGCCGTCTGCTACTGGCTATCGCCGCGTTGTTTGTCTCGTTACCATGCCTGTCGTTATCATGATTGACTGGTGTTGGAACGCTGTTCGATAGGGAAACGCCTTTACAGTAGAGAAGTTTTGGGAACAATACCAGTCCTTAAGTAGTTTGCAGGCATATATCTAGGCGAAGCTTCTCATTTTCGCAAAGGACCGTTCCCAGCAAATACTTCTGGGCCACCCACGCACCTTCCATGCATATATAGCTTCGCCGCTTTATCCTCGCGTGCGAGGCGTGTTCGCGTTTGTTAGCACTTTCGTCCAGGTACATTCGATTCCGTGTGCCACATGTCCAGGAAAAACGTCGCTTTTGTTTTCCTCATTTGAGGTAGAAAGTGCATTATTCGACTCTCCTCTCTCTTTTTTGCAACTTGCCTTACAGGTGCGTTACATTGAAGGAAATGAGGAGGGCGCTAAACAGGTTCAACTAGAAGCGCGTGTAGCTACTGCGTGGGAGCTGCAGTAGTTGCACTATTCGTGGCATGTTGTAGTGATGCCTGCCAACATGATGCCGAACGTTAAGAAAGAATAATTAACGGAAGGTATACGTTTTAGATACAGCGATTGTAAATTTCCATTGCAGAAATGCGCGACTTAAAATCTCTGGGACTGCAAAGATTGTGTAAGGACCTCCTGCTCACTTTCGCGTCAAACTTTCGGCCTGTGATGCCTCTCTCTCTCTCTCTCTCTCTCTCTCTCTCTCTCTCTCTCTCTCTCTCTCTCTCTCTCTCTCTCTATCTATCTATCTATCTATCTATCTCTATCTTTATGTCCCTCTCTCTCGCTCTCTCTCTTTTCCTTCTTTTTTTTAACTGCAAGCACCATTTATGAGCTTATTAGAGGCTGGATTGCAAACATTTTGACGAGACACACAGAACACAGACACACACTCTTCTGTGTGTCTCGTCGAAATGTTGCGCAATCCAACCTCTAATATGCTATACCAACACGCCCAGTCGTCAACCTTGGCAAGATTTATGAGCTACAGGGAATGGCCTGAACGTGGCCGTCGGTCCGTCCATTCGCACAAATTTCAAACATCGCGCGGTAGTCGAGGGACCGAAGCAGCGCTCATGCGGCTTCAGGCCGAGCACTTTAACAACTACTCAATGGACGTCCGCCTTCTGCTGCAGTCAGCCGATTATAAGCTCGGAGATGGACTAGGAGTAGCCGGCTGACCAGGTTCCTCGTGCTGCGCAGAACGATGAGCAGTAGGCTAGAAATAGCTTCGGCACGGTAGGTTTCAGGCCAGAGATTGTACAGAAATGTCCGGGGCCGCACGTATGGCGATGGTTGTTATCGCTTGTGGTTCCTAACAGCGTGGGACCATCTCCTACGGTGTGTTATTTTTCAAGATCACGTTAAAATTTCCCTGCACGAAATGGAGTCGGGGGCGCTCATTATTGATGTTAAAGGTAACTGAGCTAAGGTGATGAAATAGTCATTGGTGTCTCCTTTTTTAACTTAAAAGAATTTCGTTAAGCATCTATCAGCAGCTAGATCGCAATTCGAAACAATTCTGTCCGTTGTTTATATTGTGCCTCTGGAGGACAACCAGATGTCTCAGCGTTGGTAGCGAGAGCAAATATATACCCAAATCATTAACGTGACAAGACGACTTCTGAAGGTGTCAGCATAGTAGTAGGCCTCATCACAGAGAAAATTTGCTTTTTTGAGCGGATAAGTTTAGGTTGCGCCAATTCTTGTGCATGAGTGTTGTCTCATCTTGTGGCGTTCGTGCGACGGCTACTCACTGGAGACACCTACGAAAAAGAAGCTTTAAGATTAAGAAGCTTGATTACCCATCCTCCCCACCCCTTCTGTAAAATGTTATCTTAAAAAGTTAAACTTTTCGCAGGTTGCCGCGTGACTAATTATAGTAGTAAATCGGATATGCTATCCTTATGTAATAATCGTTACATTGGCTTATCGAACTTTTATTCCATAGACCAAACGCGCATAACTTTCAGTTTTATCAGTCCGTAGGTTGGATGCTCCTATAGAACCCGGTGTCGCAGCACTTCGTTTCTCCCGTGCATTCTTTCCGTGGTTTTGTTTTCGAGAGCTACATATTGGCTCATTCGGGGCTTAGCTGCGTTGCGAATTTCACCATTATCAACTAGATAATTAATAAACTGTGACAGTGTACTGCCGCAGTGTACTTTTTTGTTGAAGTGAACTTCAGGTGCCGCCGCGCCGCGCCGCAGGTTTCATGCAGCTGAGCTGTGCCGTCGTGCGGATGCACGTTGTGTCGTGCACCAGCTGTGCCAGCAGGGAGTACATGTGCCGCGTGGTATACGCCGGCAGCGGACCATGTTTTGGCGAGCACCGGATGCGCTGGTCTGTCAGGAGGACATGCTGCTGGCTACAGTTGGTGCTTCCTCGACGGCATATTGTAGCGCAACGACAAGGACCACAATGAAAGACACACAGACGTACGTCACAGCGCCTGTCACGTGCATCGATGTTTGTTTTTTTATTTGTAGGTATGTCGTTGTGCCACAGAATGCCACAATTGGTTCAGGGCACCGTTCGAACTGCTGTTAAAGCGAGTAAAGTGGCCCTACAGTAGCCGCTTGAGCTAGTCGAGTTTATTCCTTGTAGTCATAGATGATTTTTTCCAGCGCACGAGGCACGGACGGCGAAGAAGGTTAAGCACACACGGCACTGTGTTTGCTGTCAAGTTTATTCGGAAGTGGGCGCTTACTTCTATACGTTCGGGAACAGACTACCGCCGCATTGCACGTGCAATATCGCATAACTTGCTATTGCTTATTTTTATATATCACAAAGAGCCACAAGAATGCAGGAAATACGTGTGCTCTATGACTTGGAGGTCGTATTAACGCCACCGATAATCGTGGCAGAACAGTTACTTCAGGAATATGTAACGCCGTCCAAAAACGACCACGCCAAAGAATCAATATTTTCAAAAAGTGGCAGTTTCATGTGTGTTAAATTTACCTTCATTTGCGTCTTTGTGTCCTGCGCTCCACAAATGTTCTATGGCCAGACGTCCATGGCAAGACATCTCGAGGAGTCACCCTCTCGAGGATGAGGGGGGAGGAAAAGAAGGAAAGACAGGCAGGGAGGTTAACCAGGCGCACGTCCGGTTTGCTGCCCTGCAGACGGGAAGGGGTTTAAGGGAGGAAAAGAAAGAAAGGAGAGGGCGGGAAAAGGGTACTATCCGTGTGAATACGTGTGGTTGTCCATCACTTCATGCCTACATTTAGTCACTGAGGCTAGTCGAGCACTTGCTGAGCCCAGTACTGCCTAGCTTCAGTGATCTGGCGAGAACCCGCGCACTCACATGGGCCATCGACTTAGGGATACGGAGCTGGCGATTCGATTGACATTACGGGCCTTAAGAGGGAAATGAAAGGGACCACTGTCTGAGGCTTAAATTATAACGGAAACAAATGACTGTCTGATTAGAAGTACACGTACAGTTAAAGAGGCTTAGCGCGTGCACACTCATACTGACATCTTTCTCGCAGTGAATCGTTCTCACACGCCACCTAGCCTCACTGCGTGCATCCTGCGACTCTATATTTACCCGCCACTTTTTGATCCGATACGTTTTCTTTTTTGGCCTTTTCCGGCTCGACCATGGTCCGTGCTTATGTCGTAGCGGATTAGTGGCGCGCGGTCGCTCCTTAGAACAATCCTCGGCCGCGTCTGTCGTGGACAGTCTCACATTGCGCACACGTGCGGATGGTCACCTCACGGAGAAGCTACATTACTCCGGGACTTGCTTGGGTACCAGCCCAAATGCGTGTTCTTTGTGCTGCCGGAGCAGCGATTGCTCTAAGCTTTTGCGAAGCTTCGTAAAGCTCACTGCACTTGTGTGTACTCGTCGGATAAGCATGGCGTAAATTCTTTTGAATGCGCGATGCGCGAGTGACTGCGAATGCGTCCGTTGAAACGTCTGTTCAAAAAAGCTGATGGCTTCCAGGCTTTGCCGCACTGCATTTTCCTTGAGCTTCTCCCAATCCGACTTTGGTAATGGAAAGCGTGGGTTCAAGAGGGTCGTAGCGTATTAGAGCGCCCTATCTAATAGGTCAGTGCCGCTTTGGTAGCCCCAGCCCACTGGTCGGGTGGTCTTACGAAACGTATATGGCACGACCGGTTGCACCGCTTTGTTGCAGCACTAGTTTCATTCTGTAGTTTCTTTATTTATTTCTTTTTATGCCTGTTCTGCCGTATAGATTCATGCATTTGTCACAATTTTGTGAGGATTTTAAGTTAAATCTGGTGCCTTTAAACTGGAGTTAAACTTACTTTGATAGCCTTTTCGGAAAGTATTATTATTATGATTTTTTTTTGCTACACCTACAGCTGTCGGCCAGTCTCTCAGAATTTCTTACTTGCGTAATACTGCACGCAATTGACAAGTTTCGCAGCACTTCAAATCACCATTAGTGGCGCGACCTGCAAATTTGTCATATTTCAGCAGAATCTTGATATTACCGCTTAAAATTGTGTGTTTCACTGTTACACATGCAAGAAAAGCGGATGCCTATATGCTGTGTTTCCGAATGCGAAAGTCAGGCCTAGCAATTTGCCTATGCGACTTGAAATAGCGTTTTCAGCCACGTGTTTGTTTATGCCATTTCGTTAAAGTGGCAATGCAAGAAGGAGCACATGTTTGAATTGTGCGTGCATATCCTGGATATGAAAGATCCACCTGGCATGGTCGTAGTTCTTTAGTAAGTTCAAGCGTGCATAGTTAAAGTTCTCTCTGTAATTAGCTTCGTGCGTGAGCACAGTGTATTAATATAATGCGGACGTTGCAGAGAGACCATCCACAACTATACCTGACGCAACAAGTAAAGCGCGAAGAAATATTGCATTCATTGCGTTCACGCGCCTCTTGCATGGCCAAGTTTTCGAAACAATTTTACAGCGAAGCTGCTAGCATACAACTCTAACCGCTCGAAAACGATATAACCAAATTCTCCGGCGGTGTCCTGGGAAAATTAAATATCGCGTGGCTCTAATGAAAATGCTGCATCGAGTTTAAATTTGGAGTAAATGAAGGGCATGTTAAAGATGATGTGCTGGACAATATTTGAGTGTTTGGATTAATCGCAGAGCTTTGAAAAGAAGAAAAGCTAACACAAGCGCTCGAAGGCAGCAACTTCGATAAATCTTGATTGGCGATTGCACAATCTCGCTCCACTCTGCTGTGTTTTTATTTATTCTTCACGTAGCGGTAATATTTCGCGGTGATTACGCTTGCACGCTACCGCGAGAGCCTTAACCACACGTAACTTGCATCTCCAAAGCAGCCGTGGCTCCCGGTATGTGGAGTTAACGGTACTATAATTTGTCTGCTTTCGTGAAGCAGGCGATCTTACAGATGCGGAGCACACTTAGGGTGCGCAGTAGCATCCTTCTAATAATAGAAACCTTATGGCGCTCGAGCTGCTCAGTTTGTCCATCAAGAACTCGTTAAGGAAGAGCGGTGCCTTCAACTGTACTTCGTTATCGTGTTCAGTTGATCCTGCTAGCTTGCGCTTAAAACTGATGCTTCGCCACTCGCGGGCCTTTTATCGCTTCATTTTTTTATTATTTTCTTTCTTTTTCACGGCGGAGTGCCTAAAGCACGGATCAGTGTAAGTCAAAAAAGAAAGGGGGAAAGAAGTGAAGAACTACCCGACGTCGTCGGGTGTTAAAAGAGGAAGCTGTGCAACATGCATGCGTCACGGCGCGGTCTCGCCACCTGCTTCAGGCACGTTGCGTGGGGCGCTTTGTCCATAGTCTTTCTTTTGTTTTCCTTTTATTTTTTCTTGTGCACCGCACCCGGCTCATCACGCGTCGCCCTGTTTCAACAGCGATTTGTGCTTCGGGAAGGCGCCTTTGACACCGCTTCTAGGGAGCATCATGTAAATGAAACATAGCTTGATGAAACCATGTGCATTCCGTTCTATTTGTTTGTTCGCTCGCTTGCTATTCTGTTATTAGTGAATACGCGAAGGCATCTAAAATGTTGATTGGCTGCCGTTACACACGGCGCGACCCCGTGCTGTCTCGCTTCATTCTAATCCATCTCCTGCTTCGCAAAAACCATCATAACGTTGTCGGCTTATCTGAAGGCGCGAAGTGTGCGGCTCATTGTCATAACGTTCATGAAGTGACTTAACCATTTTGTATAGGAAGATAGTGCGAAGTACGCGCACGACATGATGCTATACAATTGCTATTGCGTTGCAAGTAGAATTCCTTGTCAAACTTAATGAACGTAAACAAAGATAAAATTCAAGCAGAAGCACGAAGTTCGTTACCGTTAAACCTCAGCAATTCAGAAAATTGGTGCCACCATTGCTTTCAGTAAACTGTTGCAGAGCTGCCAAAAGGCAGTCATGCGGGACAGAGTTCAAAGATGTACGCATGACTAGCCCAACGCCACGTTTTAGAATGCATTTCGTCATCGGTTGACGTAAATAATCTTCTGACAGGAGCGAGAAGTTTTTTTTAGTCGACTGATGACTACAATATCTCACGCGCATGCACGATCGATGAATAAGATAATGTGGCGTGCACGATAGTGTCGTTAGATGCTAACAAATACGATCGAAGCCGCAAAGCTGCATCCGTGTTTCCTCTTCTCGTTATCATATGAATAAACATGAAGGCTGTTTGTTTTATTTCACAAACGTTTATTAAACAGGGAAAAAACTAGAGGTATTTTGCCAATGCATCAGCCTCTGATGAAGAAGGAAGAGGACTGGAGATGATAATGGTGGATCATTGGTTGGGAATACACTGGAAGAAAATAAGAGGGTGCGAACTGTAACGTACCAGAGCTTTCCCAGCCTGATGTGGTTAGTTTGGGTGGACGTTTAGGTGGAAGATCGCGCGACCAAGTCGGCTTCAAAGCGACTGGTCACAAGTGGTCGCTTTGGTCGAAAAGCGACTGTTCTGCGTCCGTCGCTCGTGGCTGCGCTATTTTTCATTCACGCGACTGCACTCGCAAATCTACTGAATCATGCAATCGGCGGCGCAGGAGCAGGACGTCTGCACATATGTATGCACTGCATACGCTGACACTTTCCTTACGTAGTTATAGTGGCGCGAGAAAACGTGAACGGCATCAATCGTGATGCATTTCATCGTGGAAACGGGCACGTCGCTCTTGCCGGCGTGAACATCAGTCACGTGCGTCGCTCAATTAGTTGCCAGACGCGGTTCGGTCGCGCCAGCTCTTTCAATCACCGGTGTGAATTCGTTCACCCTTAACCTCTATAGTTACGGTGGGAGGGTGTCGATGAGGGTGGTTCTCTGGTTTTTAAAGGGAAAATAGTCCTAAATTTTGTGCTCAGTTGCATTCAATGTTTGCTATTCTGAACGTAAACCCTGATCTAATAGAGAGTGAAAGTGTGACAGAGTAAAATTGCCATAGACGGTCTTGCTGGGAGCGGAAATACGATTTCAGAAGAGGAGTATTATACTAAACTCTTTTGGCGTTGCTTCTAATTGGAACACGTGTACATGCAGTCGTAAACTTTTCGAGAGATGTGTCGCTAGCCCTTTCGACAGCACAATGCTCGTCAATAAGACGTGCCCCGCGTGGACCACGTATAGTTATGTAGATGATCCCCGAGGTTACCTGTTTGATATCATGCGCTTCCTTCCGGTACTCGGTGCACCAAGAATGTATTGTACATTTATGTTATCATTTCAAGTGCGACAAAGGGGTGCCTCCCCTCCACCCCCCCTCCTTTAGCGGCATGTGTACACGACGTTCGTTTTCCTTAATTTACAGGCCTATACAAAGGATAGTGCGACAAAGCGCACGCGATAACAAATGACTTTAGAACTCGAAGCAGCATTGCAAAGGAGTGTTCAGGGGCTTCGCATTCCACCTATCTCTTATTTCTTCTACGATCACCTTCCTCACTTTATTGAGCAACTGGAATGTTTGATCGAATAACCGTGATCCATTCCATCTTATAGAACCAAACACAGGAGGAAAGAACTTGAATGGAACAAGTTCGAGCACTAACATTCGTCTTGTTTTATTGGTTGAACATCATGGCATGCCTTATCGATAAGCTTAAATTGACGTGACAAACTAAAGACAACCACAAGAAAGAGAGAAAAAAGAAACATCCAACCAAATGCGGAAGAAAAAGCGGTGGATAAGCGAAGCTTTCTTTGATGTTTAGTACCATGTCTTCACTTGACTTCTATGTAGCTCTCGCTCAATGCAAGCTGTGCTCCGATTTTGGTTTGGTCTGGCTTTGTTTTCCTATTATGGTGGCACACACCCACTGCGGGTGATTGGACAATATTTTGATGGTATTAGGAAATTTCAGCATCAACTAAAATTGGTAACATTGTCACGAACAGTTGAATACAAAGTAACGTATGATGAACTTAAGAAAATCTCCCTGAAACAACTGCGCGTTCCTCCACGGCTGAGCAAACATCCCTGTGGTAGTTTCCAAGAGAGGAGGCTGATCGAGTTTGTTCACTCAACTTGTTTCTCGGTTGCTTCGCTTCTTCACTTCTTGCCTCTTGTTCCGCTCGTGTGTACGAGCACCTCCCAGGTGGCACGTACCCATTCCGGGAGATTGGCCAAGAGCGTGCACATACCCAGTGCCACAGTCCACATTTCATATACCCAGTGACCCAACTTGTATAATCGGCAACAAGCAGCAACCAGCAGCCATCACCCACAAAGTGAGAGGAAATGTCAGAGAAAGCATCGCTTTGAAACAAGAGCAAGTGCTCTTCGCATGTGACTAACGTTCCTTAGTTCAAGAACGAACATGCATCTTTCTTTCAAGTGCCTAGCGCCATGTCCGGCACTATGGGACGAAATGACGGTACGTACGTGTACAGTGCTCAGTGACTGAAACGCGAAACTAGGAGTGCAAGGCTGCCGGCAATTTTTATGCCGCCGGTAGGCGCTGGGAAACCGAGGTGACCCATCTTTCTGTCACATGAAAGCGAGAGAATTTGTGATGCATTCTGAATGCATTCAATCCCTTCAGCAATCACAGAGCGTTCGCTGGTGGCGCAAAATTCGCCGGCTGCCATGCGGTCCGAGTACCTCGCTTCGCTCGCCGAGCACTGTACCTTGTACGTAGTACGTGCCATTTTAAGCACGTAGGGCTGGAATCATCGAGCGTGTGGCACAAGCGTCACGCTGTTGGTTCGCGCCTAGATGCGCGTCGAGCGTCGGCGCGGATAGCCGCAGCCCGCGTGTACGCAGCCTCGCCTGCCGCAGCGGCGGCGGCGTCCGGTCGGCACCGCGGCCGGCGTGACCGGCCGGTGGGTCCTCTGTGCACACTCGCGCACGCCAACATGGCGTCTACCCGGCGGCAAGGTCAAGAGTGCATAACCAGTTCTCGCTGTCTGCCGCCGCTTACTTCACTCGGTCCCCTTGTTGTTCAGGCCGTGTGACGCCCACCCCCCTTCCCCTTTGAGCATCGCTACGCTCGCGGCAGCCGGTCGACCAGGCGGCGGCAGCCAAGTTACGAGGCCGCCGGGGCCACTCTTTCGCTACACTCGTTCTCTTGCGGGAGCGTTATTTGTACTTCAGACGCGAGCCGCCTTTGCTGCTAGAGGCAGCGTAACCGTGTCTGCTACTACTTTAACTTGATATTGTCCGATCGTGGGTGACTCTGCCCCTCGTTCCACGGTGCGTTATTGCCTTAGAACAATGGCGGCGCGGCCAGTGAAGGAACAGGTGAAAGTTTTCAGTATCAACGTAGTCTGATAGTGTGAGAGGGCTTGTTCTGAAAATTGTGCCGACGCACGGATCGGAGTGTACCTTCTCCCAGTCACCCCACCCCCTTGTGCTGCTCTCGTGAGTGAACATGGTGCGATGTTAAGGAGAACGCATGACTAAGTAAGAGATACCACGAGGATTTCTTTCTGCGTCCTCGTTCACATGGCACATTTTCTTGCATGTTGTGTTGTCTTTCATTCAACCGATTGTTCCGTTCAGGCGATTTGCTGTGATGCTATACATATTCTCTCTGCTGTACGTGAATTTTTAGCGATTCTTTGTTATGCACAGATATCGCGAAAAGGTTCCAGCGAATGCAAGCACTTCCAGTCAAGGGCCACCAGCTAGATCATTTGCGTCACTTATGGCGATGTCCTCTGATAAACTCCAGTAGGCGCTTGTTGATGTAACGCTCCTATTGTGCAGGCTATGGTTGGGCGTCACGTGTACCAATACCTACGCGTCCTGCGTAGGGATGGCCGACATCGCAGTATATGGCGATTGTGGCGACGAGGAAACAATTCGTTATGTTCTATGCCTGTGCCCGCAGTACAGTGTGCAAACACAATCGCTTTCCGTCGTGCTGAACCAGTTCGACGACCAGTCTCTGTCGGAAGAAAGAATTCTGAAACTTCAACGCGACTTAACATCGCATAGAAGGCGGTGCAAGCTCTACTGCGCTTCTTCAGATGAACCGGCCTTTGTGAACGCTTGTAATTTCAACGATTTTTCTGATACCTCTTCTTTTTTTCTTCTCTCTCCCTCTCTCTCTATATATATATTTCCCTCTTTCCAACCCGTAGATCCCCACTCCAGTGCAGGGTAGCAAACCGAAAACTTACCTCTGGTTAACCTCCCGGCCTCTCCTCTTTGTATTACGATTTCGTATTGCAGAAGAGAGAATACAAAATTTAACAGGGCTAGGCGGGCTAGTTGGTGGTTGATATTTGAATGCATCATGTAACCGCGCAAACAACAAAGGAAAAGGAAGGAAACACACAGGACAGGCGCGCCTGTCCTGTGTGTTTCCTTCCTTGTCCTTTGTTGTTTGCGCGGTTACATGATGCATTCCAGAATACAAAAGAAGGGCGAGTACGCATATTCGTTCAGCATG
Source organism: Dermacentor albipictus (assembly GCF_038994185.2). Classification (NCBI taxonomy): domain Eukaryota; kingdom Metazoa; phylum Arthropoda; class Arachnida; order Ixodida; family Ixodidae; genus Dermacentor; species Dermacentor albipictus. The sequence goes on from NC_091823.1 coordinate 22,013,512, forward strand.
CGTGCCTTGCGCAGACATTTATCTCTTCTTCAGCTTTAAGAAAAAGGCGGGCAACGCTCTTTCCATGTGCCTACCAAAAAGCTGATGGCATAGGATCGCGCTGTGGTCTCCGAGGTCTACAGTACAAACGCAGTCATTAATGCCTCCACACGGGAACAAAGTGTTATAGCGTCAAGCAGCATTATAGAAACGCAGTGGACATTCAACTTAAACGCACGACTGTTCGCCGAAGTCCCACCCGGGAACGTCCTTCCGTGTTTTGCACTCACGTCACCACGCCGCGACGAATAGCAACGTCGTAAACAAGCACGTAACGCCGGTTCGCGTTTTGTTGTTTCAATTTGCCAGTTAATTTTGTGATTTCGCTACTATTGTAACTTTTGTGTGCTCGAATATTTTAGTAGCGTTACGATTTGTCTTTCTTGACGCATGAACTGGTCCTTGCTTTCGTTTAGCATGCTATAGGCTATATACCGAGATTGAAAGCAGGCCGCTTCTCTTGAAAAAGTTTCCAAGTGGCCAAGAAAACGACACGAAAGGGAGATACAAGTAGCAACACCGCCTTTCGGTTCCGGAAGCAGCCTGTGGAGCCACATGTTGTGACGGCTAATTAATTTTTCACAATTTAAAGAAAATTGCACTGGACGCGGATATCAAAATACATTTAACTGTACTCTTTCTCAGAAACTTTATTGCAAACTAAAAAATTACAAATATGTTGGAAGTCATCTCTTGCGCGGTTTTAGTGACGGAATGGTTGAGGAAAGCAACGTCCATCCTTCAGCTGCAATATTTCTTTCCCCTAAGAAACTCATCTGTTACCGTTGGAAAGATGCCGCGAGAGTTCCACAGAAATGTATTTCCGACTTGACTTCGTCGTGGCGTCGCCGGTTCTCCTTCCGGTGCTGTACAAACAAGATTGAATTGCGTTGCACGCAGCATGGTGCTCTCCAGTCTCGGTCGGTTCGACTTTTTCGCTCTAGGTATCTTTCTTTTTTTTTTCTTCTTTTTTTTTTCACGGCGCTCCGTCGTCGTAACAAACTGTTCTCGAGGGACGCCTGTTATTCCTCCACCACGCGTCAACCAGCGCGCGCTGTGCGGCTCTCCCAGCGCTTCGAGGGCCCCGTGCACCGGTGGTGCCCGTGACGCAGGAGGATTAGCGTCAAGAACCGATGGAGGAGAGGGGAGCGTCTACATCCCGCTGCGAAAGCCATGGTGGGCGTTGCTGCTGCTGCTGTTGCTGCTGTGCCGGCGTGCGACTGCGCCTGACTCGAGCGCGATGCTCCGCGCGCGCGACCTGTCACAACAAGGCTCGCGCGCGCAGTGGTGGTTGTGGCCTCTCGCATCTTAGCCGCCCTGACTTCCGCCTGGTCGCCGCGCCTAGCGGGCCGCCGGTCACTTCCTTAATCGACTTCCTGGATTACCGAGACAAGAAGCAAGAAAATGAAACTGCCGCTGCGCGCCTTGCTTACTCCTCGTGTGATATAGCCCGTTTTTGTTGTTCGGTTCTCGTCTGCTTCTCGTGGCAGCTCTTGAGCGGCGGTGTCTTCTCTCCTGCCAAACGCACGCGTGTCTATAATAAGCGCCGGGCTTTTTTCGGTAAGCTTGAATGTCCGTCAGTTTACGAAGCAGCCGAGCAGAAGGGAACCGTCCGTTCACAGCCCGCAACATCGCGCGACACGCCGCGGCCAGTGACCCGTCGCAGTTGCGAATGCAGCGCCCTCCAAGGAGCGAAAGGTGCGAGATCTGAACAGAGCGAGAACTTGGGAAGAACGGACACATTGAGCTCCTTACGTATGTAACCTTCATCTGACTAAGTCAGATAGCGATTATTTAGCTTTACGAAAAAAGAAAAAGAAAAAAGAAATTGGTGCCACAAGTGTCATATCACATATTTCGCTGCAAGACCGCTTCAGTGTTCCGTGCTTAGTGATAAAAACCTCTATGTACTTTCTCTTTGATACACCCAATTTAAGCTTTTCGACAGTTATCCTCGGTTATGTTGATGCTTGCGAGGGCATTAATAATGACTATATAGACAGAGATATAATAAGAACAAACGTGTCTTCGGAGCGTTTCCGCACGTGGGAATTAAGACTTGCGTTGCTCAAAAATTTGAGCAAGGCATGGACGGCTCGGTAAGTTGTCGCATATTCTGTGATAAAGGTCCCAATTTCTGACATGCTTCAGTTAGTGCTGTTAGCTTGCTTTGCATCGTTTATTCGCGGATGTGCCCCGCCATTATTGCCCTCTATCAGCCAATCAGACAGCACTTTTCTATTATTGTCTCCGTCGGGATGAGAATAATCATGGGGCCCTTAGCGACATATCTCCGCGATTTCTTCTTCCATTCTTTTTCATCTTTTATTCCTTATTCAATGACTTTTCTTTTACTGCCTGTAACGAAACGCAGTTGACTAAGGATCGTGCGATAGACCACGCGAAATGAGGTGCAGCATATTACTCGCTCGACGTTCTTAAAGAAAACTTCCTGCTTTGCCAAAGTATATACTATAACCAGTCATGCGCTCCCGTATTGCATGTCTGTGCTGCCCAAGCATTTCCTACCGCTGCCACGAAGATGATTGCAGAAGTGAACGCGCACCGTTGCGCCATATCCGGATGCGGCAGACAAGATGAGAGGCTTATTACAAGCGCGCGGTTCTGCGGTGCGCTGCGGTTGCGTTCGGCGAGATACGGGCATTTTACCGCGCTACTCCTCCTCCATCGTCGAGGATGTTTACATTCCATTGCCCTGCCGAGCGGTAGTAGACGGACATGTCGTGCCCGCTGTGTCAAGCTCGCCCCACGAGGATTGGGCGCTCGGCTGAGATGAGTCGAGAGCTCTGTCAATAGCGTATAGTTGAGGCACGGTTTGCGTGCTACAAAAGAGAACGTCGCATACGGCGCTTCGTGACCGCAGCTACATACGTTGACGACTGACGGGGTCCCGACGTCAAACGCTGTGCGCGTTGCTTTCCTCATTCTGTGGATTTCCTTGCCGCACTTATACCCCTGAAGAATTCGTCAGCCAGGTAATTTAGAGACATTATCGCATTCCTCTTCTTCAGATAGTCATGCAGCGATACTGAGGCCTGTTTAACGTTGCTGGTGAAAATGGTCCTTTTTTTTAAAGGTTATTTGTTCCACAATATTGGTGAGCGTGCGATTTCTTATTTCGTTACCCCCTTTTCATTCTTCGAATTCTTTCTACGCCCTCGGCATGTGTAGTGGTCGGTAGTCGGACCATCTTCCGTTCGTACGAACAAGGACCTTTGTGTCAAGTAGTTACTGACCCAACGTTCCCCAAGGTGGTGTTCTAAGCCCTATTCTTTTCAACCTCGCGCTTCTTGGGCTGGCCAAATCCCTACCAGAAACAGTGAGTGTTTCAATCTACGCCGACGACATCTGCATCTGGACATCAGCGGTCACTCGCCTGCAGGTTCGCGCACGGCTACAGAAAGCAGCAACGCAGGCATCTGACTACCTTCACGCACAAGGCCTTACCATCTCAACAGAAAAATGTGCGATAGTCGCTTTTACGCGAAAAGCAATGAGTCCTTATCCGGTATGCATCAATGGTCAGCCTATCTCCTACAAGAGAAATCACCGGTTTTTGGGCGTCATTGTAGACAGAGACCTCACTTGGAGCCCTCATGTTGCCCACTTAAAGAAGAAGCTCACATCTATTGTTCACGTTTTCAAGTTTATCGCCGGCAAAACATGGGGATCGTCAGTGGGCTCCATGCTACAGTTATATAGAGCACTGTTCATCGGATTCCTACGCTACAGTTCTCCCGTGCTTGCTAAAACATGCAAGTCAAATCTTCGAGAACTTCAGAGCGTGCAGGCGCAGGCACTACGTGTTTGCCTAGGCCTTCCGCGCAGCGCTTCAACAGCTGGAACCATTGTAATGGCTCAAGACCATCCCATCACGACTTATATTAGTACCGAAACGCTTAGAGCCCATGTTCGTCATGTTTCACGGATGCAGTCAAGCTCTCTTGCATGCCTGCCGGAACGACGACCACAGGCGTCCTTCTCCAACAAGGTCAACATCCATCGTGCCTCCTTACCATCGGGTTTCACACCCTCTTCACGTTCAACCTCAGCTTTGTGGTGTTTAAAACAACCTCAAGTGCGTCTTACGGTTCCAGGAATAAGAAAGAAGACCGACCTGCCTACCTTGGCTTTGAAGCAAGCAGCTCTGGATTGTTTGCACACTTTCTACTTTGATCGAATACACATATATACGGATGGCTCTTCCACTCAGACCAGCTCCACCAGCGCAGTGGTTATACCATCACGATCACTAAGCATCCAATACAAGATTTCTCATTTGACAAACTCGACTGGTTCGGAGCTTGTTGCCCTCCGAGGTGCCATTGATTATATTAATAACCAACCGGCTAATCGGTGGGCTATATTCTGTGATTCCAAGGCAGCCTTACAATGTCTTCTGGCATCTCTTCGTCGCGGGTCATGTGAACAACTCGTGTCGGAGATACGAGAAATGCACCATCTCATGATCGCGAAAGGACACGACGTCGTGTTTCAGTGGCTGCCTGGTCATTGCGGTATCTCCGGCAACGACCTCGCTGACGAAGCTGCTAGAAAAGCACACGAAGGAGCAACCCTTGTTTCAATACCTTTATCGCGGACCGACGCAGCCCGACACTTAGGCAAGCTAGCGCACTCTTTGACATTGGAGAAGTGGCACACATCTGAATTCACTCACCATCGCTTGCATACCCTCGATCCCTCTATGCAACTGCGGCTGTTACCAGGTCTTCCGCGAAATGAGGAAACAGTGCTGTGCCGCTTACGTTTGGGAGTCGCATTCACAAATGCTTATGCATTTCTGATTGGAATGGCTGATAGCGCCGAGTGCAATGCCTGCGGTGTCGAGGAAACCATAGAACACCTACTGTGCTACTGCCCATCTTATGAAAACGAAAGGCAAGACCTCTGCACAGCTCTCAATCAGCTGGATGGGAAGCCGTTCACCTTGAAGAAGATCTTGGGACCTTGGCCTCGCATATCGCAGCTACAAAAGGCCACAAAAGCTCTGCTGCGGTATTTGAAAGCGACCGGATCGAGTGAGCGCCTGTGATTCGGACTGAGTGACCGACTGATATCTCCAGTGGACTTTCTCTTCTTTTCATCTTTCCGTCCCCCTTTCCCTTTCCCCAGTGTAGGGTAGCCAACCGGGCTCAGTCCTGGTTAACCTCCCTACCTTCCTTTTATCATTTTCTCTCTCTTTCTACGCCCTCCTGCCTGAAGAGCGGGCAGGTGCTGTGGACCTGCCGATGGTCATTTGACGGCAATCCCTCTCCTCTCCATTCTGTCCGTCTGCTTTTATTGTGTTCACACGTAATATCCTCCCGCTTAGCGTAAGTTCCCGCCTTCGAAACGAATATCTCAGATATTCGTTTCGAAGTGGTGATGTAAGCAAGGTAATTGTATATATTAGATGTGATCTGACATACGTGTTGCACCCAGTCCCGCCGCACGACGACAACCAGTACGTTTGTTTAATTGTGAAAACGAACAAGTTTACGTTCACACTCGTTGCTGTTTACCTTGCTCCTTCACGCGGATTCGACTCTAAACGACTACACGACGTGCTATCAGCGACACCCCACCCTACGATTCTCACCGGAGATTTTAATGCTCACCATCCGCTTTGGGGGAGCTTGAAGATGGACTCCAGGGGAAGGAGACTAGCATCCTTTGCCACACAGCACGACCTTCACTGCCTCAATGATGGTAGCCCAACATATTTACGCGGGCTTACATACAGCAGCTGCCTAGACTTGACCCTGGTTTCTCGGCGTCTTGAAAGAAACGTGCAATGGTTTCCAGACATCGAATCCCGTGGAAGCGACCACATTCCGACGTACCTGAAGATCAAGGGACTATTTAAATGCCCCTCCACGACACTCTGGAGAATTGACTGGTCGGCGTTTCGGTCGCACATGGAGGAAGTATGTCAGCTAGGGAACCATTCAAGTCTGGAAAACGAAATTCAAAAAGCCATGCAAGATACTACGCGTGCTTTTCAGCCTTTCCCGAAATACGAAGAATTTGAAGCCGAACTGCAGCGACTACGAGCAGTGCGCCGGCGGGCTGAAAGAAGATACAGGAGAACCAAATCCATCCATGATCTCAGAGAGGCAAGGCGGATGCAAAAGAAGATTCAACGCCGCATTGATGCACTTCAATCTCAAAGATGGAAACGTTTCTGCGAGTCGTTGGATCCACGTCAGCGATTATCTCAGATATGGAGAACTGTGCGTGGACTTCGTGCATCACCGCAACAGCGTGTTCCTTTTAAGTGCCTCGCTTTGCAACAAGGTCGCAGCGAAATAGACGTTGCCGAAGAATTTTGCTCAAGACTTGCCAGCTCGCAGCCTCAACGCGCCCTTACACCATGTGCCACTCCTGTGCCACGGGACTCCCGCATGGATGTAATGTTTTCGGTGGAGGAGCTTGAAGCGGCACTAGCGACTTGCAGGCGCTCTTCGTCACCTGGGCCGGACGGTGTTACCTATGCGGCGCTCGCCAATCTTGGGCAGAATGCACGCCTCATGCTGCTAAACCTTTACAACGAGTCTTGGCGCAACGGTTTGGTTCCACGTGAATGGAAATGCAGCCGCTTGGTTCCACTTCTCAAACCTGGTAAATCACCGTTAAACTTGTCATCGTACCGCCCCATCGCTTTGGCCAGCTGCATAGGGAAAATAATGGAACGAATGATTTTGACGCGCCTGGAATGGTACCTGGAAAGTTATAACGTGTACCCAGATGCTATGGCTGGCTTCCGGCGTGGGCGCTCATCCATAGATAATGTCATCGATTTGGTCGCGTATGTTCAACATCAAAAACGGATGAAACGACTCACTGCGGCATTATTCCTTGACATAAAAGGCGCCTATGACAATGTAACACATTATGCCATTATAGAGGCTCTGATTAAAGCAGGAATCGGTGGCCGCACTTTTCAGTGGCTGTGCAGTTATTTGACCGACAGGCATTTCTTCGTGATGACCGAGGAAGGCGCCACAACTCAACACCAAACGTTCTGTGGAGTACCGCAAGGCGGAGTGTTGAGCCCGACGCTATTCAACCTAGTGCTCGTTGGCCTAGTCCAATGCTTGCCCAACACAGTTCAGGTATCAATATATGCCGACGATATCTGCATTTGGGCGTCTGCCGTAACACGACTGCAGGTACGAGCACGGCTACAAAAGGCAGCTACGATAACATCTCTGTACTTGCGAAAACAGAACTTAGAGCTGTCTTCAGAGAAATGCTGCCTTGTTACATTCACTCGGAAGGAAATGAAGCGTTACAGTGTAAAGGTCAATGGGCAAGCAGTAGCAAATGCACGGAAACACCGCTTTTTAGGGGTAATTATTGACCGAGACCTATCATGGAGCCCGCATGTTTCATACCTGAAGAAGAGATTATTGACAATAATACATCTCCTCAAATTTCTCGGCGGAAAGTCATGGGGCACTTCGGTGCGGTCAATGCTACAGCTGTATAACGCCTTGTTCCTCGGTTTCGCAAGATACAGCCTCCCTGTGATTGGGAACACCTGCAAAACAAACCTGCGTGTACTCCAGGGACTACAAGCTCAAGCCCTAAGGACGTGTCTCGGTCTTCCGAGGTGTGCGTCTACAGCGGCAACGATTGTCATAGCTCGAGATCACCCAATAACAACGTACTTGGTAACCGACGCTCTCAGAGCACATATTCGCCACGTTGCCCGACTACCTTCTCACCACCTTGCCGCTCTACCCGCAGAAAGGCCACACGCAGCTATCAGTCGTATGATTGTTGCCAATCGCACCTCATTGCCAATGAACTACATGCCTGCAGCAAGACCATCCACACCTTTATGGTGCCTGCACAGACCTGAAGTACGCCTCACCATCCCAGGAATCACTAAAAAGGCTAACATGCCGTCGTTTGCCCTGAAGCAGGCCACATTACAACTTATACATGAGGTGCACAGCGGCCGCGTGCACGTTTACATCGATGGCTCAGTCACATCTGCAAGTTCAGCTGCTGCTGTGGTGATACCAACAAGATCCATCGAAATACAGCTAAAAACGTCGCATGTATCATCAACGACAGCTGCTGAACTGGTAGCCTTGCGTGCGGCTCTCCATTTCATTCAGGAGGAACCACCGCATGCGTGGTCAGTCTTCTGTGATTCCAAGGCAGCCCTACAGAGTGTACTCTCAGCACTGCGCCATGGATCACATGAACAGCTCGTCGCAGACATCAGAGAAGTACACCATCGCATAGTTGAAGAAGGACACGATATCATATATCAGTGGTTGCCTAGTCACTGTGGCATACACGGCAATGATCGAGCAGACGCAGCTGCCCGATCTGCCCATGACGGCGTCAGGTGCGTTGCCATTCCTCTTTCGAGAGCCGATGCAGCGAAAAAACTTGCCGTACTGGCAAACGACCTGACATTAGCTCAGTGGAATTCATCCGATTTCACGAGTGCACGACTTCATACCCTGGACCCTACTTTACAACTCCGTATTCCGGCCGAGCTTCCACGACGCGACTGTACCCTTCTAGTTCGTGTATGGCTTGGAGTAGCATTTTCAAATGCGTACTCCTTTCTTATCGGAATGTCCGACAACCCACTTTGTGACTTCTGCGGGTGCAATGAAACAATCTCGCACCTTCTTTGTGAGTGCTCTCGTTTCAACCGGCAAAGAGCAGTCCTCTCAGCCACCCTAGACAAACTGGACAAGCGCCCACTGTCAGAAAACAAGATCCTTGGACACTGGCCTACGCGAACATCAGCGCGATCGGCTATGAAGGCGCTGCTGCGGTATTTAAAAGACACTGGACTTTCTGCCAGATTGTGACTTCACTGTGTGACTCAGGATTGTACGGTGCACTGCATCACAGTAGGAACGCCTTTGCGGGCTGCGTGACAGTGCCCACAGAAACAGTTTGTGTGTACGTGCGTGTGTGTGTAGTTTTTTTTTTAAGTCCTTCTACCTCTCACCTATCGCTTCCCCTTTCCCCTCCCCCAGTACAGGGTAGCCAACCGGAGATAATCTCTGGTTAACCTCCCTGTCTTTCCTTTGCCTTTCTCTCTCTCTCTCTCAGATATTTGGTAGTGATTTAATGTAATGGTAATCTGCGCGACGAAAGGGTACACCGTTGACGATGTGACGTTTTGTTTTCACTTCAGAAAAAGAAAGGGGAGAAAGTATACTTAATTGCTGAGTGATAGTCCTAATGTATTTGCAGAAGTAATCAAAAGGGAGCTTTCTTTTTTCCTTTCTTTTCTTTCTTTCTTTTTTTTGTTTCTGACCATGGATGGCTCATAGCGTTGTAGTTACGGCTGTCATGATCCAGCACTGATAGAAGCGCGGCCAGCTTTTATCTGAACTCCATGCCAACCCCCATCGCTGAGGGACCTATGATTAGTGCTCCTCTGGCGAAATGCGAAAACACCCGTGTGCTTAGATTTAGGTGCACGTTAAAGAACCCCAGGTGGTCAAAATTTCCGGAGTCCTCCACTACGGCGTGCCTCATAATCAGAAAGTGGTTTTGGCACGTAAAACCCCAAATATTATTATATATTATTAGTGCTCCTCTGTGGCGTTTGTGATGTTTCGTGAATTTTGTCTCGTAGCCCCGAGTGCTATTGAAACGTCTGTTCGGCCATACTTAATTCGGACATTCCATTGGTAATCTGCATAGAATTATTAGACAACCTTGCTCACCTCGTATCGGTATCCGAACTTCCTTCAGCTTACGCATATACGGTCCGTGTCTTCGCAAGAGGTAATTTTGACCAGCGGAAAAATTTGCTCCTCTTTTTTTTTTTGCCATCCCATTCGCACGGTGCCTGAGGTATCTCTTCGCTGCGGGATGTATGAGATTATTGCGTGATGCCAAACCCGTATCGTTACTGTTCATCCTCCATGCTTAGTTTGTTGCTTTGTTTAACTCGTTGCTTCCTCGTTTTCTCATCTATTGCAGCCATCAATGATCCCATACCTCTGAAGCATACGACGCACAGCAGTCAAGGTCAGTGTCATTTCTCCACCTCTGCTCGCACCCTATGCGTTTGTGACGTCAGTACGTCTAAAAAAGTAAAGTGCAGTACGAATAATACCAAGATAAAGCAAACTAAAAAATAAAGAGAGCAGGAGAAGACATCCTTCGTGTCGCTGGGAAACAGATAGGCTGACCTTCTTGGTATGTACAACTAGAGCTGACCTTCGCAAATATCGCTGAAGCGGTATAAAGCCAAGCTCGCGAGTCTCGGAACTTATCAACGCTATTTTATGTCCGATTCTCGTCCAGCGTCTTTCGGGCACCCGTGACATTTCCAATTCGAATTCAGTACTCTCGCGCGCCGCAGTTTACGTACAAACGTTGCCAGCATGCAAGGCGCTGAGCGCCGAATGTACTGGACTCGGATAAGGCAAAAGAGAGTGATGTAGCCAGAGAGAAACGGCAGTTCTCCGAAGCTCTCTCAAATATCCGCATTGTCTTTCAATTTACATCCCGCGGGACTCGTCGAGTGCCGCGCCGTACCGAAAACAAAAGAAAGAAAAAAATAAACGAAATGGATAGCAGCCGAATGAAGAAAGATGCGACGGCATCTCACTCGAGGGGTCCCTCCCCCACCATATACTTCGAGACGAGTGATCACTTTAGAACGCTGCTAGAGGCCGGGCGCGTCGGTCTCCGCTTCACCGCGCCCTCTGAGTGCGCTGCGGCAGCCTCGAAGCAACGGGGAGGGGGCGAGTGCTTTTCTACGGCCGCCGAGACTCCTTCATAACCGTGCGGTTTATGCAAATGAGTGCGTCTCCTTTGAGAAGCGCAAAGCGGCCGCCGCTCTGACCGGCGCTGCCGGGACGAGCTCGTCTCTCCGCCCGGAGGTCGACGACGCAAACAAACCCGGAGAACTCCTCGGGAACGAGGCTTATGCACTCCAACCCCTTTCGTCGGCTTGTCCGCGGGCGCCGAGACGAGGCTGCCCGGGCCCGCCGAGTGCGTGCGAGAATGTTTGCAGGCAAGTTCCTCCTCCGAGTGCAACGTTGGGCAAAGGAAGTGCGCGCGCCGGCGTTGTGGTTAATTCGTCGCGAACAGCTTACGTCATCCCGTCGCAGTGCGTGCAACTTTTCGCGACTTCAAGAATGCCGGTTGCAGCTGCCATGTGCGTATACAGAGGTAGCGCGGAGTAATGTTTAGAGAAGATGTTCTTCCTCCGGGCGTAAGACAGGGCCGCATTCTTTGATGTCGGGGTCGGCAGTGTATAGCCACACGCAAAGCGGGCGGCTTATCTTGGACGAGTGCCTCCACGCCTTAGACAAAGAGACATTTGCGATCTTAGAAGGGAGCTGCAACACGCTTGCATTTAATAAATAAATAAATAAATAAATAAATAAATAAATAAATAAATAAATAAATAAATAAATAAATAAATAACGTTTGGACTGATCGAACGCCGGCGCGTAGCGTTTAATCTCGATTCTGGCTACGCAAAGCCACTGTTAGTTTCAGAGCTAATGTTGTTTCCGGTTAGTCACATCTTTTCGTTGCTGGCATGCTGCCGTGCTGCCGTATTAGAGCACTCCCCAAGCCTCACCCCACCCTCCTTCCCACTCTATGCAAGAACTGCAAAGAGAGAGAGAGAGAGAGAGAGATCAATTTTATTGTTCAAAAAGCACACTGTCAGAGAGAGACAGCTACCTGTACTGTAAGGTATACCACAATAATAACTTACCACCGAAGTGATCGTGTGACTGATGTGTATGGCAATTACGACATTTCTTTCTTTTCTTTCTCTGTAGCTTTCACCCTCATATAACTTCGGTAAGAAGAGCAGATATCTGTAAAGCGACGCCGTTGTTTCAGTAGCTGGAGCTTTGAAAAATACAGGCTGCAATATGGCTACTTCTCCTAGCGTTTGCTTTTTTCTCTAATCAGGAGAATAATCTTGAGGTATAAACCAGTGAAAAGAAGAACAGAGGCGAAACGTGGCACACACAACGACTGGACACGATGACTCTCTGGACACAACCATGGGGCGGCTTGCACGAACATTTAGCAACGAAAATAATAACGAATTTAGGAACGCGTTCTTGTGCGGACTCGGCGTTGTCTATGGAACATTTAGGAACTCGTTCTTAAATTCGTTATTACTTTCGTTATTAAATGTTCCTGCAAGCCGCCCCTGGACACAACCACGTTTCTCCTCTGTTCGTCTTTTGACAAGCATGTACACCAATTGTACCAACTGCTTCTGCCAACTGACCCATATCGCAACTCTTCTGCAAGACAGTAAACCAGTAAATGAAACCTTGAAAATAACCGATGCTTCTTGTTGTGATACCAGTGCTGTTCACTTGCGCTGGCGACACCTTGAAATGATGACACTGTACTGTGGTGGCTTGAAAAGCGCAAGAAAAACGCATACCATGCAGTAAAGTAAAATATGAAATAAAGCAAATTCGGCGTAGCAATGCGTGAATGCTCGTCGCTTCAACACACAAAAGAAAGCCGTTAATCATCAGCTAATGAGAAATATGATTTCTTCGAGTTCGCTTAACGTAACTATATGCCCGCGGCATCACCTTGAATGACGCATACTGTTCAGCGAAATGAACCGCCCTTATCGTTGTTCATGCACTTGTAACAGGAGGAGAATAACATTAAGGACCAAAGAACGTTCGGAAAATGCGCCTGGCATCCCGCGAACACTGCTGATAAGTAAAAGCGCAAAAGCTTTTTCAGGTTATCGGGAATGATGCAAACAAGTATGGGATGCTGCTCGTTTTTCCTGTGTGGGCGCGAATGAACGTCGCAAAGCGGGAGCGCTTGGGGGAGGGGGGGGGGGGGAGTAAAGTGTTTTTCGAAACGAGCCACGGCGTTCTTATTTCTAAATAGCGCATTTTTTCGAATATAACAAAAGCGAAAGTAAATTCTCGCTACACGGGTTCATTGTCCTCTCCTTGCTTATGCACCATTGGTTTCAGAAGGTCCACGAAGCAAAATGAGCTGCTTATGTGCCTTTCATGCATATAACTCAAGGGCCAATTTGTTAGTGCTTAGAACAATAGCTTGCTTCAGACTCATTCTTAGTGCTACCGTGTTTGTGCAGCGATATACCTAGTGCTTTTTGTCCCTGTGGCATTCCGGACTCATGGCGAAGGTTACTGACCTTTCTGTGTGAACGTGGAGATGTGCGATTCTGTGAACGCACTGTCCTGTACGTGTTGTTTTTGCAGGCTGGCCGGCTGCGAGTTTGGGGTCGTCAGCTTGTTTGCGCTCACCTCATGTACCGTATCTCTTTGGGCAATGTTTTAATCGTTACGATGTACCAACTTGCGCGTTTGTATCACCTTTCGACCCTTAATTATTTCATTTTCTAGATGAATTGTTGACAACAACCTCGTCGGATGGTCTTGCTTCGCGTAGAGGGCTTCTTTAAGGACGTTCAAACTCACGACCTCTAACAGAAACTACAAGAACTGTCCTATTAAGCAGTCCGTGCATTCAGTGGCTGGCGGCTGGCAGCTGAGTTGAATTAGACAGTCCAGCTTTATAGCACACAGCTCACTAGACTGAAAGAGCCACTAAAGAGATGTATTACATTAGTTTAAAGTAATAAAGCGTTATTTCATTTTCGTTAATTTCGTGGTATGAAGTCGGTTATATTAGAATGGCCCTTTGAGGGACAGTGGGCCATATCAGTCCCACTTTTCAGGGCAACCTCGCTGCTCTGTGGCGGTGAAATGTAACAGCTGCAACTGAGCTTTCCTGTCTCGCTATGTTTCTTAACCTATTGAGTGCATTTTTTGCTTTCTTATTTTCATATAGTTCAACGAGGTGGAACGATTGTGCCGATTGTTTACGTGCTCTTCCTCATCCACTATGCTTAGTCATTTCTTTCGCCTTTCTTCAAGCCACCACAGCGACAAATGGCGATTATTTTGATCAAATTTTCCTTCTTGCAGTAGACTGAAGGCACAGTAAAAGCCCACTTTCTCTCACATTCTTTCATTAGAAGTACCTGGGGACATGTTTTCAGGACAGCTGTGAATCTTTGATTTTGGTGAGGTTGGGCATCTCAACTCGCCATGCCCACACCTTCTAAAATGGATTATCCAATTATTGGCCTCACTCACCTATCAAAGCGCTACTTACGAGAAATTCATCGCCTTCGAGGTTTTCCAATTGGAATTAGGCATCAGTTTTCTGAGAATTCTTGTCCTGCTGGGAAGCCCTGAACGAATTCGGTGCTGGTACAAACCGTGCGCAATAACCACAACAAAAACATGCGAAACCTGCACGTGCTGCATGTGTAGTGCGCTTATATAGGCTACACAGGCTGCTTCTGATCATCTTACAGGCAGGCATTAGGAGGCGGAAACGCGCTACGAGGACGTGTATCGCCCCGCTTGATGAAAATAGCCCACGTGGGTTGTTTTACATATGGGTCCCACTTGTTTCGCCGGTGCGGAATGCTTGTCTGCTTTCGGATCTGACTTTCCATGAAGAATACCTCATGAAGTACACGCTTTTAATGATTTAGGCACAAAGCGATCTGTTTTCTCTGCTTGTGCCCATTAAAGGGATAGAAAATGAAGGCCAATGTGTTTTTTTTTTTTTTAAGTGCGGGCCGGAACTTCAGCGCCGGCCCGTCAATGTGGCGTTATGGATTTCAATGTGTTGTCTCGAATCTGTGCAGTTGCGGTGCACTAAACGTTCTCGAAAGTTTCCAGGTTTACTTTTGGCCCATTTATAACACAATGTCATCTCTCCCGATAAAAAATTAATAATAACAACAACAACGCCAGAGCAGGTGAAGCCCTTGAAATGACAGCGAGCTGATGTGGCTATACTTTATAGCGCAGTCGCCACCCGTTCCTCGTTGCTGTCTGTCAACGAGGAATCGTTGAAGCCTCCCTGTCACGACAAGAATGGCATCTGTTACCATTGTAGGGGCGTTATTTACCAATCTTATTCATCTCTATTGTGTCCCTCGAAGGACATGGTTACTCTTACACTTTATTCCTTCTCTGTCTTTTATTTTCCTTTATCCTTTCTTTTTTCTCTCGCGCGCGCGGACCACCGGAGTGCGAGATAAAATTGTAGAGATGCGACAGGTCTCCCCTCTCGGCGTGCAAATCATGCAGAGAGGTCGATATCTCGACAGCAGGTTTGGAACTTGCAAAGTGCTACTTTCATACTGTAACGCTATTAAACGATGCCTTTTGTCCATCATGACCATTGACTGGTCGCGGGTGAATCGCCATTACAGACGACAATGTGGGAGGGACCCCTTTGTAGCCAGATCTCGGAAAGATCGTCTTCTAGTCATAAAAATTTTGTTGCTGCTTATTGTCCTTTCGCGTTAGGCACAATTTCGATCTATGAAACGTTTATTTACGTCACAAGGATGCTTTTGTCGATGATTCTCATAATCGTCACACGTCGCGCCATTGTAAAACCATAAAACACGAAAATAAAATGTCCGTGTTCGCACATCTCTCTATACCGATCTCCACTGGTGTCTCCTTCATCGCCTTGAGCTTCACATCGCGTGTTCGGTTGTATGGTCAGTGTAGTTCTTGTTGAACGGTTGATGGGGGAATTCGAGAGGCTTCATTATTACTCTTATTCTTTATGCCCTTGGTTATGTTCTGGACTCATTCAAATATATAAGGCCGAATCTAGGGGGCTTAACACCCAATGTTATAACACGTGGGCTACGAGGGACGCTGCAGTGAACCGCTCTTGAGTAAATTCTGAATTCGGCGTTGTATAGACAAGGAACCGAACCCGTGACGTCGCGCTCAGTTACAGAACAGAACCTTATAGCCAGTGACCTACCGCAACAGGTAATATGATAATGAAATAGCAAAACCTACTGCTCTTCTGTGCGCTATTAAAGTTTTTTAGCGAGAAAAAAAGAACACGAAAGTATGTCACCGATATTAAGGGATTATATTAACACTGGTAGATCATAATCCGTATAACCGTCAGCTGAGGCAGAGGGAAGTGCACGCAATAGATGCAAACACCTCTCTTCGGCTGAAGGTTACGTGCCGCTCGTCACTAAAAGATAGAAGGCTTATCTATATGTTCGTGCGTGCTGGAGTTTGCTCTGCATTGCGTTCAGAGGTTGCAAGCACACAACTCGCTGCAAGGAGACGACGAGCAGCGGCTGCCGATGCAGGAACAGAGCGCTGACTGGCCACCTGAGACCAAGGATGCGCTTGCACCGATTCTTGTCCAAGGGTACTGCGTCATCACAGGTGTTGGCGCGCGCGCATTCCGCTGACGAAAACCTATCCGCAACTGCGAGCCTGCCCGTGTTCGCCGGACTGAAGTTGAACGCGGATACTCGATTCGCTGAACTTCGCCAGAGGCGTTGGCTGCCCACGCGCGTACCTCCCGACACAGCCGTTATACCTGTACGCCGCTGCGTATCGTGTTTCGAGCGCTGCGTGCGCGGTTTTTTTTTTTTTTGCGTAAGCGAGCCGATGCCTGTGGCTGCGTGCGAGTCTACATTTGCTTATTCCGGTTACACCGCGTGATTCCAGGCTCATCTGACTATGCTGTCTGGCGCCTTCCGGTTTTCTTTATTTATTTCAAACATTCGAAACGCCGTGGACGCATTATTGCGCCCGGCGTGTTAAATCAACAAAGAATAAAGCCACGTGTGTACGGAAGAGGACAATTACAGCGACGTACAGACGCTAAAGCATGACACAGCAGCTTCTTCAAAGAATTGCGCTCAGTGGCCGGAATTATACGTCCTACCGTCATCCGTCAGACTGTATGGGGAAGTTATACTGTGAGAAGGTTGGAAATCTGTGAAACTATATATACTGTGAAATGGTGTCGCGAAAGAAGCTGAATATAAACACATCGCTGTAGCATCTTACGTCTCAGACTTTGAGTGTACGGTCTCGAAGGCTGGAAACGAAATGGTTTGGAAAAAAGTACATAATCTCGTGAACATGAATGTTGAGAAACAGATGAAGCTTTATTATCTGCCGAAGTTTAAAAGCAATTTCCAGCCTACAGAACCCCTTTGTGTTGTGGTTGAAAGTCGAGAAGAAAGAACAAACGCAGAACTTATGTCTGTACGGAGTTATGAAAAGTTTTATAAGCCAATGGCAAGTAAACTTCTGACCGGGGTTGTTGGAGAAGTATGGGAGAGGCCTTTGCCCTGCAGTGGACGTAACCAGGCTGATGATGATGATGATGATGAAGTAAACTTCAATAAACAAAACGTGCCACAAGCTAAATTATGTGGCCTATGTGACAAATGTGTAACCTATGCATAATATTAAGCTGGCGCCGAAATTCACCGTGTACCAATCTATGCAAAATGTGGATTGATTAGAATCGAGTCATATTGGTTTTAGTGTCTCGAGTTTAAAATGTGCACTGACCTTTCTTATGCGCTGCATCTTCATGAAAATGGTATGAACTTGGTCCAGTTGATTTATACAGGAACAAGTTTCGGAAGTATAGCGCACATAGTAAATGCAATAGAGTGTAAAACTGGGCGAGTTGGTTGACCATCGTAGTAAAAGCAGCGCAAGAATGTACCTGTTGGAGGCGGCGCGAAGAGGCAGCCGCCGTAGCCACGGTTTATTTATGCCGGCCAGCCTTGGTGCAAGCGCGCTAGCGTGTTCTATATTTTCGCGCTACGTGCACGTGAGCCGTCGTCCTCTTCTCCGGCTGTGGAGGCGAGAACCCCGCCGCTTCAGTGCCTCCCTTCTAGCGCGAAGCGCGATTGAAATATGTGCAAGAGGCGCGTATAGAAAGAAGAGGCTGCAAGCCTACATCCATAAGTGGCAATTCCTAGCGTCCGTTAAGAAGTCCGGGTAAAGTCAGTGTCGCGGCGAATGGCACACTGGCGTTCGTGGGTGAGAGTGTCTGGACACAGGGTGCATTGTCTTGTGCGTTGAGATCGTCGTGCTGCGTTGTCGACGTCTGCGGGCCCCGTGCGGTGCGACACGGCGAGCAGAGTTGAGGCGCCGGTTCTCTGCGTGTGCCGAGAGTTGAGGCTGCATGAGGGGAACAACGCTTAAGAGGAAGCTTTAGCTCGGGTGCTCCTATCTAAATACATGTAAAAGGAGAATTCGTTTTTCTCGGCAACCACTGCACCAAATTTAACGGGGTTTGTTGCATTTAAAAGATAAACTTAAAATCTAGTGACTGTTGGTTTCGAATTTTCGATTTAGATCGCCAATTTTTTATTAAAAATTGGCAAAAATCGCAAATTTTCAGAAAACGAAAATATCAAGTTTACAACTCTCTAACTCAGCAAGAAAAAATGATATCGCAATTCTGTGAATTGTACCTAATGGCACATCTAAAGCGGACAAATTTGACATCTTACACATGAATCTCAAAAAATTTATTATTATGTAGTTACAACTTTCGCAGAACCCTCGTAAACAACGTAACAAATTCACGTAAGATGTAAAATAACATATGAAATTTGTCGGCTTTGAATGATCTAATGGATGCCGTTTATAGAACCGCGATATCTGTTCTTGATGCAGAGCTATTAGTTTGTAAACTTCGTGCTTCTATTTTTTTCAAGCTTCTGAATTTTTGAAAATCTTTTAAACAATATTCAGGCCCTAAATCAAAATTCCGCTTCCAACAGTCACTAGAATTTAACTTTATCTTTCAAATGCAACAAATTTCATTGAAATCGGTCCAGGGGTTATCTCAGAAAAACGTTTTTTTCGTTTTTACATGTATTTGAATGGGCCGCGTCGGAGTTGGGTCCGAGCTAAAGCTTCCTCTGAAGTCGGCGTCGACGAACGGCGCGCAATGGTGGCAGTGTCAGATAACTGCGTGTGTCGCGGGTGTGCCTTGGGTGCCCTTGTTGACGCATGCTGCGCCGCCACTTCAGCTGCGGGTGCGGTTCTGCAGGGCGGCGTATTGCGACGACCAGCAAAACCTTGGTCTCGAGATGGCGTGGCCTGTCTGGCCGCTGTTCGTCTCTTGCGTAATTCGCCAGGGCATTCGTCAGAGAGGCTACCGAAAGCCGATGCTCTAGTCGTTGGTAGTGTCGGGTTCACGCAATCCGAGAGAGCTGTACCAGGCAGCGCCGGCAGCGTAGGTTGTGAGCGAGGCGCAGCCACAGCGATGCCGTAGCTCGAAATCGCGACCTGCCGCACGTTTTCGCAGGTGCCCGAGCCTGGTAGGAGTCGGAGCACCGAAAAACTCCTCTGTCTTGTGTTGCCGTTATTTTTGCGCTCCTTTTACTATAATATAGTAAATGTGGGACTCGAGGACACACCAGTGCGCGCTCTGTGCTGTGTATGATTCGTCTCGGCACTGTTGCTCAGGGACTGCAAATAAAGGAAACATTTCACGTTTATTCGAGAGAAAGAAAAGTAAATTGCCGATGGGCGCGAAGAGGCGGCTTGCTGACTTTTCGGTTAGGTGAGGGTGACTCCGGCCTCTGCGCTGCGACCGGGGGGCCAAGGTACGTGAGCTTCCCTGCATTCGAATGATCGCACAGTGGCGAACTATACAGGCTGCTGCAACCGATCCCGAGCGGTTCTGTCGGCACTCGTGTAGCCGAGCACTCGAGACGGACGCGGCCAGGGTTGGAGTGGCGGCAGGGCGGGCGATCCGGGCGGCCGTCTCCACTTGGCCCCACTTGAGGCGCGGCCGCCGAGCAGTTTACGCCCCCGAGCCCTTCAGTGCAGTTCCGGGCAGACCCGGCGAGCGGGCTCGCTGTCTCCGGGCGGGCCCGGACTCGTCTGCGACCCTCTTCGACAGTTGGAGGCAGCGTCTGATCTAACCGCAGTACGTAGCTTGAAGAATTGAAAAAGAAACGACAGATTTATTGTTATTTTCTTATTGAAATTTAAATAAACATAGGACTTGCTGTCGCCGTTCACTGGCGATGGCTACCCCTTCTCACTTGGTTATGAAATAGAATAAATAATCAAGAGAAATAATAATTGTTCCAGTCGATAATCTTTAAATATGAAACTAGAATATGTATTGACGCCAACAAATGTGCAAGTCCCCTAAAAAATTTTCAAGTTCTGATATTTCTTAGGTACGCATGTTTGTTTCAGATGCACGTATAAGGCACAATTACACACGCGCGAAGGAGACACCCCACTACACAGATGTGCGGTCAATAGCCTTCACACATGCCAGCGTGTTCAAAGAAGCTTTGAGGCGTTTTCAATGCATTGTGAGGCATTTTTGATGGCCACGGACCTAACACGTCGGCAAATGAAAAGTGTTATCTTATTGTTCTTTTTTCTCGTTCACCCACTGCCCATCGTTTCGTTCGCGTGTTTTGTAATCGCATTTCACAGCTACATACGTTGTGCATTTTCTTTATGACATGTACTTGGGAGGTGTTGACGCTTAACGGTGCCAGCTTCACCTTTTCCGACGTATACCCTAAAAAAAAAAAAAGAAACCGTCAGTGAAGTACAGTCAAAGTGGTTATACCAAATGCAGTTGATGAACATTTCATGAGATTAGTTCACAAACTTTCACATGGCGTTCTTAAGTTGAGAACAGACATAGTTGCCGCACTGATCACCGGTATTCGCGTATCATTACTTAGTTTTATTGCTACTATGCGAGAATAAGTAGCTAATTGAAAACGACAAGCTAATACCATAAATCGTTTACTTTTATCTACGTAATAATAATAATAAAGAATACTAACTATTAAGGTGCTCAGTTTTCATAAAACACACTCACCGCGTTGTTTTTCACGTAGGTTTAGTTTGGTAAGCAGCAGAGACAACACTATGCATTGAACTGTTGATCGTTCTATGAATGAAACAAAAAAAGTGATTAACTGATATGTCAACCGGGGCATGTAATGAAACTCGTCCGTTTTTGCCGACTCACAACGCTCTTCAGTGTCCGCTGTCAAGCACGCATGGTATCATTTTATGAATAAATGCATCTCAATGGACGGTTACGGGATAACGTGAGAAAAAGCGGCTAGTCGGCTGCATAATGCATCGACGGGGTTATCGAAGTTTTGTTAGCTTCGTGTCAGCCATGCTAACGCGAAGGATAACTTTGGTGAGTGCGTCTTTTCAGTTTATAACAAGTTATGTTACACCACGTGGGTGGCGTCGAGTCATTCCGTTCGGTTAGCATTTGCAGCGCTGCAGTAAACTGCATCGAAGAAGCCGAGAGCGGGACGAGAAGGACTCCGCTTGAAAGTGGCGAACTGGGTATTTCCCTTTCTCGTTTTGTACACTTTGTCTGGAGAACTTTTTCCTCTTAAAGGCGGGACTGTGTTTGCCTTGAGGACTATTTCGCCGCTAAACCTACTGCCGTGTACCGCCGGTTGTGGAGGATGCTCGAGCACGGCTGCTGCCTTCCTTTTGGTTCTCTATTTATTTTTGTTCCTCGCATGCGTACGGCGTATACAGACGAATCAACCTGTAGCGAACCCTAAGCCTATCTCTGTGTCAACCCGTCCTGCTTCTCTTTCGGAGTTTCGTGGATACCGGGTGTGGAAAGAAGGAAAGCCTCGCAATACCACGACCACAGTTGCCACGCGGCTAAAGTGCCTTTGCCCCACGCCGGACCCGAGCCGCCCCCCTTTTCTCCGGCACGTGCCGAACGAGCAAGCTTAGGCGCGCACTAGCTGCGAGGACCACTACAGGAGCAACGGGCGTGTTTTGCTCAGATTGGCGACGGCGCTGCTGGCATTTGCTCGGGTTATTTGCTCGGCGCCAGATGGCGCTCTTGCCTGTCCCGGCTGCCTTTACTACGCGCTGCGTAGTTTCCTCCCCCCCCCCCGGCCCCGCCCCTCTCGCCAGCGCCTCCTAAATATTTTTTTTACCTTACATATTTTCGCCTGCCTATGCTTTATTTATTTATTATGATTATTATTTATTTTCTCGTCTTGTTTCTTTTTCTGCTTATCTTTCTCTATATTGCTTGTTGCGGATGGGAAATCACTTTCTTATCAGGGCTGTCGCTCATGCTGCTGTTAAAGGCTGGACAGGACAGCTAAACCGGGAAACGGACCGCGCCTATACGTAATGCAAATGGAGGCAAGAAAATGCGGCCTGCTTTACACGCATCCCTGAGCTAAAGTGATAAAAAGCAAAGAGGAAAGAGAGATACACAAGTGCAATTTACCACGCGAGTGGTCCACACCAGCCCTCACCTCTCCCCCTCTCTCTCTCTCTCTCTCTCTCTCTCTCTCTCTCTCTCTCTGCATTTTCCATCTTTTCGCATGGTGACTGCATGCGTGGGCTCTTCGTGGCGTATCCGTCCGTGTCCGATTGCTGAACGCTCGGATGGCTTCGCAGAGGGCGTTACGGGATTTGAACGCATCGCGCGGTCAGTTTGCGCAGCTGCGTTTACGCACTGTTTGTCCGAAAGATTATAATGGCTTTTCTTTTACTGTACACCAGAAGAGAAGGAAGGCCGCTTAGATGTCACTGTTCTCGTTCGGAACAGAATGCGTCTCTTTCCGGTGTCTTTCTTTCTTTTTTGTGTCTATTTTCCTAACGACGTCCACGCATAAAACGTCCGTCTGACCTGTCGTTTTTTTTAACGTTTTCGCACTCGCGGCTTCGATGTCACTTCTCACTTTCCTTACTTTCCACCTAATACGGCCCACCTAAGGCTAGTTTCATCTTGCTTCTTCTTTTTTTCTTCTTTGGGCGTGGTTAGGGTTGTTCGGGGGGCGAATAACGGTGATAAACTTACGCGTCGTTATTTCGCAGCCATGCGTAAAAACTGGCGCAGAACGATGAATGTAGGTCATAAAGAAAGTGTCTGCTTGCGTGCTCGTTATTTTTTAAACTAGCTTATCTTGCGTTGAATATGACACACGCGAAGATATAACGCTCTCAGTGGGGTATATTTTCACTGGGAAACAAGCGTCAATTTCCACAACTACGTGCGAAAAAGGAACGCGTGGAGCACGAAAAAAAAAAAATGAAAGAGAAAGAATCGGGCGGTAAAATGAGGCCAGGAGGGTGGGGTCACGCTATAAAATGAGGAGCCATACTATTACCATCGCGACGGTATGCTCCCTATATTTATTTATTTAAATTTACTGAACATCTGTTATAAAGCCGGTCTAGTGTAGTGCTAACGGATTTGTATATACGTTGTGCTCTCGAATGCAACCACCAAATCCCTTAAAAACTTACTTTGGCTTTTATCAGCGTTGCCTTCATGCTCCCGCCATTTCGATATTGTCCAACTTGGCTACCTGCGTGTATGTAGCTGGGTTTGCTCCTGGCTCTCAATAGATAACGACGATGTTTCGACGTCGCCGCGTACATAATATATTGGTGGACTTCAGCGCTGAGCGGCCCTTCTTTTTATGCGTGTTATAGGTTCGGAATTCGGGGTTAATAACTCTCTCAACCGACGCAGCTTCGGCAGCCTTTGCAGTTGGGAATGTGTTCCTTTCAGGATTTCCGCGTTGGACGAGCGGTCGTGCGTGTTATAAGATTACTGGAAAAAATACTGTATAAACACAAACGAGTATGTCCAGCTGCCCGTGCAGTTTATCGCGGGTGCCGTTAAAATATCTGCTCTCACTCTATACCTCGATCGCAGGGTTTACGTTCCCGCTAGCGCTGCAAGCGGGTCGCGATCTCGCGCTCGGGCCCGCAGACGAGATTCAGGCACGACAAAACTGTTCAGCGCTCGCCGGAAGCTGTAGCCGGCGATGGCCAATCAGAAGACGACTAGTGAAAGCCGTTCGCATGTCACATCCGTTCGCATACCCTATAGCGCACCCTGCCGTTACTCGGCTATTCAATCATAACAGTTGACGACGGCTTAGCCGGAGACCCTTACAGCCTGCTAAGAGTCGATCCTGTGCGCAGATATGCGGATATGTGCGAACCATTCCTGCCAATTCATCAGCTCCCCTTTCGCAGCACTGTACAGTTTTCATTTGGACAGTAACGTACACTCTCGTTAGTTGGCTGCGCTGCTCGCTCGGTCCTAAGCGGTTTAATATCGACGCTGGATTAAGGGATCTCGCATGCGGACACAGCGCGTTGCCTGCTCAGTGCGCGCCTTTGAAGCGTGGCGAATGCATGCGTGCGAGCGCGCTCTTTCGACGCACAAACAGCGGCGCGCACACACAGGCTCACGGGAACCGGCAGCCCCGTGTGTGGTAGCTGCGACGGCGTGGAGACACTGGAGCATCTCCTACGTCACTGCCCGGCCATCGGGACCGAGAGGGAGGCTCTGTACGACTCCTACCGCCGATGTGGCTTGCCATCCACCACCCTGCAGCGCCTACTCTTCCCCAATGCTTCCAAGTTCCATCACCAAGCGTGCATTTTCGGCATTGATGGAATTATGTGAAGCAACACACCTCAGAGCGCGGCTGTAGGCCCCGCAAACGCTTAGCTACATTGCCGTCTTTTCTTTTTTGCTATTCCGATCTCTCTCTCCTTTTTACTTCCGGTCACTATCTCCATCTTTTTCTCCCCACACCCCTTTCCCCGTGCAGTGCTGTTGAGGTGTCCTCCTGTGAGAGACAGTTAGGGCACTGCACTTATCTCTTCCATTTCTCTTTAAAAATCACTTCACAAACATTATAACGCGGCGATCAGCGGAGCCGTAGCCCGCATGGCGACCCTCCTGGATAAAGTATTATGTACAAAGGATCAGCGGTTGTCTGCTAGTGTGTGTCGTCCTGCCCGCATGCATCGCAGGTCGGCTGGACATACGTTGAAACATCGATCCTGTGTCAACTACGCGACGGACATATCTGCAACAACACCCGCCGTTGTTCTTTATTGGCTTTGGCGTAGCTCTGCTAAGCACGAGGTCTCGAGATCAAATCCCGGCGGCCGCATTTCGATGGGGGCGAAATGCCAAAAACACTCGTGGTATGTACGTGAACGTTAAAGACCCCCTAGTGATCAACAATCCATCCGGAGTCGCCCACTACGGCGTACCTCGTAATTAGAGCGTAATTTCGGCACGTGAAACCACAATTAAAAAAGAATTGTGCGCCTTGATGATGCGTGGCAAATATCCCCTTTATCATAACATGGCCGATGGCTGTCGCATCGCTACCGATGTTACTTCCAGTCTTGCATACGTCTCGGACAACATTACGATGTGTGTTTTCGTCGTTCCACGTATTTTTGCCGCGTCTTCATTTCATGAATTTTGGTTTCATCATGTAAACTCCCGTCAAAAAAAAAATGTCAGCGGGATTTGATCAGGACAGTAGCGTTATGCAGAAAAC
The DNA here is from genome assembly GCF_038994185.2 of Dermacentor albipictus. Taxonomy (NCBI): domain Eukaryota; kingdom Metazoa; phylum Arthropoda; class Arachnida; order Ixodida; family Ixodidae; genus Dermacentor; species Dermacentor albipictus. The sequence goes on from NC_091823.1 coordinate 22,038,797, forward strand.
GAAATCCAGCGCTGTGCTCTTTGTTTCCGTTCTTAGTTCTTGTGCACTGTTTCATTAAAATGGATCACGAACTTGTCATATATCCTGCACCTTGCCAGCGTTGACATTGCAGAGGATTGAAAGATATATATAGAGAGAACAGTTTAGTCATTAGGTATAATACGTCATGTAACATGCGGCACGTATCAAATAGGCAATGAATAGTTCGCGGCACTTGACAATTCCGTTAATATAAATTAGGGGTTTTAACGTTACGATACTGCACAATGGATTATATTAGAGAGACACGGTAGTGGAGGGCTCCGCAGTAATTTTGAGTATACTTGACCTTCTTTAACGTGCTCTCAAACCACGGTACATGAGCGTTCTTGCATTTCGGTCCCCATGGGAACGCGGCCGCCGCGGCTGGTATTGACCCCGTGACCTGAGGCTCGGTCTCAGAAACGCAACGCCAAAGCTGCTGAGCTACCGGGGGGCGTGTTCGCCAACCGTTAAAGAAGTCTAGATTTCACTAATATAGTGAACTTAAGATTACTTGGCAGTTTTCTTTTAAGTTCTAAATTTTTATATCTTAATCTATAGTTATGGGATTTGATCGCGGCAGTTGCGAGTTAATCAGCAGGGAATGGCCATACTACGACTTCCTTGTTGTTCTACGGCCTTGCGAGCTATATGTCATGCAAATGATATACAGCGTGACATATATACCGTTATATCATGATATCATCATCATCATCATTAGCAGCAGCAGCAGCAGCAGTCTGGTTACGCCCACTGCAGGGCAAAGGCCTCTCCCACACTTCTCCAACTACCCCGGTCGAGTTCTAATTGTGGCTGTATCATGCTATATATCATGCTATATATCATGCATAGCCTTATCGATTGAAAGAGGGGCTTAAGACGCAGCAATTGCCCGAATTCTTTGAAAGCCTAGAACCGTCTGCAGCCAGATACCCCGTCCTTTGTCACCCATGTAGAGCAGAGCATGGTGGCCAAGCACGCAGTACAGAGAACGCCGACTCTGAAAGGCAGCAGCACGATGTGGGCGGCAGCAAAAGCAGAGACGGTGCCGGCATCGCCTCCACAGGAGAGAGTCTAGCAGTCACAGTGAATGCGACGTCGAGCGAAACGAGAGCCCGGCGACGGCGAGCGCGTTCGTTCGCGTGGATGTCTCGAGTGACCACCGCGCTGGCTGTGATTGGACAAAAGTGGCGGCTCGTTTGGGGACTGGAAAGGCGGCTGAACGGAAGAGGCGACGTTCGGAATTATTGCCCACGTCCTTACTTCTTCCGGAGGCTGTAACCTGACACTGTTGCATGCCGATCCAGTCGATGGCCGCTCCACCAAAGGAAGCTCACGCTAGTACAAACGGACCCTCGGCTTCAAATAGCGTGCAGTCCTTAGCGTTGTTCGTGCTACGGCCCTGATTCGCTCCTGCTTGAAGGGGCTTCCGTGTTGAAGGGCGCACACCTCTATGATGTGAAAACATGTTTGAAAAACGTTTTTACTATACCGAGGAATCGCCACGGCCTTGACTTAACCCAACAAAGCCCAAATACCATTACACATGAAGGAAAATTAGAACAACTTGCTTCCTTTTCTTTCTGGCCATGGAAAGTGCAGTTATGCCAAAAGTCTTCTTTGACTTAAAACTTAAAGTATATAGTAATTAATTAATTAGTTACTACTTTTCTGAACTACCCAATGCTGAAACATTACTCCAGCATATTAAGAACGCTACTATATTGTCCTTGCACTAAGCTTTCTGCGATTAAAAACTCATTGTATCGAAATTGATACGTTGAAATTTAAGGTTTAAGCAGGACGATGAGAACCGAGCTGCAATATATCCTTATGTAACTACCGCAAGTACAAAAAGAAATAAAATCGAATAGGAAACGTAGCCTTGCGGGCTAAATCCAGTTTTAGAATAAATGGACGCCGTCTTGTAGGAACTGCTGGCGCGAGCACAACGCGACGCCAGCGACAGCGTTGCCGCGCGTGCCGCTGGGTTTCTTGCAACACCACCAGATGGCGCTCGCCTTCTGGTCGTGCGCACGGGCGCTCACGGGAAGACTACAAATGAAGCTGTGCAGGGTGATGTGGGCTGGACTAGTTTTGAAGTGAGGGAAGCTCGCAGTAAATTTGAGTATGAAGAACGGCTGAGAAATATGGAAGAAAGTAAATGGGCTGGGAGAGTGTTCAGGTATATGTACAGGAAAAACATAGATTCACAGTGGAGGAAAAGAACTAGAAAGCTTACCAGCAAGTATGCGGCCTGTAGGGTGGGCAGCACAGCAACAAAACACGTCAAGCGGAAAGTCAGAGAGGCTGAGATAATCTAATGGGTGGCGGCAATGGAAAAGAAACCTGCCATGAGTAACTACTTAAGAGGAAAAAAGCGAAAGGAGGAAGGAAACAATTTATGCTAACTCAAAGGGAAGCTCATTACTTTTCGAAGCGAGATCGGGACGTCTTAGAACACGCTCCTCTAAAGCGAGATATAAGAAGGAAGAAGAAGCATGTGCTTGCTGCGTCAAAGCTAGGGAAACGATGGAGCATGTTTTATTAGAATGTGAAGACGTCTGCCCAGCGGTCGATTTAGGCACCAATGGCCTCCTTGAAGCCCTTGGGTTCAGCGAGAGCAGTGGAAAAGTAAACATGTCCGCAATAGGGATTAGTAAGAGGCGACTGGAGGATTGGTGGAAGAAAAGTAGGGAAACGACAAAAAAAAAATGGAGACGTACAAAATCACAGTTCGCAATAGGGGATCAGAAAATTTGGTTGCGAGAGTTCATAGCGTTTTCTTCTTTTTTTATTGTTTAACCTAAGTAGGACATTAAGCAGTATAATAGCAAGAGCTCGGTGGCGCAATCCACCGCCCGTTCCAAAGGGGACGCTCATAACATCCATCCATCCATGCTCGCGCGCGCTGCTCAGTTCGCGCAAACCCGCCCACGCGCCGCGATGCGTCGTTTGTGCGTATGGTACGCGCTGTGCTTGCTTTCCTAAGTGAGAAAAATACAGTTGCTGCGCTGTGATAGTATACACATTACAATCGTCCATAGCCTAAAGAGAGCGCTTGGAGCTGGCGCCTCTACAGCGTGCTGGCCACGTATGCAGACGGAGCACGTAAACACGCGCCAACTCCAAAGTGTGCACTCAGCGTCGAGGACACCTGGGCCCAAAAAAAAGCGTCTTCGCTACGCAGCGAAGCGGGGTTATGACCGCGATTGTACGTATACCATGTATACGTACAATTATATTATTTGAATTACGTACGGCCACATACTTCAATTAAAATTTAAAACTTTCGCCACGATGCGATGTGCTATGTGAGGCAACGATAATGCTCAACGCTCTCACATATTATGAACTACGATGCAAAATAACGCCTCAAGCAAACACGTCTCCATGTGTGTTTTGTGTGTGTTAGACAAACGCCCATGTGCCGTGCATTGAGAGGAAGGGGGGGGGGGACGTTAAATATTCCGTGGTGGTGACTACGATGTGCCCCAAAATCAAATCGTGGCTTTGGCACGTAAAATGTCAGAATTCAATTCATTCTTCTTCTAGCTGAGCAGTGCGCTTTGTCTCCCTGGTGTCCTTCGCTGCCTGTCGTGCAGCCTTCAGCCGGTTTTGTTCTTCTAGCTGGACAGCGTCCATATGAACCAGTACACAGTATGGCGTGGTGTGGTGTGGTGGGGTGTGCCGTTGCGAACATGCACTACACCTATTTTAAGATTGTGGCTATAGTATCATCTCCAACCAATCTCCTTTGCCGGTTACCATTTCAAGGTTACATCTACTCTCGATTACAGCAGATCCAGCAATTTTTTAATCTCCCTCTCTTTCTATGTGCGTGCCTTTTCTTTACCTTTCTGTCTCCCGTTCCCCCTTCCACAGTGCAGGGTAACAAATTGGATATCTATCTTCCAGTTAACCTCCCTGCCTTTCGCATCTCATATATATATATATATATATATATATATATATATATATATATATATATATATATATATATATATATATATATATATATATATATATCCTTAAGCGTCGGGGCGCGAACAACTATAAAACTCTTTTCACGCCCAATTACGGGTAGTGGCAGTTCCGTATTTATTGTTGTGTGAGCTATATATTGATTTCGTGACACACATGCGCCGTACTATTACGGAGCAATTCTTGCGTAAGAAGCGTTCTGGAAACCCGATCTCAGGACGGGAACGCCTTTCTTTAATCTCTCTCTCTTTAGACAAGACACTGCAGATGATGTGCGTGTGGTGCAATCCGACGATGAGGCACGTTCCATTTGCCGCACGCCCTTAAAAGCCCAAGGGCAGAACTCTTCCGAAAGGCGTACATTCCTGCTGATGTACTAAAGAAGTGGCATTGCGTCGTTTGCACCGCTTAAAGATGCACGATGACTTTTAGCTACGTCTCTTCGCACCAGATCATCTCAGTCAGCTACAACGCAGCCCTCTCATCTGATGCAACACGGGCTGTTAGCAGTGCCATGCTTGCCGTAGCGCATTATCCCCCGTCACGACACGAAATCCTGTCGGCTCGCTGAGACGGGGTTGACACAACGCGCCTAAAGGTATGCAGGGGCCGGTCTGCGTTGTCTCCGAAATGCGGATGTCTCCGCCCGCATTCCGCCGTCTTCGAGAGAGCGCGGCGTTCTCAAAGGTTGTGTGCGTGGGTGACTCGCCCCGGCGCCTCCACCCCCAAATGAGGAAATGAAACTCTTCCTTTCCATCGCTTTCGCATTCTTTCGCCGCCGGTTCGTATTTTTTTTTTTTCTTTCTCGGCATCGGTGCATATAGAGCAAGTTTGTCGGAGAGGGCCTGAAGCGCTTTCTTTTGTTTTTTTTTACCCCATTTCCTGCCTTTCAACGCATCGTATAACGTTCCATCGATTCTGGGGCGTGATCGCAATGCTTTATTCCAGCAAGGCGGCTATGTCTATTCGCCCACGCATTTAATTCGGTCAGGAAGAAGAAGAAGTAGTCTAATGATTGAAAAATGTAGAGAGATCGGCCGAAAAATGGAGCATCTGGCCTGACATAAGGGAAGGAGAAAACGGGAAGAAAAAGGGTCGCAATGGGGGATGATAATGGTAGGAACGAGGTGAACGACAGATTGCATAAATGTTATCACAAGCGTGAGTCCAGGCCCGTGTCGCCTAAGAAACGTGAAAGAGCACGCATTGTCTCTATCGTAATTCGGTCAGGTTCGCCGTTGTACCATGTGAAAAAAAGAAAAGTAATTATGCTGTGCGAGTTATACCTCACGACTATTTATCTGATTCGTGGTGTTTAACGCTGTGAGAAACACCGCAGCTAGAGACAGCGGATTACTTCGTCTGGTGTTCAGTAAAGTGCGCCTAAACCTTCTGTAAATTAACTTTTGTTGCCCTCCACCGCCATCGGAAGGCGGCTGCCGTTACCGCGACTCGAACCCATAACCTCGTGCTCTCCAGCAGAAACGGGAGGCTCTGCGGGAACACGGCGCGTATCACGTAAGTTCGTACAAAACTTCTAGGAAATTCTGGGTGTAAATCCACTCCATTACTCTAACCTACCAAGGAAGAAACTGCGGGGGGAGACCTCGCTACGACATCCACCAGAATTGCTTGTGAGGGCTGTTTCTTTTTATTTGGTTTCATGTCTAGCTATAACAAAACGTCACTAACATTAAGCCACTCTCCGAGTGGCATTTAATCGCACCCACCAGGAAGGTTGCGGCTGATCGGTCACGTAACACGTAACAAGACAGGATTAAGCGCGTACGCTTATTTCTCCCCTCCGTCACCACTGCTTAGTTGCCACATCCAGGGTGCCTCGATGCGCGCATCGAGGCACCCTAGCCACATCTACTTTGCCGCCATCCGTACTGCATATATAGGATCTTGTCATCAGGGTTGACCGGCTGACGAAGTTTTCTTCGCGCGGCGAGGCGAAGCGTACCTGCTTACGTGGTCCACTTTCGTCACCTGTCACGCGGGCCTACGTTGCAGAGCTGGTCGTGTCGCCAAGTTCTCCTCTCACTTCCCCCTCATTTCTCTCTCTTATTCCTGTTTTGCATAAACCCAGCAAACGCCGTTAGACTTGTCCATAGAGTGGGTGTCCGCTAGCTTGTGAACGAACGTGGGAGCGTTTAATTTTGTGCTACCTTCGCAGCGACCGCAGCGGTTACGCAACACTCACCGCAACAGCTGATGTTCTTTCTTATTGTTATCCTGTTTGCCCGCGTGCGGGAATGCGAAAGAAACTTTGGCGCGTAATAAATGCGTAAGAGCTCCCGCGGGTAATGGCTCTTTCGTGTCCGCAGAAAGCCGCTGCTTTTTTCTCAGTGTCAAAACCAAAGGCGCAGTATATAGTAGTTACGAAACGCGTTAGCACAGTGACAGTTGCCGTTCATCACAGAGAGCAAGCCGCGGATATGTACTGTTCGGAGCATGAGACAAAAAAAAAAGAAAGAAGATGCGGTAAAAATCTGAATCGAATGCGAACGGGAAGTCGAACGCGGGGATTAGGAGGGAGGGGTCCTTGCCCCACGTGTATCGAAAGCAACAAAAACACGCTCAGCAATTAACTGCGCCCCGCGTCTTCTTGTTTTCCGTGTCTCGTGCACATTAGCCCGGTGCGCGCCGGAGCGGTTTCCCGCCAGTTTATCCCGGCGAAGTCACGACGCAGTCGTCGGGCGACAGAGTAATTAATACGCCGTGAACGACGCGAACTTCGCGCCTCGGGGTCGATAAAAGCAGCTGCTCCCGAGACCCCGCCTTCGGTGGCGGTGTTGTCCTTCTTGGGCACCTGAGGTTTGTGACCCCTGAAACATTCGCGGCTTCTTTTTCTTTCTTTTCTCTCTCTTTATTACTTTCTCTGAGGTTGGTTATTATGCTTTCATCGACTCGCTGTTCTTTTTTGGTTTTATCTCTCTAACGGCTTTGCACGCGTGCGAAACAGGGAGTAGTGGCGCTTCGACTTCCTTTTATACAGCAACATTGTGCGTGACCTTATGTTGATGCGCTCGGATGCGCCTCTTCTTCTTCTTCTTCTTCTTCTTCTTCTTCTTCTTTTTCTTTTTCTTTTTCTTTTTCTTCTTCTTCACCTTCTTCTTCTTCTCTTTATTCCCATGCGTCATTTCAGGTGCGATGAGAAAATAATTCCTGATAAGACCAAGAGGAACAAAGTTCTGGCACAGAAGCTCTCCTTTTCTCCCATCTACAGGATTTGCTCAGAGAGAGAGAGAGAGAGAGAGAGAGAGAGAGAGAGAGAGAGAGATGCACTGACCGGCCACCATTCCGTATCCTCCGTTCTATGCGGTGGAGCTTTAGATTTAAGAGGGAGCTTTTCCTCATGATCTCCTACCTATAAATTCATGGGGACGGGCAGTCGTTTTGTTTGGCACCCATTGCACGGAATTTCATGAAGTCGGCTGCAGGTAAAAGAGAAAATTTGAACCTGCCGAGTCTGCAAAGTAGCTAGAGCCCGCATTTCCAGAAAGCTAGACACTGAAATTGTTCGTAACAGCAAATTACAGCCAATCCCGGTGCTGGACATATTATTTGCGAACGCGGAGAGCCTATGGCAAAGACCGCTTACGAACCAAAACTTTTGTGAATTTGTCCCTACATACTTAACTTAACTTAACTTAACATCATTTCTAAAGGAATTTTTCATAATAACAAAATTTAAAAAAATGAACTCAAATGTCAAGTTTACAAGCCTAACCAGCAAAAAAAAAAAAGAACGATACCGTAATTCTGCAAATTGCACATATCGAAACGTTTAAAACGCTCAAAATTCGTGTATTATACGTCGATCTGGAACGTTACACTGGAGTGTGCGTAGGACTTTTGGAAAAGCCTCGTAAACATTGTAACAGATTTATGTAGCCTGTAAAATCGTGCATCGCTTTTGTCCACTGGAGATATTCGAACAGATGCCGTTGGCAGAACTGCGTTGTCAATTTTTTGTGCTGTGTTACGAATTTATAAACATTGTTCCTAAGTTCTCTTCTTTATTTATGTTATCAATTTTCTGCAATTTAAAACTAAATTTCATGCCTTATATCCAAAGTTTGCTTCCTAGAATCTTAGAATTAAGCTTGCTCCAGGATTATGTGCAACGTATCCTTCAAGTTAGTTAAGTGGTTTTCTAATGAAAGCACTTCTGTGTTTTACGTGTATTTCATTTATTTATTTATTTATTTTATTGTACCCTCAGGACCGAAGTATTACAGAGGGGAGTGGGTAAAAAAAATATACACAAATAAATAAACAAAGCAGCAATAAACAACAAATGTGATTAGTTAATTGCATCCGGGAGTAATGATGTCTGATAATGCCGAACGAAACTTTGAGTTGTCCTTGATTGCGACAACTGCGCCGGGAAGGTGGTTCCATTCCTGAGAGGTCCTAGGAATGAATGATTCGTTACAGGTCCTGGTGCGGCACTGAATGATTCCAACCTAGTGGCTATGGTCGATGCGAGAGGAAATGTAGGTAGGAGGTGATATTAGATTATCGCGTAGGTACGAATTGTGGAAATATAGTTTATGAAATAAAGCAAGGCGAAAGCACTTACGCCGGGCTGAGAGAGGAGCAAGCAGCAAAGAGTTTTTCATGGCAGTTACGCTTGATGTACGGCTGTAGTTGCTATGAATGAAACGTACGGCATTGTTTTGGATTAGTTCGAGTGATTGAGTAAGGGTTTCGAGGTGCGGGTCCCAGATGGATGAAGCGTACTCCATTTTACTCCTAATAAGCGTTTTGTATAGAATTAATTTTAATGATGTAGGAGCAGAAGAAAAGTTTCGGCGAAGATAACCTAGCATGCGATTAGTATTGTTAATTACGTTATCGATGTGCAACGACCAGGAAAGTGATGAGGTTATGTGGACGCCTAGGTATTTATACGAGGTTACGACCTCCAGGGGAGTATCATTAAGGTAATAGTTCGGTGGAGGAATATTGCTGCGAGTTACACGCATACATTTACATTTACTTACGTTAAGTTGCATTAACCATACGTCACACCAGTTAGAGATAGCGTTTATATCGTCTTGTAAGAATTTGTTATCAGATTTGTCCGAGATTTCACGGAGGATAACACAGTCATCTGCGAAAAGGTAAATGTTAGAACAAACGTCATTGGGTAAGTCGTTAATGTAAATTAAGAAAAGAAGAGGGCCTTCATTCCACTTCATTTGCCCATAGATATTATAAATCTGGCATAGTCTGTCTTTCATTTTGGAAATGATGAAGATACGGTGCTAAATTGAAGGAAAAACGAGGCTTGATCGTGAGACGTGACTCTGACTGCCAAAGGAGAAGAAACATAAAACATAATAAGCAGTGCCCGCATTCCCTAAAAGCTCTTACAATATAAATGTTCGCAAGAAAAATTTGAGCCAATGCTGATGCTGGACATAGCGTTACCGATGCGGGAGCCGGCCAGTGGCAGAGTGAACGTGCAAACAAAAAGCTCCGGGAATTTGGCCTCAGCTTGCATGCAGCATTTGTGATCTGCGTATGGCATACCAACTATATTGCACTATACGGCACGATACCATAAATCTTCGCTGTCTTTCTCATCATAAGTTAATTATTTAATTGCACTTGCGACAGTTTCACCATGGTTTAGTACGGTCCCAGCTATTACATATACTTCCGCAACCACACTGCTAGAGAATGAGGCCAGTTTCGAAAGTGAAGCAAAAGTATATGACAAAACACAACTTTCACGATGATAGTGTAACGAATGAAGAGTGTATATAGCGAGAAGCTACAAAAGTAGAAAAAAAAGCATACTTGCAATCTCGAAGTATTATGCTCTTTCTAGACAGTACGCCAGTAATGAGCTTTAATTTTTCCATAAAACACACCTTCCCAAACGAAGGTGAACCGAGTTTCGTGGCGTCTACGGTTTCGCGCGGTTCCCCAGATTGCTCGGTGGGCGTCACAAGCACATATCGAACAACCACCGTGAATTGAGGTTACAGACGTGTGTGTACACTCTGCAGGCCCATTTGAAATGTTGTAGTTATTCGAACCCGCCCTTGGGGACCCGTACGCCGTAATGGCCGCATCTCTGACAGCCGTGCTTCGCCGAGCAGCGCCCGTCGCCATTATACGATGGGACCGCTGACAAACGCTGGTCGTTAATTCCGGATCCTTGTGTACCTTCGCTCTACGCTCTCGCATCTACGCTCACTCAACGTTCATGAAAATGTGAATAAATAAGCTCAAATGTGACATAAAAGAGCAGCTTATGAAATCGCATGGAAAACAATAACATAAGGGCCTGTCGAATATTATTTCATGCGTGTAAACGATTGCTGAAGGCGTGATATCACACATTTCCTGCGTCTCTGAAGTCGGAGGAATGAAGGAAAGATGCCTTGTACTTGCCTAGTTTACCAGGTGGGCGCACTCAATAAGGGCAGACAACATTGTACGACACCGTTTGTGCTGGCCATGCATTTCTTCGGGTCTTCGTACAAGAGTACAGTGTGGTGGATGACAAGAGATTTCTCAAGTCATAATTACTGCAAACAGGAAAGACTGCTACGAACATCCTCGTATCGTGAGAGTTAATGAGAGTGTTTCTGGCGGTTCTAGCTAAGTATGAGAGCGCTACCACCACGTTGGGATGCAAATGTGGAGTGCACAGTTTACCGGTGTAATTACTGTGGCTAGTCAGTAGACAGTAAAATAATAATAATATTTAGTGAGAGTAGGACTTAAAATAGAAACCGAAGCCGGGATACGGCTGTGCTGGGGTGCGTTTTGAAGCAACGGAAACGATCCCAACCTAATTATTTTCATCTTCGCTCCTTGTCAGTCCATGGTCCGCGATGTGCTCCTCACACACGTTAGCACCTAGATCGACCTGTGAAAAGGAACAGATTCGAGAGAAAAGAATCCCTATATTACACTGGACCTACTGGTGATTTAGAAATCACACGAGTGCATTAACTATAGTGCATCGTAACTAGAGTGCGTCAGTATCTCTATAGTGATAACAATGTTCCCGTCATCATCTTATTTTTGCCCATACGTGCTTGTTCCATTTATCTTCCCGGCCAAATTTTCCATAACTTCTCTGATAATGAACAATTTGTCTGTTGTCGCATACGCGGTGGCGTACAGTACAAATGTATGCAGCGAAGTGCCGCGCTCGCTGTGGTGATTGGCTCATGCGAGCAGGGGCTCACACGACGCCTTACCGTACATTTAGTTAGGAATTGAGCACACGCACGTCGTGATTTCTTTCGCGTTATACTCGGGAGGTGTCTGCTTCTCGATCTTCTCTCCCTTTCCTTTCACAGAGCTCTGTTTTTCGTCCGTCTATATTTCCGCGGCTTATGCTGGTATACAACACCCGAAGCGAGGAGCACGTTACGCTACCGCGCACTGGAAACGAGTTAGCGGAAATGATCCGCTTCCATTCCCGAGGTACCGGTTGCAATTTCGTTTCTCCTGTCTCTCGGCCTTTTCCTTTTCTTTCCCCCGTTCTCCTCCTTATTTTCTACCTTCTTCCTTTTCCCTTTCTGTTTTCTTTGGTTCTTCGTCTGGAAGCGCTGTCCACGAACTAATACACCGTTGTCTCGCGCGCCTGGCTCCCATGTTTATTGCCGCCGGGCCTTCCTCGGCTGTCCTGCATACAATCATGTCCCGCGTTTCACCTTTCTCTTCCTTTTTTTTTACGTCCTATTACGGTTCTGTCATTCCCGAAACGTGATCAATTCCGAACACGGAACCCGCAGGATGAACAAGAGGAGGGAGAAGGGGAAAGTCCAAATGACGATGAGAAATGAAGAAACGAATAACGGCGGGCAAACAGAGAGAAGAAGAAAACGGAGAAAGTTCTTTCCCCTCCTTCCGCTTTCTTCTATTTTTCTGACACGCTTCTGTTGACTCGTTTCGAGACCGAGCCATTAATCAAGCTCTCCCCCTCCTCGGGAACGGCGCTGCTGCAGGCGCGCGACTTTCTTATATGCGCGTGTGGCATGCAGTGGCACTGCCGTCAGCCTCACTGCTTCGAGTTCGGCTGCTGCTGCTGCTCGGCTTCGACTTGGGCCGGCCAGCCGGCCGAACGCCGTCGTTTGCCTCATCTTCCGGTATGAAACTCGGCGGCGCAGTCATTATTACCCCCGAGGCATTCGTGCGTGCGTTCGGCGTGTTCCGTTTCCTGGCTCATGGGCACCGCCTCGGGAGAGCCGTTGTTCCTTCCTACTTTGCCGTTGACGACGCGCGCATTCGGGAAATGAGGAAGGCGGGAAGGCGTGATGCCGCGCTAAAGAGGAGCCGTTTGCACGCACGCGTCGCCTGCGGCAACCGCGCGCGAGCGTCTTCTGCAGCACGTGTTCTTGTGGGAACGTTGCTGTGGGCGCGAATCGATCGTGCGGGCTTTTATCTTGTGTCTGCCTTGCGCCGTCCTCCTTCCCGCGCTCCTTCTTCGCCGTCCTTATCTGGTTCCCGCGTCTTGCTCGTTCACTCGCGCGCCCTGGTAACCCAGTTGGCTCCTTACTAGCCGGTCACGCCTTCTCCATCGAACCGCGGCCGCCGTTCCGTCTGTCCGTTTCGGCGCGCGAACCGCGTATCGCCTTCCGTGTGTTTGCCACGCTTCGGCCATATTCGCCTCGTCTTGACTGTGTTGTTGTTCATTCTCATGCGTCGTTCCTTGTCACGCCATTTTATCTCCTGCTTATTTATTTAAGATTCGTGGCGCGCTGCTCTTTGATGGCGGCCTCTACTTCTCGCGGCGTGCGCACGTTTTCATGCGCGTTTATGCGGGCCGAACGAAACGGCCAAGACCGTGAAGTATTTGCCGCAACCGTTGTGTAGCCCTCGCGTTGGCGCTTCCCGCGAGGCGTTCGTCGAACGCCGATTTCATGTTTCAGCAAGTAGGCGCAATGTGAACGTGCTCGTATTTTCCGCGCTGGCTTAGCGCCCGTGGCTTCTGAAGCGCAACACAGCGCAGCAGGATCAGGGCGGAAAGGGAGAAGGCAACGCAAGCGCTCGAAAGTAACAGTAGGCCTATTGCAACGAGGCAATACATAGCGAGCACAGTCTCGTGCATGAGTTCAAACTCATCGTCAAAGAATCGTAGCGTCAATGATAAAATGCGTCAGAAATTAACTACCAGAAAACGTAGAAATTTTTTAAAGCTGATGCGCTTTTCCCCTCCGAAAGAAAGCTATAGGTTGTATCACGCGAGCTAATGCGTTTCATTTCAGTCTATAGGCCTATGTGCACGCCTTTGTTGAGCAGCAGCGAGCAAAACACAGCGGTGGACACACGGCTCGGATATCTCTAGCCATGCGTCCGTATGTGCTTGCTCTGTAAACAAAGAGAATAATACAGAGAAAGGCAGGGAGGTTAACCAGAGGTAGTTGCGTTTGGCTACCCTGCCCCGGTGGAAGGGTAGCCGAGCGCAGGAAATGCACTCGCAGTGTGCCACCGCGTCGAGCTCCACAGCTGCATTTCGCGCCGCTACTGGGCCCGCGCTCCAGTCGCAGGCCGCGCGTCCGTGTACACTGTGTGCTGTGTTCCGTTACTTTTAAGGCGATAGCGCTAAGCAGCCCGCGTGAGAGGTCGTTTCGATTGAAAAGACTTTAGAACCACCCATACCCAGGGAATCCATGTAACGCAAGGAATTTACTGAACTAATTGAATTTCTCAAGCTAAAATACGGGGAGAAATCGTAAACTACGACATATACACAACCTACAGACATGATAGCTCTCGGATTGTAATTTGGATATACGAGAAAACATAATTCTGTTACGCGAGAGCTCAAAGAAACCCCTTCACCAGCGTTTCTACAATTCACAGACCGGCTGCGGCGTCATCGATTTGCGCACGCCGGCGCGCGGGTGTCTCGGGGTCCACGGAGCGGCGCCCCCGGTTCCTTGCAATACCTCCAGCTGGCGCTCGCCTCCGTTGCATCGTGGCCCACGCAAGAGGCCGTGTTTCTACCACAAAGCTCGCCTTCGTGCATAGCGTTCGCGGCCAGCGTTTCCCGGTGAACATTGCGGTTACAGGCGCTCAAGTTGCCGGGAAGCGTGAGAAGCAGTCAAGGATCTTTGAATGCTATCGCGTTCCACTCTTGAAGGCGAAGCTTAAGCTTCCTCCGAATTTTGAGCTTCTCAGCCTGCGGGTTCTTGCTACCACATAGTGTAACTGCTGTCTCTGCAGGCAATTGTCAGAGATGTCAGAGATAAGTGAATGTTTCAGCGCAGCGTTATATCATAATAATTGCATATCGTATGATCTCTATGGCGGAGGGTGTTTCGATCCCGCTTGAGTTCTTCCGTGCCTAAATTCCTCTTGGTGGATCTCATTCGCAGACGCCCTATAATCATTATTATTATTATTATTATTATTATTAGTAGTAGTAGTAGTAGTAGTAGTAGTAGTAGTAGTAGTAGTAGTAGTAGTAGTAGTAGTAGTAGTAGTAACATAGTAAAGAATGTTTTGAGCTCCAAAGAATGCAAAGGTTGCATGCTTGGCTGCGTTCTCTTCAGCGCAAAAAGTCGATGCCCAGCTGCAGATCCGTATGCCTTCTAGCGCCCATGGTAGCGGCTGGCGTTCAATACGGAGAGTCTGCTCGGGTGCTCGCGCAAACGAAATCGCCAGTTTTCGGGCCAAGCTCGTTGCTCGCTGTCTCTGCTTTCGGTTGCGGATTGGCCCAATTGGTTCTTGGTTTCACAATCACTGGGCGATCGTTAGTGGCTGGGTCGGCCCTTTGATTCCACGCTGCGCGAAAGATCGCCGAGCGACAGCGCTAGTCTAATCGACGCTTACCGGGAATGCGGAGCAGCGCTTTGCAGCTACGCTCGTAGTAACACTAGGATACATCGGAAAATAACAAAAAAATAAAGCACGTCCCCTAAACAAAGGTGGGTGAACTTGTCCTAGAGCTGCCGCTTTCCTCCTCTCGTGTCCACTGATTGGATTAGGCCTCCGTGCGGCGCGCGGTGACGCTGCTGCCGCCAGGCGTCGCTCGCTCTGCCTCTGTGGGCAAGATGCGCGTGCGCCACCTAATCTCCGCGCTCCTTGGGCGCGCCCGATAATCGCATCAAGCAACCCGGGCGCTCCTAACTGTTTGCCCATTACCGCCCCGGCGCCCCCCGAGGACGCCTGACTTTGGCCGGCCTCTGTCACGTCGGGCCTATAGCGCGAGGAGCACATTTAGTTAGTTTGGGGACGACGCCTGTGCGCGGTGGGGAACGCTGCGGAGCCCTACTCAAACACTGTGTTCACCGAAGTTTTCGCTTGGGCGGAGCTCCGCTCATGAAATTCGCGGCTCGAGAGCCAGTGCTCTGGCCACTAGCGTTTCACTTTACACAAGCGCAAGGCAGAGCGCTAGTGTACCACTCGTGGTGCTTGTGTCTCGAGCGCGTATCAACGCGAAGTGCCGCGAATGCATGGTGAGCACTGAGCAGGCGCAAGCGGTGCTGCAGGAAAGCGAGCTTAACGCGGCGGTGTATTGACGCATAGCTACGTCGACGTCCGGCTTAGCGCAAATTTGACGGCGCAAAACCTTTTCTGAGACTAATTGGCTCGCAGGTAAGTACGAAAGACATAACGCCCAAAGTGCAAGAACAGGGAACGTCCGTATACTGCTCTGTACGTCTATTTCTGCGCCTTTTTTTGTTATATCTTAGGGCACAAGGTGCGCTCACCCGCAGTCATGTTGAGCTGATATGTTTAGGAGCGTACGAATGATTCGGGGAGTTCTGTGGTCGACCGTGAATGCACTTGCATTTCAGAACCGCGATGCGCTTACTCACTGAAATTTAGACTACGTCCATTGCCGGTCGCAGCGTATACAGTATAGCGTAAATATGCAGCGTGCACGATGGTATGCCCAGTGAAATCTTACGATGGAACAGCGAATGGTTCACGCAGAAATAAAATGTTGCGTGGATACACATACAGAGCAAATGGTATTATTATAAAATATTTCGCTTCAAAGAAATCGGGATCATTTGTGCACCATTCATTTGTTCGTAAAATTAAATTTTAGGCTGCTTATTCATTTTTAATGTTAATGCTGATGAGCCTTCTGGTGCAATGTAAAGATTATGGGACCCTCTTCTGTATGTTTAAATATATGTTTAACGTTCTCTTTATTAAGGGGAAAAATTTTGGCATGTACCCGAATAGTAGCACAAAGCCACAAAAGACGCAATAAAATGATTTCATTTGATTTGTGTCTGAAAAATACGGTTGTACTGCAGTTCACGCTTTTATATTTTTGTGACTGGGAACGCAGATGTTTCACCAGTGCGTTAATGGGGAGAGAGAGAGAGAGAGAGAGAGAGAGAGAGAGAGATGTTTCCCGCAAAAGAGGATGATCAGGTTCTGTTGTGCTGCAGCAAGTGCTCTTCGTTACGGATATATCTCACAGGTCCGACTGCATTTCGACGTATACGCAGTTGCTGCAGAGCACGCCTGAAGAACACTTATCGACCAGGCAACTCGACGGGTGCACGGAGCACGCACCCACAAGCAGCGCCTGTGTTGCGCGAATGCCGATGCAGCGTTTCGAAACTCTGCGCTCGCACGCTAACCACAAGCACGGCTGCGTTCGCGCGCCCGTAATGGATGCGTCTCCGTGCGCCCGGACAGAGGGCGCCCCGTGCCAGGCTAGATCTGTCATTTTGTCCCGATATTGCCATGCCTTCTATACGTTCCTGCCTTAGTCAGCGTTCCGCAGAAAGTTCTGGATTGAGTAATAATAAAACTAGGCAGGTTATGGGACTGCCGACCAGAACAATGGCTGTTTTGGGGCCGAGGGTTTGCCAACCACGCCCGAACACAAAAGCGTCCGATCCTGTCCTCTTTCTTTTTTTTTTTTTTGCTCGGCGGTTGCGTATATATATAAATTGCGCGCGGCTGGGATACCGACAGACATTAGAGCTTCTTCTCTCGCCCCCTTACTTTCTCCCTCTTTCATTTGCACGATATTCCCTAACACGGTCTGCGGACGACCGCCGTGCTTCGCGATATTAATGGCTCTGAAGGGTGAGTTATGATCATGAATATTCGTGCCGTTGCTTCAGCTATAGATGAGAGTAGGGTGGGCCAGTGGTTAGGTTCTACGTATGTGGTTAGAAAAGTAAGAGAGCAATGCGACGGCGCAGGAAGAGTGTGCCTGTATGTGAGCAGTGTGGTATGCGCGCGTGATTAGAAGCGAGGAGAGCTGTGGGCCTCCTTTGCCGAGGCGTTTCGCGAGCGGTGGTTTACTAAAACTTGTTTTATGACCCGAAGCTTTTGTGTTTCTTCTTAGCTTTCGTTTGCTTGTTTGTTTGTTTGTTGTTAGCTTGTTTTCCTTTTGTAGCCCACGTTTAGGACGACGCATACTCGTTAATAATTTCCCGTTTGTATTTCTTTCTTACCGTTTAACGGACCTTGTAATCATGGGCGAAGGGAAGGTCTGCGCCACGCCCTGATGAAGGATCTGTCAGTTGTCTTTCATGGATGTGCATTCGAGTGCAACCCGACATTAATCAACAGCGCGGCTTTGTTCTGCTCTTAAACTACGGCGTAATTAAGCGCGTGGAAGTATTGCTCATGATAAGTGCATCGACCTTATTTGTCCGTCATTGAAGCTAAGCATCCGCTTTTAGTGCCGTCCCTTGCTGTTGATAATTTTGCTTCGCCATAAAAGACCTTGTTTATTTTCCGCCCACTAAAGTTGTCAAAAGCAAATGGCAAAGACCTTGGAAATGGGGGAGGGGACTGTATTTATTTAGTTCTGTCGAAGCTTCCTGTACACTACACTACTCTTCGGGTAATGTCAAAGTTCATGAAGCGACTACGTAAAATACTCCGCGAAACAGTGGTTGTGTAACATAACCGGACATGTCGTCGTGCACGACAGTGAAGAATGTATGTGATGTATGTATGTGTATGTGTATGTATTTATGTGTATGTATGTATGTATGTATGTATGTATGTATGTATGTATGTATGTATGTATGTATGTATGTATGTATGTATGTATGTATGTATGTATGTATGTATGTATGTATGTGGTCACGTTGTCGTCGTCTGCGACAGTGTACTTTACGATACGTCACGAGCGCGCCAAGTTTTCCGATTTCTACATCGTGGACTTCAATCGAGTCAGGTGTATGCTGCGCGCTCCTCTTGTAGCACAGTAGCTGTGATATAGGGGTACTCCAATTTACGCTGTCAATAACTCTCTGTTGGTGCATTGTGGTGTATCACATCCTCGCACGCACATCCACGCACGTACTCTGGCACGCGTACTAGCTTTCTCACATTTATTCTCGAATGAACGATGAAATTAACTAATTAACCAAATAAATAATAGTGTCACGATATTAATCACGAAAAATATCGAATACTTAAATGTATTCGTAATGAAATCTATCTTCATCGCGCAGTAATCGCGTGACACGGCTCCCGCATTCATGGCCGCGTCGGTACCGCTGCCAGGTAGTACAGCAAGTAAAATGCTCAGTGCGCGGCCAGATTTTTAGTCACGCTCGTTTTCACGCGTATTTATTGCACATACATGAAAAGACGAGAAGCTGGCGCCCTATAGTCGTTACTCCCTTATAAATATCCCGAAAGAAAAGGTGGCGCCCGAAACAACCGTGCCGTGCGCTAAGACCCATTACGACCAATAAAGTGTACTATGAAAAACTGCATGGGGTTCAAGCCCGGAAGTTGCGTACGATGCTCCCTCGTTGCCTCCCGCCTACGCGACGACCTCCTGACCCACAGTTAAAAAAAGGGGGTGGGCAAGGCATCGAGGAAGCCGCAGGCGCCGCCACCACAGTTGTGCGTGAGCTTGCCCAGATACAGACGCACGGGCACGCATGAAATACAAAAACAAGAGTGAAAAGGAGAAAAGCAAGCGAAGGAGGGCCCGCCTTCATTGTCTGCTCGGCTCGTTCATTATCGCCTGAGCGCCGTTATTCGGACCGCGGGGGCGCCGCCCGGGAAAGACAGCAGAGACAGTGCGAGACGCTGAGGCTCTGTGCCGCGCCTCCTAGCGGGGGGATGACGAACGAACGAAAGGGGGGAGGCGGGGGGGGGGGGGCGAGGTCCCGGAGGAAACCGAGTCAATCCATCAGGCAAACAAAACACTTACCGCAAACAATGCCCCTTTGTCGGCGGACCTCTTTTCTGCTCCTCCTCTTTCTCTGCGCCGTCCTCAAACGCCGCCGTCACGAGATGGGGTGGGGGGTGGGGAAAGAGGCTTCGCCGGAGAGGGTTAAGCGCCGCCGACGAATTAATGACGGAAAGCATTGCGTTGCCCTCCGGGGGGACGACGCGCTCGCGGCGGGGACGTGTCCCCGCTTCGTCTTCTTCAGAGCTGTGATTCAAATTAGAAAGAGCCGTATCGGCTCCTTCGTCTCGCTCCATTGGCTCCCTGCTCTGTGCTTGGCTTCTGTCGTCGTTCGCTTGAAAAAGCTTTCTGTGCTGTTGTTCTTTCGCCTTGTACTGTTCCATCTTGTGTTCTTTGTTATTACACCAACCGATTACAATTTCAGCCGGCTCCTAATGCCGATAGGCGTCTGCTGCTGTTGCTACTGCCTGTCGTTCCACCGGCTAGATGAACGCTCGGCTTCGTCCTTCGATTCGCTTGCGCGCTCCCATCGCGTGCGATCGTGAGCGCACGCCCTGTTTTGTTTTAAATGACGCGCGTGCTTATCCTTGCGCAGGCCTTTGTTAGCCCTCCCTGCCCTTCTCCCCCTTTCGTAATGAGTTGCGGTCCGTCTGACGTGCCGCATACGAATTCGGGCCGATGCGAACAGCGCTCGTGCAGAGTGGCTGCAGCGCTCCGCGGCGCTTACGAGGGCCGTCCGGGCCAGACCGTACGGAACCGCGGAGGGCTTATCAGTTGACAAGCGTCGTTCGATTCGGTCCGTGCCATTTGTGCGCCTGATTCGCCACAGCGAAGCTTTGGTGTATAGCGTACGTGCACAGTCGCGCATGAGAAATAGTGTGCGTGCCGCGAGCGCTGCTGTATGGGCGTCCCGTAACGATCGGCGGCTTTGGAAGTTTTAATGACGCAAAGCCAGACTTAGCTCCATCTCCAGCCCTTCGCAAACGTGACGCGGTTGGATAGGTCGTGCTGGTTAATGCGCACCGTCCCACCGTTTGACGGTACTGTCGGTATGCGCGCTGCGCTAAGGCAATTAGTCGGTTGGATGAAACGAAGGTGCTTGGCCGATGTCGTCGCGCTTTCGCTTCGCTTTCTCCATAGTGTTTGACGCCCACTGGTGGCCATGCATAGCGCAGTTATGCTACCGAAGTTTCAGGCGCTTCAGTCCAGACAGCATGTATGCTCGGGTCTTAATACGAACAACGGAGTCATGGCAATCGTTTCGTTAGGTTAAGCTTTGTACTGTTTAATGTTGCTCACGGTCATAAAGTAGAAACTCGATAATCCCTGCGTTCACTGACGACGTTGGAATAGCTCCTCTGTGGATCTTTTTATCACGCACTGTAAAGCAGGAACGCGTCATGGATGTTTTAGATGGTTTTTTTATCGTTATGGTGACGTAATAATTCGGTTACAGAGTGACTGAGATAGTCATTCGTTTTGTTGCCACCAGGCCCTATAATAGGAGACGACGGCTGATGGGATAAGATATTTTCGGTACTTTGATGACCTTGCCGATGTTTCACGTCGACTTTCCTCCCTTATGGCGCACCTTCTGCATTTCAGGATATACGCAACAGCATTCACCGATGCGCTTATGGGGCGATTCAAGATCCCCTGCCCGTAGTTCGCTGCCCGCTCTGGCGAGTCGGTGGAAAGATTTGCGCAGAAGCTGCGTCATTCCTCCTGTGCACCATCGATTAAATACTGCATAGCTCACGGAACCTAGTTGTTGCCAATGTGAAGACGTTGATAAATCTGCTTGATGTCTGCGTAGTATACAGCGATTTCTTTCCTTCACTCCGGCGACTTTACGTCAAGCACTTAGGCCGCCTAGCGTCGACACAGCGAAACTAAAAAATTAAATAGAGAGCTAAAAGTCTCCCTTCTCATATAGCTTCTTTTCGAGCAAGACGACGCGTGCGCAGTTCTCCGTGTTACGCTCCAGTGCGGCGCGCCACTCTCCTTGGCAGCGACCGAGCACATAGTCGAAAGAACCTCGAGTCGGCAGCTCTGCATCCTGGGGAAAAAAAGCTATAACTAAATGCAGAAAGGCAGAAAAAAAATTCCCAAGAGTTAAACTCCTGTTCCTTGACGTGAAAGGAGTAGCGGCATCTTGGGAGGCAGGAGCGAGGGGCGCTTTTGAAGTAAGAACTTCGTGTTTTTCTTTCTTCTTTCTTCCGCTTCTCCGGGAAGAAGAAGTGGAACAAAAAAGAAAGCAGAACAAGGGGAAGATGCATCCTTGCGTTCGCAGCCATCCGTCACGCAAGAAGCCGCCTTCCCGAGTGTGATGGGGCACGCTTGCCTGTGAAGCGCGCGCGCACGGCGGGCGCTCTCTTCCTGTAGGACACGTCGGTCCAGTGCGCGCGCGCGCGCAGAAAACATCTCCAATGCGCGCTCGCGCTCTTGAATCTTCTCCCGCGCCGCTCCCGTGTAGCAGCCCCCAGCGGCCAACAGCGATGGCCAGGCATCACTCCTCCCTGCTTCCCAATAACGAGACCCGCTCAGCGCCGACTCCGACGTCGACGTCTCGTCGCGCGGACGTCCTCTTCGTCGTCCCGCCATGACTGGAGCGAAGGGGGAGCCGGCGAGGGGCGCAGCAGTGCGTGAAGCGTTCTCGCTCATGCCGCTTTCGCACCACCGTGCACCCCCCCCCCCCCTCTCTCCCTGCTCCCCCTTCTTCCCAGAGCTTCTGCAGCAGTATACTTCAAGTGGTGCACCCGCGCCGTCTCGGTTCCCGTATTCCTCTCCTACACGCCCCCGTTTCACCCGCCGCTTCCCCTTCCACCCAGAGCCCACGTTCGCGCTCGGCCGATCCGAAAGGCCTAACTCCTGCGTTGAGCGCGGAGGCCAGGAAGAAAAGAAGAAAGAGCAGGGAAAGGGGGGAGACGGCTGCAGGATGACGGATGTTTTTCCCGTTGGGCCCTGACGTTTATGAAATGCGAATCCTGACGTATTGGCCCCAATATCGCGCGCTTATGGATCCCGACGAGTTGGCGCGCTTCCCTCCGCAGCGCTCGGCTTTGCCTTCCTTTCTCGTCTTCCCTCCTCAACTCTCCGCTTCAAGCGTTGCTTGTTTAGATCTCTCTCTCTCTCTCTGCCTCCCTTTAATCTTCATCTTTTCGCAGTCGTTGTCGGCTTCCTATGTTTTTGTTCCTTTCGTGTTCGACTCACCAGCGCGCGCTCTCTCTCCTCTTGCCAACACCGCTCTTCGTTCACTATCGTGGCTTTATTTCTTGCCACTTTACGGCTTCCACCGTGGGTCGTAAGTACTCTCTCTCGCTCTCGCAACCCTTGCTCTGAAGCTGCAATAAAATGACTGAGTTCATCTGACAATTTCTGAGGGGGGCCAAATTTTATGGCCGCGTTATATATATATGTTCATATCAGCGTCGGATATATATAGATATGGATTTCGCTGAGCGCCCGTCCGGCCTGCTAGCTGCGTTGCACGAGAGAACGTTTCCGGTAAAGTGAAAGCTGGCTGTCGGAATGTCGTTGTTTCCGGCGCAGCCATTTATTACGGCCGCTTTCCTATAAGCCCGGAGCGGTCTTATTAGGCGAGTTTCTCTTGCGCAATGAATTTCGCGGCATCTTATCATGTTCGTTCTATTTCTATCTCAAGCGCCGTGCTTTCGCTTTGCTGTTTACAACCTGTTCTGTCTTTTTTCTTATTTTTTTGTGGTCTGTCGTTTATACTGGTGGCCTTATTGAGAACTAAGACGTTTAATTTCCTCAAATCAGAGACGAGGTTCCTGCTTGACGCTGTTAATTGCGCGAGTCTTTTCGTCGGCTGCATGTGTGGTGTGCAGTCGGCGAAATGTACCGAGGCGCGTCACCATTGTTGCGCAGGCGTCCACTGATATGTGTCCTGCGAGTAATGTGGCACAGATTAAAGAAAGAAAAGAAA